>NC_090438.1:99123246-99453663 GCF_031143425.1 Pleurodeles waltl | reverse complement strand
CTTGACCCCCCCCCACCCTCCCCCCTCTGTGCTGCTTGACCCACCCCCACCCTCCCCCCTCTGTGCTGCTTGATCCCCCCCCACCCTCCCCCCTCTGTGCTGCTTGATCCCCCCCCACCCTCCCCCCTCTGTGCTGCTTGATCCCCCCCCCACCCTCCCCCCTCTGTGCTGCTTGATCCCCCCCCACCCTCCCCCCTCTGTGCTGCTTGATCCCCCCCCACCCTCCCCCCTCTGTGCTGCTTGATCCCCCCCACCCTCCCCCCTCTGTGCTGCTTGATCCCCCCCACCCTCCCCCCTCTGTGCTGCTTGATCCCCCCCACCCTCCCCCCTCTGTGCTGCTTGATCCCCCCCACCCTCCCCCCTCTGTGCTGCTTGATCCCCCCCACCCTCCCCCCTCTGTGCTGCTTGATCCCCCCCACCCTCCCCCCTCTGTGCTGCTTGATCCCCCCCACCCTCCCCCCTCTGTGCTGCTTGATCCCCCCCACCCTCCCCCCTCTGTGCTGCTTGATCCCTCCCCCCTCTGTGCTGCTTGATCCCTCCCCCCTCTGTGCTGCTTGATTCCCCCCTCTCTGCTGCTTGATCCCCCCCCACCCTCCCCCCTCTCTGCTGCTTGATCCCCCCCCACCCTCCCCCCTCTCTGCTGCTTGATCCCCCCCCACCCTCCCCCCTCTCTGCTGCTTGATCCCCCCCCACCCTCCCCCCTCTCTGCTGCTTGATCCCCCCCCACCCTCCCCCCTCTCTGCTGCTTGATCCCCCCCACCCTCCCCCCTCTCTGCTGCTTGATCCCCCCCACCCTCCCCCCTCTCTGCTGCTTGATCCCCCCCACCCTCCCCCCTCTCTGCTGCTTGATCCCCCCCACCCTCCCCCCTCTCTGCTGCTTGATCCCCCCCACCCTCCCCCCTCTCTGCTGCTTGATCCCCCCCACCCTCCCCCCTCTCTGCTGCTTGATCCCCCCCACCCTCCCCCCTCTCTGCTGCTTGATCCCCCCCACCCTCCCCCCTCTCTGCTGCTTGATCCCCCCCACCCTCCCCCCTCTCTGCTGCTTGATCCCCCCCACCCTCCCCCCTCTCTGCTGCTTGATCCCCCCCACCCTCCCCCCTCTCTGCTGCTTGATCCCCCCCACCCTCCCCCCTCTCTGCTGCTTGATCCCCCCCACCCTCCCCCCTCTCTGCTGCTTGATCCCCCCCACCCTCCCCCCTCTCTGCTGCTTGATCCCCCCCACCCTCCCCCCTCTCTGCTGCTTGATCCCCCCCACCCTCCCCCCTCTCTGCTGCTTGATCCCCCCCACCCTCCCCCCTCTCTGCTGCTTGATCCCCCCCACCCTCCCCCCTCTCTGCTGCTTGATCCCCCCCACCCTCCCCCCTCTCTGCTGCTTGATCCCCCCCACCCTCCCCCCTCTCTGCTGCTTGATCCCCCCCACCCTCCCCCCTCTCTGCTGCTTGATCCCCCCCACCCTCCCCCCTCTCTGCTGCTTGATCCCCCCCACCCTCCCCCCTCTCTGCTGCTTGATCCCCCCCACCCTCCCCCCTCTCTGCTGCTTGATCCCCCCCACCCTCCCCCCTCTCTGCTGCTTGATCCCCCCCACCCTCCCCCCTCTCTGCTGCTTGATCCCCCCCACCCTCCCCCCTCTCTGCTGCTTGATCCCCCCCACCCTCCCCCCTCTCTGCTGCTTGATCCCCCCCACCCTCCCCCCTCTCTGCTGCTTGATCCCCCCCACCCTCCCCCCTCTCTGCTGCTTGATCCCCCCCACCCTCCCCCCTCTCTGCTGCTTGATCCCCCCCACCCTCCCCCCTCTCTGCTGCTTGATCCCCCCCACCCTCCCCCCTCTCTGCTGCTTGATCCCCCCCACCCTCCCCCCTCTCTGCTGCTTGATCCCCCCCACCCTCCCCCCTCTCTGCTGCTTGATCCCCCCCACCCTCCCCCCTCTCTGCTGCTTGATCCCCCCCACCCTCCCCCCTCTCTGCTGCTTGATCCCCCCCACCCTCCCCCCTCTCTGCTGCTTGATCCCCCCCACCCTCCCCCCTCTCTGCTGCTTGATCCCCCCCACCCTCCCCCCTCTCTGCTGCTTGATCCCCCCCACCCTCCCCCCTCTCTGCTGCTTGATCCCCCCCACCCTCCCCCCTCTCTGCTGCTTGATCCCCCCCACCCTCCCCCCTCTCTGCTGCTTGATCCCCCCCACCCTCCCCCCTCTCTGCTGCTTGATCCCCCCCCACCCTCCCCCCTCTCTGCTGCTTGATCCCCCCCCACCCTCCCCCCTCTCTGCTGCTTGATCCCCCCCCACCCTCCCCCCTCTCTGCTGCTTGATCCCCCCCCACCCTCCCCCCTCTCTGCTGCTTGATCCCCCCCCACCCTCCCCCCTCTCTGCTGCTTGATCCCCCCCCACCCTCCCCCCTCTCTGCTGCTTGATCCCCCCCCACCCTCCCCCCTCTCTGCTGCTTGATCCCCCCCCACCCTCCCCCCTCTCTGCTGCTTGATCCCCCCCCACCCTCCCCCCTCTCTGCTGCTTGATCCCCCCCCACCCTCCCCCCTCTCTGCTGCTTGATCCCCCCCCACCCTCCCCCCTCTCTGCTGCTTGATCCCCCCCCACCCTCCCCCCTCTCTGCTGCTTGATCCCCCCCCACCCTCCCCCCTCTCTGCTGCTTGATCCCCCCCCACCCTCCCCCCTCTCTGCTGCTTGATCCCCCCCCACCCTCCCCCCTCTCTGCTGCTTGATCCCCCCCCACCCTCCCCCCTCTCTGCTGCTTGATCCCCCCCACCCTCCCCCCTCTCTGCTGCTTGATCCCCCCCACCCTCCCCCCTCTCTGCTGCTTGATCCCCCCCACCCTCCCCCCTCTCTGCTGCTTGATCCCCCCCCACCCTCCCCCCTCTCTGCTGCTTGATCCCCCCCCACCCTCCCCCCTCTCTGCTGCTTGATCCCCCCCCACCCTCCCCCCTCTCTGCTGCTTGATCCCCCCCCACCCTCCCCCCTCTCTGCTGCTTGATCCCCCCCCACCCTCCCCCCTCTCTGCTGCTTGATCCCCCCCCACCCTCCCCCCTCTCTGCTGCTTGATCCCCCCCCACCCTCCCCCCTCTCTGCTGCTTGATCCCCCCCCACCCTCCCCCCTCTCTGCTGCTTGATCCCCCCCCACCCTCCCCCCTCTCTGCTGCTTGATCCCCCCCCACCCTCCCCCCTCTCTGCTGCTTGATCCCCCCCCACCCTCCCCCCTCTCTGCTGCTTGATCCCCCCCCACCCTCCCCCCTCTCTGCTGCTTGATCCCCCCCCACCCTCCCCCCTCTCTGCTGCTTGATCCCCCCCCACCCTCCCCCCTCTCTGCTGCTTGATCCCCCCCCACCCTCCCCCCTCTCTGCTGCTTGATCCCCCCCCACCCTCCCCCCTCTCTGCTGCTTGATCCCCCCCCACCCTCCCCCCTCTCTGCTGCTTGATCCCCCCCCACCCTCCCCCCTCTCTGCTGCTTGATCCCCCCCCACCCTCCCCCCTCTCTGCTGCTTGATCCCCCCCCACCCTCCCCCCTCTCTGCTGCTTGATCCCCCCCCACCCTCCCCCCTCTCTGCTGCTTGATCCCCCCCCACCCTCCCCCCTCTCTGCTGCTTGATCCCCCCCCACCCTCCCCCCTCTCTGCTGCTTGATCCCCCCCCACCCTCCCCCCTCTCTGCTGCTTGATCCCCCCCCACCCTCCCCCCTCTCTGCTGCTTGATCCCCCCCCACCCTCCCCCCTCTCTGCTGCTTGATCCCCCCCCACCCTCCCCCCTCTCTGCTGCTTGATCCCCCCCCACCCTCCCCCCTCTCTGCTGCTTGATCCCCCCCCACCCTCCCCCCTCTCTGCTGCTTGATCCCCCCCCACCCTCCCCCCTCTCTGCTGCTTGATCCCCCCCCACCCTCCCCCCTCTCTGCTGCTTGATCCCCCCCCACCCTCCCCCCTCTCTGCTGCTTGATCCCCCCCCACCCTCCCCCCTCTCTGCTGCTTGATCCCCCCCCACCCTCCCCCCTCTCTGCTGCTTGATCCCCCCCCACCCTCCCCCCTCTCTGCTGCTTGATCCCCCCCCACCCTCCCCCCTCTCTGCTGCTTGATCCCCCCCCACCCTCCCCCCTCTCTGCTGCTTGATCCCCCCCCACCCTCCCCCCTCTCTGCTGCTTGATCCCCCCCCACCCTCCCCCCTCTCTGCTGCTTGATCCCCCCCCACCCTCCCCCCTCTCTGCTGCTTGATCCCCCCCCACCCTCCCCCCTCTCTGCTGCTTGATCCCCCCCCACCCTCCCCCCTCTCTGCTGCTTGATCCCCCCCCACCCTCCCCCCTCTCTGCTGCTTGATCCCCCCCCACCCTCCCCCCTCTCTGCTGCTTGATCCCCCCCCACCCTCCCCCCTCTCTGCTGCTTGATCCCCCCCCACCCTCCCCCCTCTCTGCTGCTTGATCCCCCCCCACCCTCCCCCCTCTCTGCTGCTTGATCCCCCCCCACCCTCCCCCCTCTCTGCTGCTTGATCCCCCCCCACCCTCCCCCCTCTCTGCTGCTTGATCCCCCCCCACCCTCCCCCCTCTCTGCTGCTTGATCCCCCCCCACCCTCCCCCCTCTCTGCTGCTTGATCCCCCCCCACCCTCCCCCCTCTCTGCTGCTTGATCCCCCCCCACCCTCCCCCCTCTCTGCTGCTTGATCCCCCCCCACCCTCCCCCCTCTCTGCTGCTTGATCCCCCCCCACCCTCCCCCCTCTCTGCTGCTTGATCCCCCCCCACCCTCCCCCCTCTCTGCTGCTTGATCCCCCCCCACCCTCCCCCCTCTCTGCTGCTTGATCCCCCCCCACCCTCCCCCCTCTCTGCTGCTTGATCCCCCCCCACCCTCCCCCCTCTCTGCTGCTTGATCCCCCCCCACCCTCCCCCCTCTCTGCTGCTTGATCCCCCCCCACCCTCCCCCCTCTCTGCTGCTTGATCCCCCCCCACCCTCCCCCCTCTCTGCTGCTTGATCCCCCCCCACCCTCCCCCCTCTCTGCTGCTTGATCCCCCCCCACCCTCCCCCCTCTCTGCTGCTTGATCCCCCCCCCACCCTCCCCCCTCTCTGCTGCTTGATCCCCCCCCCACCCTCCCCCCTCTCTGCTGCTTGATCCCCCCCCCACCCTCCCCCCTCTCTGCTGCTTGATCCCCCCCCCACCCTCCCCCCTCTCTGCTGCTTGATCCCCCCCCACCCTCCCCCCTCTCTGCTGCTTGATCCCCCCCCACCCTCCCCCCTCTCTGCTGCTTGATCCCCCCCCACCCTCCCCCCTCTCTGCTGCTTGATCCCCCCCCACCCTCCCCCCTCTCTGCTGCTTGATCCCCCCCCACCCTCCCCCCTCTCTGCTGCTTGATCCCCCCCCACCCTCCCCCCTCTCTGCTGCTTGATCCCCCCCCACCCTCCCCCCTCTCTGCTGCTTGATCCCCCCCCACCCTCCCCCCTCTCTGCTGCTTGATCCCCCCCCACCCTCCCCCCTCTCTGCTGCTTGATCCCCCCCCACCCTCCCCCCTCTCTGCTGCTTGATCCCCCCCCACCCTCCCCCCTCTCTGCTGCTTGATCCCCCCCCACCCTCCCCCCTCTCTGCTGCTTGATCCCCCCCCACCCTCCCCCCTCTCTGCTGCTTGATCCCCCCCCACCCTCCCCCCTCTCTGCTGCTTGATCCCCCCCCACCCTCCCCCCTCTCTGCTGCTTGATCCCCCCCCACCCTCCCCCCTCTCTGCTGCTTGATCCCCCCCCACCCTCCCCCCTCTCTGCTGCTTGATCCCCCCCCACCCTCCCCCCTCTCTGCTGCTTGATCCCCCCCCACCCTCCCCCCTCTCTGCTGCTTGATCCCCCCCCACCCTCCCCCCTCTCTGCTGCTTGATCCCCCCCCACCCTCCCCCCTCTCTGCTGCTTGATCCCCCCCCACCCTCCCCCCTCTCTGCTGCTTGATCCCCCCCCACCCTCCCCCCTCTCTGCTGCTTGATCCCCCCCCACCCTCCCCCCTCTCTGCTGCTTGATCCCCCCCCACCCTCCCCCCTCTCTGCTGCTTGATCCCCCCCCACCCTCCCCCCTCTCTGCTGCTTGATCCCCCCCCACCCTCCCCCCTCTCTGCTGCTTGATCCCCCCCCACCCTCCCCCCTCTCTGCTGCTTGATCCCCCCCCACCCTCCCCCCTCTCTGCTGCTTGATCCCCCCCCACCCTCCCCCCTCTCTGCTGCTTGATCCCCCCCCACCCTCCCCCCTCTCTGCTGCTTGATCCCCCCCCACCCTCCCCCCTCTCTGCTGCTTGATCCCCCCCCACCCTCCCCCCTCTCTGCTGCTTGATCCCCCCCCACCCTCCCCCCTCTCTGCTGCTTGATCCCCCCCCACCCTCCCCCCTCTCTGCTGCTTGATCCCCCCCCACCCTCCCCCCTCTCTGCTGCTTGATCCCCCCCCACCCTCCCCCCTCTCTGCTGCTTGATCCCCCCCCACCCTCCCCCCTCTCTGCTGCTTGATCCCCCCCCCACCCTCCCCCCTCTCTGCTGCTTGATCCCCCCCCATCCCCCCCCACCCTCCCCCCTCTCTGCTGCTTGATCCCCCCCCACCCTCCCCCCTCTCTGCTGCTTGATCCCCCCCCACCCTCCCCCCTCTGCTGCTTGATCCCCCCCCACCCTCCCCCCTCTGCTGCTTGATCCCCCCCACCCTCCCCCCTCTCTGCTGCTTGATCCCCCCCACCCTCCCCCCTCTCTGCTGCTTGATCCCCCCCACCCTCCCCCCTCTCTGCTGCTTGCTGCTTGATCCCCCCCACCCACCCCCTCTGTGCTGCTTGATCCCCCCCACCCACCCCCTCTGTGCTGCTTGATCCCCCCCACCCACCCCCTCTGTGCTGCTTGATCCCCCCCACCCACCCCCTCTGTGCTGCTTGATCCCCCCCACCCACCCCCCCTGTGCTGCTTGATCCCCCCCACCCACCCCCCCTGTGCTGCTTGATCCCCCCCACCCACCCCCCCTGTGCTGCTTGATCCCCACCCACCCACCCCCCCTGTGCATCCCCACCCACCCACCCCCCCTGTGCTGCTTGATCCCCACCCACCCACCCCCCCTGTGCTGCTTGATCCCCACCCACCCACCCCCCCTGTGCTGCTTGATCCCCACCCACCCTCCCCCCCTGTGCTGCTTGATCCCCACCCACCCTCCCCCCCTGTGCTGCTTGATCCCCACCCACCCTCCCCCCCTGTGCTGCTTGATCCCCACCCACCCTCCCCCCCTGTGCTGCTTGATCCCCACCCACCCTCCCCCCCTGTGCTGCTTGATCCCCACCCACCCTCCCCCCCTGTGCTGCTTGATCCCCACCCACCCTCCCCCCCTGTGCTGCTTGATCCCCACCCACCCTCCCCCCCTGTGCTGCTTGATCCCCACCCACCCTCCCCCCCTGTGCTGCTTGATCCCCACCCACCCTCCCCCCCTGTGCTGCTTGATCCCCACCCACCCTCCCCCCCTGTGCTGCTTGATCCCCCCCCACCCTCCCCCCCCTGTGCTGCTTGATCCCCACCCACCCTCCCCCCCCTGTGCTGCTTGATCCCCACCCACCCTCCCCCCCCTGTGCTGCTTGATCCCCACCCACCCTCCCCCCCCCTGTGCTGCTTGATCCCCACCCACCCTCCCCCCCCCTGTGCTGCTTGATCCCCACCCACCCTCCCCCCCCCTGTGCTGCTTGATCCCCACCCACCCTCCCCCCCCTGTGCTGCTTGATCCCCACCCACCCTCCCCCCCCTGTGCTGCTTGATCCCCACCCACCCTCCCCCCCCCTGTGCTGCTTGATCCCCACCCACCCTCCCCCCCCTGTGCTGCTTGATCCCACCCACCCTCCCCCCCCCTGTGCTGCTTGATCCCACCCACCCTCCCCCCCCCTGTGCTGCTTGATCCCACCCACCCTCCCCCCCCCTGTGCTGCTTGATCCCACCCACCCTCCCCCCCCTGTGCTGCTTGATCCCACCCACCCTCCCCCCCCTGTGCTGCTTGATCCCACCCACCCTCCCCCCCCCTGTGCTGCTTGATCCCACCCACCCTCCCCCCCCCTGTGCTGCTTGATCCCACCCACCCTCCCCCCCCCTGTGCTGCTTGATCCCACCCACCCTCCCCCCCCTGTGCTGCTTGATCCCACCCACCCTCCCCCCCCTGTGCTGCTTGATATCCCACGCACCCTCCCCCCCCTGTGCTGCTTGATATCCCACGCACCCTCCCCCCTTTCACCCTCCCCCCTTTGTGCTGCTTGATCCCAATGTGCTGCTTGATCCCACCCACCCTCCCCCCCCCTGTGCTGCTTGATCCCACCCACCCTCCCCCCCCTGTGCTGCTTGATCCCACCCACCCTCCCCCCCCTGTGCTGCTTGATCCCACCCACCCTCCCCCCCCTGTGCTGCTTGATCCCACCCACCCTCCCCCCCCTGTGCTGCTTGATCCCACCCACCCTCCCCCCCCTGTGCTGCTTGATCCCACCCACCCTCCCCCCCCTGTGCTGCTTGATCCCACCCACCCTCCCCCCCCTGTGCTGCTTGATCCCACCCACCCTCCCCCCCCTGTGCTGCTTGATCCCACCCACCCTCCCCCCCCTGTGCTGCTTGATCCCACCCACCCTCCCCCCCCTGTGCTGCTTGATCCCACCCACCCTCCCCCCCCTGTGCTGCTTGATCCCACCCACCCTCCCCCCCCTGTGCTGCTTGATCCCACCCACCCTCCCCCCCCCTGTGCTGCTTGATCCCACCCACCCTCCCCCCCCTGTGCTGCTTGATCCCACCCACCCTCCCCCCCCTGTGCTGCTTGATCCCACCCACCCTCCCCCCCCTGTGCTGCTTGATCCCACCCACCCTCCCCCCCTGTGCTGCTTGATCCCACCCACCCTCCCCCCCCTGTGCTGCTTGATCCCACCCACCCTCCCCCCCCTGTGCTGCTTGATCCCACCCACCCTCCCCCCCCTGTGCTGCTTGATCCCACCCACCCTCCCCCCCCTGTGCTGCTTGATCCCACCCACCCTCCCCCCCCTGTGCTGCTTGATCCCACCCACCCTCCCCCCCCTGTGCTGCTTGATCCCACCCACCCTCCCCCCCCTGTGCTGCTTGATCCCACCCACCCTCCCCCCCCCCGTGCTGCTTGATCCCACCCACCCTCCCCCCCCCCGTGCTGCTTGATCCCACCCACCCTCCCCCCCCCCGTGCTGCTTGATCCCACCCACCCTCCCCCCCCGTGCTGCTTGATCCCACCCACCCTCCCCCCCCTGTGCTGCTTGATCCCACCCACCCTCCCCCCCCCTGTGCTGCTTGATCCCACCCACCCTCCCCCCCCCTGTGCTGCTTGATCCCACCCACCCTCCCCCCCCTGTGCTGCTTGATCCCACCCACCCTCCCCCCCCCTGTGCTGCTTGATCCCACCCACCCTCCCCCCCCCTGTGCTGCTTGATCCCACCCACCCTCCCCCCCCTGTGCTGCTTGATCCCACCCACCCTCCCCCCCCTGTGCTGCTTGATCCCACCCACCCTCCCCCCCTGTGCTGCTTGATCCCACCCACCCTCCCCCTCTGTGCTGCTTGATCCCACCCACCCTCCCCCCTGTGCTGCTTGATCCCACCCACCCTCCCCCCCTGTGCTGCTTGATCCCACCCACCCTCCCCCCCCTGTGCTGCTTGATCCCCCCCACCCTCCCCCCCTGTGCTGCTTGATCCCACCCACCCTCCCCCCCCTGTGCCGCTTGATCCCACCCACCCTCCCCCCCCTGTGCCGCTTGATCCCACCCACCCTCCCCCCCCTGTGCCGCTTGATCCCACCCACCCTCCCCCCCCTGTGCCGCTTGATCCCACCCACCCTCCCCCCCCTGTGCCGCTTGATCCCACCCACCCTCCCCCCCCTGTGCTGCTTGATCCCACCCACCCTCCCCCCCCTGTGCTGCTTGATCCCACCCACCCTCCCCCCCCTGTGCTGCTTGATCCCACCCACCCTCCCCCCCCTGTGCTGCTTGATCCCACCCACCCTCCCCCCCCTGTGCTGCTTGATCCCACCCACCCTCCCCCCCCTGTGCTGCTTGATCCCACCCACCCTCCCCCCCCTGTGCTGCTTGATCCCACCCACCCTCCCCCCCCTGTGCTGCTTGATCCCACCCACCCTCCCCCCCCTGTGCTGCTTGATCCCACCCACCCTCCCCCCCCTGTGCTGCTTGATCCCACCCACCCTCCCCCCCCTGTGCTGCTTGATCCCACCCACCCTCCCCCCCCTGTGCTGCTTGATCCCACCCACCCTCCCCCCCCTGTGCTGCTTGATCCCACCCACCCTCCCCCCCCTGTGCTGCTTGATCCCACCCACCCTCCCCCCCCTGTGCTGCTTGATCCCACCCACCCTCCCCCCCCTGTGCTGCTTGATCCCACCCACCCTCCCCCCCCTGTGCTGCTTGATCCCACCCACCCTCCCCCTCCTGTGCTGCTTGATCCCACCCACCCTCCCCCTCCTGTGCTGCTTGATCCCACCCACCCTCCCCCTCCTGTGCTGCTTGATCCCACCCACCCTCCCCCTCCTGTGCTGCTTGATCCCACCCACCCTCCCCCTCCTGTGCTGCTTGATCCCACCCACCCTCCCCCTCCTGTGCTGCTTGATCCCACCCACCCTCCCCCTCCTGTGCTGCTTGATCCCACCCACCCTCCCCCTCCTGTGCTGCTTGATCCCACCCACCCTCCCCCCTCCTGTGCTGCTTGATCCCACCCACCCTCCCCCCCCCTGTGCTGCTTGATCCCACCCACCCTCCCCCCCCTGTGCTGCTTGATCCCACCCACCCTCCCCCCCCCTGTGCTGCTTGATCCCACCCACCCTCCCCCCCCCTGTGCTGCTTGATCCCACCCACCCTCCCCCCCCCCTGTGCTGCTTGATCCCACCCACCCTCCCCCCCCTGTGCTGCTTGATCCCACCCACCCTCCCCCCCCCCTGTGCTGCTTGATCCCACCCACCCTCCCCCCCCTGTGCTGCTTGATCCCACCCACCCTCCCCCCCCTGTGCTGCTTGATCCCACCCACCCTCCCCCCCCTGTGCTGCTTGATCCCACCCACCCTCCCCCCCCCTGTGCTGCTTGATCCCACCCACCCTCCCCCCCCTGTGCTGCTTGATCCCACCCACCCTCCCCCCCCCTGTGCTGCTTGATCCCACCCACCATCCCCCCCCTGTGCTGCTTGATCCCACCCACCATCCCCCCCCTGTGCTGCTTGATCCCACCCACCCTCCCCCCCCTGTGCTGCTTGATCCCACCCACCCTCCCCCCCCTGTGCTGCTTGATCCCACCCACCCTCCCCCCCCTGTGCTGCTTGATCCCACCCACCCTCCCCCCCCTGTGCTGCTTGATCCCCACACTCCCCCCCCTGTGCTGCTTGATCCCACCCACCCTCCCCCCCTGTGCTGCTTGATCCCACCCACCCTCCCCCCCTGTGCTGCTTGATCCCAGTGTGCTGCTTGATCCCACCCACCCTCCCCCCCCTGTGCTGCTTGATCCCAGTGTGCTGCTTGATCCCACCCACCCTCCCCCCCCCTGTGCTGCTTGATCCCACCCACCCTCCCCCCCCCTGTGCTGCTTGATCCCACCCACCCTCCCCCCCCCCTGTGCTGCTTGATCCCACCCACCCTCCCCCCCCCTGTGCTGCTTGATCCCCCCCCACCCTCCCTCCCCTGTGCTGCTTGATCCCCCCCACCCTCCCTCCCCTGTGCTGCATGATCCCCCCCCTCCCCCCCGTGCTGCTTGATCCCACCCACCCTCCCCCCCCTGTGCTGCTTGATCCCACCCACCCTCCCCCCCCTGTGCTGCTTGATCCCACCCACCCTCCCCCCCCTGTGCTGCTTGATCCCACCCACCCTCCCACCCACCCTCCCCCCCCTGTGCTGCTTGATCCCACCCACCCTCCCCCCCCTGTGCTGCTTGATCCCACCCCCCCTCCCCCCCTGTGCTGCTTGATCCCACCCACCCTCCCCCCCTGTGCTGCTTGATCCCACCCACCCTCCCCCCCTGTGCTGCTTGATCCCACCCACCCTCCCCCCCCTGTGCTGCTTGATCCCACCCACCCTCCCCCCCCTGTGCTGCTTGATCCCACCCACCCTCCCCCCCCTGTGCTGCTTGATCCCACCCACCCTCCCCCCCCTGTGCTGCTTGATCCCACCCACCCTCCCCCCCCTGTGCTGCTTGATCCCACCCACCCTCCCCCCCCTGTGCTGCTTGATCCCACCCACCCTCCCCCCCCTGTGCTGCTTGATCCCACCCACCCTCCCCCCCCTGTGCTGCTTGATCCCACCCACCCTCCCCCCCCTGTGCTGCTTGATCCCACCCACCCTCCCCCCGTGCTGCTTGATCCCACCCACCCTCCCCCCCCCGTGCTGCTTGATCCCACCCACCCTCCCCCCCCCGTGCTGCTTGATCCCACCCACCCTCCCCCCCCGTGCTGCTTGATCCCACCCACCCTCCCCCCCCGTGCTGCTTGATCCCACCCACCCTCCCCCCCCGTGCTGCTTGATCCCACCCACCCTCCCCCCCCCGTGCTGCTTGATCCCACCCACCCTCCCCCCCCCGTGCTGCTTGATCCCACCCACCCTCCCCCCCCCTGTGCTGCTTGATCCCAGTGTGCTGCTTGATCCCACCCACCCTCCCCCCCCCTGTGCTGCTTGATCCCACCCACCCTCCCCCCCCCTGTGCTGCTTGATCCCACCCACCCTCCCCCCCCCTGTGCTGCTTGATCCCACCCACCCTCCCCCCCCCTGTGCTGCTTGATCCCCCCCACCCTCCCTCCCCTGTGCTGCTTGATCCCCCCCACCCTCCCTCCCCTGTGCTGCATGATCCCCCCCTCCCCCCCCTGTGCTGCTTGATCCCACCCACCCTCCCCCCCCCTGTGCTGCTTGATCCCACCCACCCTCCCCCCCCCTGTGCTGCTTGATCCCCACCCACCCTCCCCCCCTGTGCTGCTTGATCCCCACCCACCCTCCCCCCCTGTGCCACCCTCCCCCCCTGTGCTGCTTGATCCCCACCCACCCTCCCCCCCCTGTGCTGCTTGATCCCCACCCACCCTCCCCCCCCTGTGCTGCTTGATCCCCACCCACCCTCCCCCCCTGTGCTGCTTGATCCCCCCCTGTGCTGCTTGATCCCCACCCACCCTCCCCCCCTGTGCTGCTTGATCCCCACCCACCCTCCCCCCCTGTGCTGCTTGATCCCCACCCACCCTCCCCCCCTGTGCTGCTTGATCCCCACCCACCCTCCCCCCCTGTGCTGCTTGATCCCCACCCACCCTCCCCCCCTGTGCTGCTTGATCCCCACCCACCCTCCCCCCCTGTGCTGCTTGATCCCCACCCACCCTCCCCCCCTGTGCTGCTTGATCCCCACCCACCCTCCCCCCCTGTGCTGCTTGATCCCCACCCACCCTCCCCCCCTGTGCTGCTTGATCCCCACCCACCCTCCCCCCCTGTGCTGCTTGATCCCCACCCACCCTCCCCCCCTGTGCTGCTTGATCCCCACCCACCCTCCCCCCCCTGTGCTGCTTGATCCCCACCCACCCTCCCCCCCTGTGCTGCTTGATCCCCACCCACCCTCCCCCCCTGTGCTGCTTGATCCCCACCCACCCTCCCCCCCCAGTGCTGCTTGATCCCCACCCACCCTCCCCCCCCAGTGCTGCTTGATCCCCACCCACCCTCCCCCCCCAGTGCTGCTTGATCCCCACCCACCCTCCCCCCCCAGTGCTGCTTGATCCCCACCCACCCTCCCCCCCCAGTGCTGCTTGATCCCCACCCACCCTCCCCCCCCAGTGCTGCTTGATCCCCACCCACCCTCCCCCCCCAGTGCTGCTTGATCCCCACCCACCCTCCCCCCCTGTGCTGCTTGATCTCCACCCACCCTCCCCCCCTGTGCTGCTTGATCCCCACCCACCCTCCCCCCCTGTGCTGCTTGATCCCCACCCACCCTCCCCCCCTGTGCTGCTTGATCCCCACCCACCCTCCCCCCCTGTGCTGCTTGATCCCCACCCACCCTCCCCCCCTGTGCTGCTTGATCCCCACCCACCCTCCCCCCCCTGTGCTGCTTGATCCCCACCCACCCTCCCCCCCCTGTGCTGCTTGATCCCACCCACCCTCCCCCCCCTGTGCTGCTTGATCCCACCCACCCTCCCCCCCCTGTGCTGCTTGATCCCACCCACCCTCCCCCCCCTGTGCTGCTTGATCCCACCCACCCTCCCCCCCCTGTGCTGCTTGATCCCACCCACCCTCCCCCCCCTGTGCTGCTTGATCCCACCCACCCTCCCCCCCCTGTGCTGCTTGATCCCACCCACCCTCCCCCCCCTGTGCTGCTTGATCCCACCCACCCTCCCCCCCCTGTGCTGCTTGATCCCACCCACCCTCCCCCCCCTGTGCTGCTTGATCCCACCCACCCTCCCCCCCCTGTGCTGCTTGATCCCACCCACCCTCCCCCCCCTGTGCTGCTTGATCCCACCCACCCTCCCCCCCCTGTGCTGCTTGATCCCACCCACCCTCCCCCCCTGTGCTGCTTGATCCCACCCACCCTCCCCCCCTGTGCTGCTTGATCCCACCCACCCTCCCCCCCTGTGCTGCTTGATCCCACCCACCCTCCCCCACTGTGCTGCTTGATCCCACCCACCCTCCCCCCCTGTGCTGCTTGATCCCACCCACCCTCCCCCCCTGTGCTGCTTGATCCCACCCACCCTCCCCCCCTGTGCTGCTTGATCCCACCCACCCTCCCCCCCTGTGCTGCTTGATCCCACCCACCCTCCCCCCCCCTGTGCTGCTTGATCCCACCCACCCTCCCCCCCCCTGTGCTGCTTGATCCCACCCACCCTCCCCCCCCCTGTGCTGCTTGATCCCACCCACCCTCCCCCCCCTGTGCTGCTTGATCCCACCCACCCGCCCCCCTCTGTGCTGCTTGATGTCCCCCCTCTGCTTGATCCCCCCCCACCCTCCCTCCCCGTGCTGCTTGATCCCCCCCACCCTCCCTCCCTGTGCTGCTTGATCCCCCCCACCCTCCCTCCCTGTGCTGCTTGATCGACCCCCACCCTCCCTCCCCGTGCTGCTTGATTCCCCCCCACCCTCCCTCCCCGTGCTGCTTGATTCCCCCCCACCCTCCCTCCCCGTGCTGCTTGATCCCCCCCCCACCCTCCCTCCCCTGTGCTGCTTGATCCCACCCACCCTCCCCCCCCTGTGCTGCTTGATCCCACCCACCCTCCCCCCCCTGTGCTGCTTGATCCCACCCACCCTCCCCCCCTGTGCTGCTTGATCCCACCCACCCTCCCCCCCTGTGCTGCTTGATCCCCACCCACCCTCCCCCCCTGTGCTGCTTGATCCCCACCCACCCTCCCCCCTGTGCTGCTTGATCCCCACCCACCCTCCCCCCCTGTGCTGCTTGATCCCCACCCACCCTCCCCCCCTGTGCTGCTTGATCCCCACCCACCCTCCCCCCCTGTGCTGCTTGATCCCCACCCACCCTCCCCCCCCTGTGCTGCTTGATCCCCACCCACCCTCCCCCCCCTGTGCTGCTTGATCCCCACCCACCCTCCCCCCCCTGTGCTGCTTGATCCCCACCCACCCTCCCCCCCTGTGCTGCTTGATCCCCACCCACCCTCCCCCCCTGTGCTGCTTGATCCCCACCCACCCTCCCCCCCTGTGCTGCTTGATCCCCACCCACCCTCCCCCCCTGTGCTGCTTGATCCCCACCCACCCTCCCCCCCTGTGCTGCTTGATCCCCACCCACCCTCCCCCCCTGTGCTGCTTGATCCCCACCCACCCTCCCCCCCTGTGCTGCTTGATCCCCACCCACCCTCCCCCCCTGTGCTGCTTGATCCCCACCCACCCTCCCCCCCTGTGCTGCTTGATCCCCACCCACCCTCCCCCCCTGTGCTGCTTGATCCCCACCCACCCTCCCCCCTGTGCTGCTTGATCCCCACCCACCCTCCCCCCTGTGCTGCTTGATCCCCACCCACCCTCCCCCCTGTGCTGCTTGATCCCCACCCACCCTCCCCCCCTGTGCTGCTTGATCCCCACCCACCCTCCCCCCCTGTGCTGCTTGATCCCCACCCACCCTCCCCCCCTGTGCTGCTTGATCCCCACCCACCCTCCCCCCCTGTGCTGCTTGATCCCCACCCACCCTCCCCCCCTGTGCTGCTTGATCCCCACCCACCCTCCCCCCCTGTGCTGCTTGATCCCCACCCACCCTCCCCCCCTGTGCTGCTTGATCCCCACCCCCCCCTCCCCCCCTGTGCTGCTTGATCCCCACCCACCCTCCCCCCCCAGTGCTGCTTGATCCCCACCCACCCTCCCCCCCCAGTGCTGCTTGATCCCCACCCACCCTCCCCCCCCAGTGCTGCTTGATCCCCACCCACCCTCCCCCCCAGTGCTGCTTGATCCCCACCCACCCTCCCCCCCCAGTGCTGCTTGATCCCCACCCACCCTCCCCCCCGTGCTGCTTGATCCCCACCCACCCTCCCCCCGTGCTGCTTGATCCCCACCCACCCTCCCCCCCGTGCTGCTTGATCCCCACCCACCCTCCCCCCCGTGCTGCTTGATCCCCACCCACCCTCCCCCCGTGCTGCTTGATCCCCACCCACCCTCCCCCCGTGCTGCTTGATCCCCACCCACCCTCCCCCCGTGCTGCTTGATCCCCACCCACCCTCCCCCCGTGCTGCTAGATCCCCACCCACCCTCCCCCCGTGCTGCTAGATCCCCACCCACCCTCCCCCCCCTGTGCTGCTAGATCCCCACCCACCCTCCCCCCCCTGTGCTGCTTGATCCCACCCACCCTCCCCCCCTGTGCTGCTTGATCCCACCCACCCTCCCCCCCTGTGCTGCTTGATCCCACCCACCCTCCCCCCCTGTGCTGCTTGATCCCACCCACCCTCCCCCCCTGTGCTGCTTGATCCCCACCCACCCTCCCCCCCGTGCTGCTTGATCCCCACCCACCCTCCCCCCCGTGCTGCTTGATCCCCACCCACCCTCCCCCCCGTGCTGCTTGATCCCCACCCACCCTCCCCCCCGTGCTGCTTGATCCCCACCCACCCTCCCCCCCCTGTGCTGCTTGATCCCCACCCACCCTCCCCCCCCTGTGCTGCTTGATCCCCACCCACCCTCCCCCCCCTGTGCTGCTTGATCCCCACCCACCCTCCCCCCCCTGTGCTGCTTGATCCCCACCCACCCTCCCCCCCCTGTGCTGCTTGATCCCCACCCACCCTCCCCCCCCTGTGCTGCTTGATCCCCACCCACCCTCCCCCCCCTGTGCTGCTTGATCCCCACCCACCCTCCCCCCCTGTGCTGCTTGATCCCACCCACCCTCCCCCCCCTGTGCTGCTTGATCCCACCCACCCTCCCCCCCCTGTGCTGCTTGATCCCACCCACCCTCCCCCCCTGTGCTGCTTGATCCCACCCACCCTCCCCCCCCTGTGCTGCTTGATCCCACCCACCCTCCCCCCCCTGTGCTGCTTGATCCCACCCACCCTCCCCCCCCTGTGCTGCTTGATCCCACCCACCCTCCCCCCCCTGTGCTGCTTGATCCCACCCACCCTCCCCCCCCTGTGCTGCTTGATCCCACCCACCCTCCCCCCCCTGTGCTGCTTGATCCCACCCACCCTCCCCCCCCTGTGCTGCTTGATCCCACCCACCCTCCCCCCCTGTGCTGCTTGATCCCACCCACCCTCCCCCCCTGTGCTGCTTGATCCCACCCACCCTCCCCCCCCCTGTGCTGCTTGATCCCACCCACCCTCCCCCCCCCTGTGCTGCTTGATCCCACCCACCCTCCCCCCCTGTGCTGCTTGATCCCACCCACCCTCCCCCCCCCTGTGCTGCTTGATCCCACCCACCCTCCCCCCCCCTGTGCTGCTTGATCCCACCCACCCTCCCCCCCCCTGTGCTGCTTGAACGCACCCACCCTCCCCCCCCTGTGCTGCTTGATCCCACCCACCCTCCCCCCCCTGTTGCTTGATCCCACCCACCCTCCCCCCCGTGCTGCTTGATCCCACCCACCCTCCCCCCCCCGTGCTGCTTGATCCCAAATGCTGCTTGATCCCACCCACCCTCCCCCGTGCTGCTTGATCCCACCCACCCTCCCCCCCGTGCTGCTTGATCCCACCCACCCTCCCCCCCGTGCTGCTTGATCCCACCCACCCTCCCCCCCGTGCTGCTTGATCCCACCCACCCTCCCCCCCGTGCTGCTTGATCCCACCCACCCTCCCCCCCGTGCTGCTTGGTCCCACCCACCCTCCCCCCCTGTGCTGCTTGATCCCACCCACCCTCCCCCCCTGTGCTGCTTGGTCCCACCCACCCTCCCCCCCTGTGCTGCTTGATCCCACCCACCCTCCCCCCCTGTGCTGCTTGATCCCACCCACCCTCCCCCCCTGTGCTGCTTGATCCCACCCACCCTCCCCCCCTGTGCTGCTTGATCCCCACCCACCCTCCCCCCCTGTGCTGCTTGATCCCCACCCACCCTCCCCCCCTGTGCTGCTTGATCCCCACCCACCCTCCCCCCCTGTGCTGCTTGATCCCCACCCACCCTCCCCCCCTGTGCTGCTTGATCCCCACCCACCCTCCCTGTGCTGCTTGATCCCCACCCCCCCTCCCCCCCCTGTGCTGCTTGATCCCCACCCCCCCCTCCCCCCCTGTGCTGCTTGATCCCACCCACCCTCCCCCCCTGTGCTGCTTGATCCCACCCACCCTCCCCCCTTGTGCTGCTTGATCCCATTGTGCTGCTTGATCCCACCCACCCTCCCCCCCCTGTGCTGCTTGATCCCACCCACCCTCCCCCCCCTGTGCTGCTTGATCCCAATGTGCTGCTTGATCCCACCCACCCTCCCCCCCCTGTGCTGCTTGATCCCACCCACCCTCCCCCCCTGTGCTGCTTGATCCCACCCACCCTCCCCCCCTGTGCTGCTTGATCCAACCCACCCTCCCCCTCCTGTGCTGCTTGATCCCACCCCCCCTCCCCCCCTGTGCTGCTTGATCCCACCCCCCTCCCCCCCCTGTGCTGCTTGATCCCAAGCTGCTTGATCCCACCCAGCCTCCCCCCCCGTGCTGCTTGATCCCACCCACCCTCCCCCCGTGCTGCTTGATCCCACCCACCCTCCCCCCGTGCTGCTTGATCCCACCCACCCTCCCCCCGTGCTGCTTGATCCCACCCACCCTCCCCCCCGTGCTGCTTGATCCCACCCACCCTCCCCCCCCTGTGCTGCTTGATCCCACCCACCCTCCCCCCCCTGTGCTGCTTGATCCCACCCACCCTCCCCCCCCTGTGCTGCTTGATCCCACCCACCCTCCCCCCCCTGTGCTGCTTGATCCCACCCACCCTCCCCCCCCTGTGCTGCTTGATCCCACCCACCCTCCCCCCCCTGTGCTGCTTGATCCCACCCACCCTCCCCCCCCTGTGCTGCTTGATCCCACCCACCCTCCCCCCCCTGTGCTGCTTGATCCCACCCACCCTCCCCCCCCGTGCTGCTTGATCCCACCCACCCTCCCCCCCCGTGCTGCTTGATCCCACCCACCCTCCCCCCCGTGCTGCTTGATCCCACCCACCCTCCCCCCCCGTGCTGCTTGATCCCACCCACCCTCCCCCCCCGTGCTGCTTGATCCCACCCACCCTCCCCCCCGTGCTGCTTGATCCCACCCATCCGCCCCCCTCTGTGCTGCTTGATGTCCCCCCCTCTGCTTGATCCCCCCCCACCCTCCCTCCCCGTGCTGCTTGATCCCCCCCCACCCTCCCTCCCCGTGCTGCTTGATGCCCCCCCACCCTCCCTCCCCGTGCTGCTTGATCCCCCCCCACCCTCCCTCCCCGTGCTGCTTGATCCCCCCCACCCTCCCTCCCCGTGCTGCTTGATCCCCCCCCACCCTCCCTCCCCCGTGCTGCTTGATCCCCCCCCCACCCTCCCTCCCCGTGCTGCTTGATCCCCCCCCACCCTCCCTCCCCGTGCTGCTTGATCCCCCCCCCACCCTCCCCGTGCTGCTTGATCCCCCCCCACCCTCCCTCCCCGTGCTGCTTGATCCCCCCCCACCCTCCCTCCCCGTGCTGCTTGATCCCCCCCCACCCTCCCTCCCCGTGCTGCTTGATCCCCCCCCACCCTCCCTCCCCGTGCTGCTTGATCCCCCCCCCCCAACCCCCCCGTGCTGCTTGATCCCACCCACCCTCCCCCCCGTGCTGCTTGATCCCACCCACCCTCCCCCCCGTGCTGCTTGATCCCACCCACCCTCCCCCCCCGTGCTGCTTGATCCCACCCACCCTCCCCCCCCGTGCTGCTTGATCCCACCCACCCTCCCCCCCCGTGCTGCTTGATCCCACCCACCCTCCCCCCCCGTGCTGCTTGATCCCACCCACCCTCCCCCCCCGTGCTGCTTGATCCCACCCACCCTCCCCCCCCGTGCTGCTTGATCCCACCCACCCTCCCCCCCCCTGTGCTGCTTGATCCCACCCACCCTCCCCCCACCTGTGCTGCTTGATCCCACCCACCCTCCCCCTGTGCTGCTTGATCCCACCCACCCTCCCCCCCGTGCTGCTTGATCCCACCCACCCTCCCCCCCGTGCTGCTTGATCCCACCCACCCTCCCCCCGTGCTGCTTGATCCCACCCACCCTCCCCCCCGTGCTGCTTGATCCCACCCACCCTCCCCCCCGTGCTGCTTGATCCCACCCACCCTCCCCCCCCTGTGCTGCTTGATCCCACCCACCCTCCCCCCCCCTGTGCTGCTTGATCCCACCCACCCTCCCCCCCTGTGCTGCTTGATCCCACCCACCCTCCCCCCCTGTGCTGCTTGATCCCACCCACCCTCCCCCCCTGTGCTGCTTGATCCCACCCACCCTCCCCCCCTGTGCTGCTTGATCCCACCCTCCCCCCCTGTGCTGCTTGATCCCACCCACCCTCCCCCCCTGTGCTGCTTGATCCCACCCACCCTCCCCCCCTGTGCTGCTTGATCCCACCCACCCTCCCCCCCTGTGCTGCTTGATCCCACCCACCCTCCCCCCCTGTGCTGCTTGATCCCACCCACCCTCCCCCCCCCTGTGCTGCTTGATCCCACCCACCCTCCCCCCCCTGTGCTGCTTGATCCCACCCACCCTCCCCCCCCTGTGCTGCTTGATCCCACCCACCCTCCCCCCCCCTGTGCTGCTTGATCCCACCCACCCTCCCCCCCCCTGTGCTGCTTGATCCCACCCACCCTCCCCCCCCCTGTGCTGCTTGATCCCACCCACCCTCCCCCCCCCTGTGCTGCTTGATCCCACCCACCCTCCCCCCCCCTGTGCTGCTTGATCCCACCCACCCTCCCCCCCCCTGTGCTGCTTGATCCCACCCACCCTCCCCCCCCCTGTGCTGCTTGATCCCACCCACCCTCCCCCCCCTGTGCTGCTTGATCCCACCCACCCTCCCCCCCCTGTGCTGCTTGATCCCACCCACCCTCCCCCCCCCTGTGCTGCTTGATCCCACCCACCCTCCCCCCCCTGTGCTGCTTGATCCCACCCACCCTCCCCCCCCTGTGCTGCTTGATCCCACCCACCCTCACCCTCCCCCCCCGTGCTGCTTGATCCCACCCACCCTCACCCTCCCCCCCCGTGCTGCTTGATCCCACCCACCCTCACCCTCCCCCCCCGTGCTGCTTGATCCCACCCACCCTCCCCCCCCTGTGCTGCTTGATCCCCCCCACCCTCCCCCCCCTGTGCTGCTTGATCCCACCTACCCTCCCCCCCCGTGCTGCTTGATCCCACCCACCCTCCCCCCCCTGTGCTGCTTGATCCCACCCCCCCTCCCCCCCCTGTGCTGCTTGATCCCACCCACCCTCACCCTCCCCCCCCTGTGCTGCTTGATCCCACCCACCCTCCCCCCCCTGTGCTGCTTGATCCCACCCACCCTCCCCCCCCTGTGCTGTTTGATCCCACCCACCCTCCCCCCCCCTGTGCTGCTTGATCCCACCCACCCTCCCCCCCCCTGTGCTGCTTGATCCCAAATGCTGCTTGATCCCACCCACTCTCCCCCCCGTGCTGCTTGATCCCACCCACCCTCCCCCCCGTGCTGCTTGATCCCACCCACCCTCCCCCCCGTGCTGCTTGATCCCAAGTGCTGCTTGATCCCACCCACCCTCCCCCCGTGCTGCTTGATCCCACCCACCCTCCCCCCCGTGCTGCTTGATCCCACCCACCCTCCCCCCCGTGCTGCTTGATCCCAATGCTGCTTGATCCCACCCACCCTCCCCCTGTGCTGCTTGATCCCCACCCACCCTCCCCCCACTGTGCTGCTTGATCCCCACCCACCCTCCCCCCACTGTGCTGCTTGATCCCCACCCACCCTCCCCCCACTGTGCTGCTTGATCCCCACCCACCCTCCCCCCACTGTGCTGCTTGATCCCCACCCACCCTCCCCCCACTGTGCTGCTTGATCCCCACCCACCCTCCCCCCCCTGTGCTGCTTGATCCCCACCCACCCTCCCCCCCCTGTGCTGCTTGATCCCCACCCACCCTCCCCCCCTGTGCTGCTTGATCCCCACCCACCCTCCCCCCCTGTGCTGCTTGATCCCCACCCACCCTCCCCCCCTGTGCTGCTTGATCCCCACCCACCCTCCCCCCCTGTGCTGCTTGATCCCACCCACCCTCCCCCCCCTGTGCTGCTTGATCCCACCCACCCTCCCCCCCCTGTGCTGCTTGATCCCACCCACCCTCCCCCCCCTGTGCTGCTTGATCCCACCCACCCTCCCCCCCCTGTGCTGCTTGATCCCACCCACCCTCCCCCCCCCCTGTGCTGCTTGATCCCACCCACCCTCCCCCCCCCTGTGCTGCTTGATCCCACCCACCCTCCCCCACTGTGCTGCTTGATCCCACCCACCCTCCCCCCCTGTGCTGCTTGATCCCACCCACCCTCCCCCCCTGTGCTGCTTGATCCCACCCACCCTCCCCCCCCTGTGCTGCTTGATCCCACCCACCCTCCCCCCCCTGTGCTGCTTGATCCCACCCACCCTCCCCCCCCCCCCCTGTGCTGCTTGATCCCACCCACCCGCCCCCCTCTGTGCTGCTTGATGTCCCCCCTCTGCTTGATCCCCCCCCACCCTCCCTCCCCGTGCTGCTTGATCCCCCCCACCCTCCCTCCCCGTGCTGCTTGATCCCCCCCACCCTCCCTCCCCGTGCTGCTTGATCCCCCCCACCCTCCCTCCCTGTGCTGCTTGATCCCCCCCACCCTCCCTCCCTGTGCTGCTTGATCCCCCCCACCCTCCCTCCCTGTGCAGCTTGATCCCCCCCACCCTCCCTCCCCATGCTGCTTGATCCCCCCCCAACCCCCCCTCCTGTGCTGCTTGATCCCACCCACCCTCCCCCCCCCTGTGCTGCTTGATCCACCCCACCCTCCCTCCCTGTGCTGCTCGATCCCCCCCACCCTCCCTCCCTGTGCTGCTCGATCCCCCCCACCCTCCCTCCCTGTGCTGCTCGATCCCCCCCACCCTCCCTCCCTGTGCTGCTTGATCCCCCCCACCCTCCCTCCCCGTGCTGCTTGATCCCCCCCCAACCCCCCCTCCTGTGCTGCTTGATCCCACCCACCCACCCTCCCCCCGTGCTGCTTGATCCCACCCACCCTCCCCCCGTGCTGCTTGATCCCACCCACCCACCCTCCCCCCGTGCTGCTTGATCCCACCCACCCACCCTCCCCCCCGTGCTGCTTGATCCCAATGCTGCTTGATCCCACCCACCCTCCCCCCGTGCTGCTTGATCCCACCCACCCTCCCCCCGTGCTGCTTGATCCCACCCACCCTCCCCCCACTGTGCTGCTTGATCCCCACCCACCCTCCCCCCACTGTGCTGCTTGATCCCCACCCACCCTCCCCCCACTGTGCTGCTTGATCCCCACCCACCCTCCCCCCACTGTGCTGCTTGATCCCCACCCACCCTCCCCCCACTGTGCTGCTTGATCCCCACCCACCCTCCCCCCCCTGTGCTGCTTGATCCCCACCCACCCTCCCCCCCCTGTGCTGCTTGATCCCCACCCACCCTCCCCCCCTGTGCTGCTTGATCCCCACCCACCCTCCCCCCCTGTGCTGCTTGATCCCCACCCACCCTCCCCCCCTGTGCTGCTTGATCCCACCCACCCTCCCCCCCTGTGCTGCTTGATCCCACCCACCCTCCCCCCCCTGTGCTGCTTGATCCCACCCACCCTCCCCCCCCTGTGCTGCTTGATCCCACCCACCCTCCCCCCCCTGTGCTGCTTGATCCCACCCACCCTCCCCCCCCCTGTGCTGCTTGATCCCACCCACCCTCCCCCCCCTGTGCTGCTTGATCCCACCCACCCTCCCCCCCCCTGTGCTGCTTGATCCCACCCACCCTCCCCCACTGTGCTGCTTGATCCCACCCACCCTCCCCCCCCTGTGCTGCTTGATCCCACCCACCCTCCCCCCCGTGCTGCTTGATCCCACCCACCCTCCCCCCCCCCTGTGCTGCTTGATCCCACCCACCCTCCCCCCCCCCTGTGCTGCTTGATCCCACCCACCCTCCCCCCCCCTGTGCTGCTTGATCCCACCCACCCTCCCCCCCCCTGTGCTGCTTGATCCCACCCACCCTCCCCCCCCCTGTGCTGCTTGATCCCACCCACCCTCCCCCCCCTGTGCTGCTTGATCCCACCCACCCTCCCCCCCCTGTGCTGCTTGATCCCACCCACCCTCCCCCCCCCTGTGCTGCTTGATCCCACCCACCCTCCCCCCCCTGTGCTGCTTGATCCCACCCACCCTCCCCCCCCTGTGCTGCTTGATCCCACCCACCCTCACCCTCCCCCCCCGTGCTGCTTGATCCCACCCACCCTCACCCTCCCCCCCCGTGCTGCTTGATCCCACCCACCCTCCCCCCCCCTGTGCTGCTTGATCCCCCCCACCCTCCCCCCCCCTGTGCTGCTTGATCCCACCTACCCTCCCCCCCCGTGCTGCTTGATCCCACCCACCCTCCCCCCCCTGTGCTGCTTGATCCCACCCCCCCTCCCCCCCCTGTGCTGCTTGATCCCACCCACCCTCACCCTCCCCCCCCTGTGCTGCTTGATCCCACCCACCCTCCCCCCCCTGTGCTGCTTGATCCCACCCACCCTCCCCCCCCTGTGCTGTTTGATCCCACCCACCCTCCCCCCCCTGTGCTGTTTGATCCCACCCACCCTCCCCCCCCCTGTGCTGCTTGATCCCACCCACCCTCCCCCCCCCTGTGCTGCTTGATCCCAAATGCTGCTTGATCCCACCCACTCTCCCCCCCGTGCTGCTTGATCCCACCCACCCTCCCCCCCGTGCTGCTTGATCCCACCCACCCTCCCCCCCGTGCTGCTTGATCCCAAGTGCTGCTTGATCCCACCCACCCTCCCCCCGTGCTGCTTGATCCCACCCACCCTCCCCCCCGTGCTGCTTGATCCCAATGCTGCTTGATCCCACCCACCCTCCCCCTGTGCTGCTTGATCCCCACCCACCCTCCCCCCACTGTGCTGCTTGATCCCCACCCACCCTCCCCCCACTGTGCTGCTTGATCCCCACCCACCCTCCCCCCACTGTGCTGCTTGATCCCCACCCACCCTCCCCCCACTGTGCTGCTTGATCCCCACCCACCCTCCCCCCACTGTGCTGCTTGATCCCCACCCACCCTCCCCCCACTGTGCTGCTTGATCCCCACCCACCCTCCCCCCCCTGTGCTGCTTGATCCCCACCCACCCTCCCCCCCTGTGCTGCTTGATCCCCACCCACCCTCCCCCCCTGTGCTGCTTGATCCCCACCCACCCTCCCCCCCTGTGCTGCTTGATCCCACCCACCCTCCCCCCCCTGTGCTGCTTGATCCCACCCACCCTCCCCCCCCTGTGCTGCTTGATCCCACCCACCCTCCCCCCCCCCTGTGCTGCTTGATCCCACCCACCCTCCCCCCCCCCTGTGCTGCTTGATCCCACCCACCCTCCCCCCCCCTGTGCTGCTTGATCCCACCCACCCTCCCCCACTGTGCTGCTTGATCCCACCCACCCTCCCCCCCTGTGCTGCTTGATCCCACCCACCCTCCCCCCCCTGTGCTGCTTGATCCCACCCACCCTCCCCCCCCTGTGCTGCTTGATCCCACCCACCCTCCCCCCCCCCCCTGTGCTGCTTGATCCCACCCACCCGCCCCCCTCTGTGCTGCTTGATGTCCCCCCTCTGCTTGATCCCCCCCCACCCTCCCTCCCCGTGCTGCTTGATCCCCCCCACCCTCCCTCCCCGTGCTGCTTGATCCCCCCCACCCTCCCTCCCCGTGCTGCTTGATCCCCCCCACCCTCCCTCCCTGTGCTGCTTGATCCCCCCCACCCTCCCTCCCTGTGCTGCTTGATCCCCCCCACCCTCCCTCCCTGTGCAGCTTGATCCCCCCCACCCTCCCTCCCCATGCTGCTTGATCCCCCCCCAACCCCCCCTCCTGTGCTGCTTGATCCCACCCACCCTCCCCCCCCCTGTGCTGCTTGATCCACCCCACCCTCCCTCCCTGTGCTGCTCGATCCCCCCCACCCTCCCTCCCTGTGCTGCTCGATCCCCCCCACCCTCCCTCCCTGTGCTGCTCGATCCCCCCCACCCTCCCTCCCTGTGCTGCTTGATCCCCCCCACCCTCCCTCCCCGTGCTGCTTGATCCCCCCCCAACCCCCCCTCCTGTGCTGCTTGATCCCACCCACCCACCCTCCCCCCGTGCTGCTTGATCCCACCCACCCTCCCCCCGTGCTGCTTGATCCCACCCACCCACCCTCCCCCCGTGCTGCTTGATCCCACCCACCCACCCTCCCCCCCGTGCTGCTTGATCCCAATGCTGCTTGATCCCACCCACCCTCCCCCCGTGCTGCTTGATCCCACCCACCCTCCCCCCGTGCTGCTTGATCCCACCCACCCTCCCCCCACTGTGCTGCTTGATCCCCACCCACCCTCCCCCCACTGTGCTGCTTGATCCCCACCCACCCTCCCCCCACTGTGCTGCTTGATCCCCACCCACCCTCCCCCCACTGTGCTGCTTGATCCCCACCCACCCTCCCCCCACTGTGCTGCTTGATCCCCACCCACCCTCCCCCCCCTGTGCTGCTTGATCCCCACCCACCCTCCCCCCCCTGTGCTGCTTGATCCCCACCCACCCTCCCCCCCTGTGCTGCTTGATCCCCACCCACCCTCCCCCCCTGTGCTGCTTGATCCCACCCACCCTCCCCCCCTGTGCTGCTTGATCCCACCCACCCTCCCCCCCCTGTGCTGCTTGATCCCACCCACCCTCCCCCCCCTGTGCTGCTTGATCCCACCCACCCTCCCCCCCCTGTGCTGCTTGATCCCACCCACCCTCCCCCCCCTGTGCTGCTTGATCCCACCCACCCTCCCCCCCCCTGTGCTGCTTGATCCCACCCACCCTCCCCCCCCTGTGCTGCTTGATCCCACCCACCCTCCCCCCCCCTGTGCTGCTTGATCCCACCCACCCTCCCCCCCCCTGTGCTGCTTGATCCCACCCACCCTCCCCCACTGTGCTGCTTGATCCCACCCACCCTCCCCCCCCTGTGCTGCTTGATCCCACCCACCCTCCCCCCCGTGCTGCTTGATCCCACCCACCCTCCCCCCCCCCTGTGCTGCTTGATCCCACCCACCCTCCCCCCCCCCTGTGCTGCTTGATCCCACCCACCCTCCCCCCCCCTGTGCTGCTTGATCCCACCCACCCTCCCCCCCCCTGTGCTGCTTGATCCCACCCACCCTCCCCCCCCCTGTGCTGCTTGATCCCACCCACCCTCCCCCCCCTGTGCTGCTTGATCCCACCCACCCTCCCCCCCCTGTGCTGCTTGATCCCACCCACCCTCCCCCCCCCTGTGCTGCTTGATCCCACCCACCCTCCCCCCCCTGTGCTGCTTGATCCCACCCACCCTCCCCCCCCTGTGCTGCTTGATCCCACCCACCCTCACCCTCCCCCCCCGTGCTGCTTGATCCCACCCACCCTCACCCTCCCCCCCCGTGCTGCTTGATCCCACCCACCCTCCCCCCCCCTGTGCTGCTTGATCCCCCCCACCCTCCCCCCCCCTGTGCTGCTTGATCCCACCTACCCTCCCCCCCCGTGCTGCTTGATCCCACCCACCCTCCCCCCCCTGTGCTGCTTGATCCCACCCCCCCTCCCCCCCCTGTGCTGCTTGATCCCACCCACCCTCACCCTCCCCCCCCTGTGCTGCTTGATCCCACCCACCCTCCCCCCCCTGTGCTGCTTGATCCCACCCACCCTCCCCCCCCTGTGCTGTTTGATCCCACCCACCCTCCCCCCCCTGTGCTGTTTGATCCCACCCACCCTCCCCCCCCCTGTGCTGCTTGATCCCACCCACCCTCCCCCCCCCTGTGCTGCTTGATCCCAAATGCTGCTTGATCCCACCCACTCTCCCCCCCGTGCTGCTTGATCCCACCCACCCTCCCCCCCGTGCTGCTTGATCCCACCCACCCTCCCCCCCGTGCTGCTTGATCCCAAGTGCTGCTTGATCCCACCCACCCTCCCCCCGTGCTGCTTGATCCCACCCACCCTCCCCCCCGTGCTGCTTGATCCCAATGCTGCTTGATCCCACCCACCCTCCCCCTGTGCTGCTTGATCCCCACCCACCCTCCCCCCACTGTGCTGCTTGATCCCCACCCACCCTCCCCCCACTGTGCTGCTTGATCCCCACCCACCCTCCCCCCACTGTGCTGCTTGATCCCCACCCACCCTCCCCCCACTGTGCTGCTTGATCCCCACCCACCCTCCCCCCACTGTGCTGCTTGATCCCCACCCACCCTCCCCCCCCTGTGCTGCTTGATCCCCACCCACCCTCCCCCCCTGTGCTGCTTGATCCCCACCCACCCTCCCCCCCTGTGCTGCTTGATCCCCACCCACCCTCCCCCCCTGTGCTGCTTGATCCCCACCCACCCTCCCCCCCTGTGCTGCTTGATCCCACCCACCCTCCCCCCCCTGTGCTGCTTGATCCCACCCACCCTCCCCCCCCTGTGCTGCTTGATCCCACCCACCCTCCCCCCCCCCTGTGCTGCTTGATCCCACCCACCCTCCCCCCCCCCTGTGCTGCTTGATCCCACCCACCCTCCCCCCCCCTGTGCTGCTTGATCCCACCCACCCTCCCCCACTGTGCTGCTTGATCCCACCCACCCTCCCCCCCTGTGCTGCTTGATCCCACCCACCCTCCCCCCCCTGTGCTGCTTGATCCCACCCACCCTCCCCCCCCTGTGCTGCTTGATCCCACCCACCCTCCCCCCCCCCCCTGTGCTGCTTGATCCCACCCACCCGCCCCCCTCTGTGCTGCTTGATGTCCCCCCTCTGCTTGATCCCCCCCCACCCTCCCTCCCCGTGCTGCTTGATCCCCCCCACCCTCCCTCCCCGTGCTGCTTGATCCCCCCCACCCTCCCTCCCCGTGCTGCTTGATCCCCCCCACCCTCCCTCCCTGTGCTGCTTGATCCCCCCCACCCTCCCTCCCTGTGCTGCTTGATCCCCCCCACCCTCCCTCCCTGTGCAGCTTGATCCCCCCCACCCTCCCTCCCCATGCTGCTTGATCCCCCCCCAACCCCCCCTCCTGTGCTGCTTGATCCCACCCACCCTCCCCCCCCTGTGCTGCTTGATCCACCCCACCCTCCCTCCCTGTGCTGCTCGATCCCCCCCACCCTCCCTCCCTGTGCTGCTCGATCCCCCCCACCCTCCCTCCCTGTGCTGCTCGATCCCCCCCACCCTCCCTCCCTGTGCTGCTTGATCCCCCCCACCCTCCCTCCCCGTGCTGCTTGATCCCCCCCCAACCCCCCCTCCTGTGCTGCTTGATCCCACCCACCCTCCCCCCGTGCTGCTTGATCCCACCCACCCTCCCCCCGTGCTGCTTGATCCCACCCACCCACCCTCCCCCCGTGCTGCTTGATCCCACCCACCCACCCTCCCCCCCGTGCTGCTTGATCCCAATGCTGCTTGATCCCACCCACCCTCCCCCCGTGCTGCTTGATCCCACCCACCCTCCCCCCGTGCTGCTTGATCCCACCCACCCTCCCCCCACTGTGCTGCTTGATCCCCACCCACCCTCCCCCCACTGTGCTGCTTGATCCCCACCCACCCTCCCCCCACTGTGCTGCTTGATCCCCACCCACCCTCCCCCCACTGTGCTGCTTGATCCCCACCCACCCTCCCCCCACTGTGCTGCTTGATCCCCACCCACCCTCCCCCCACTGTGCTGCTTGATCCCCACCCACCCTCCCCCCCCTGTGCTGCTTGATCCCCACCCACCCTCCCCCCCCTGTGCTGCTTGATCCCCACCCACCCTCCCCCCCTGTGCTGCTTGATCCCCACCCACCCTCCCCCCCTGTGCTGCTTGATCCCCACCCACCCTCCCCCCCTGTGCTGCTTGATCCCCACCCACCCTCCCCCCCTGTGCTGCTTGATCCCCACCCACCCTCCCCCCCTGTGCTGCTTGATCCCACCCACCCTCCCCCCCTGTGCTGCTTGATCCCACCCACCCTCCCCCCCCTGTGCTGCTTGATCCCACCCACCCTCCCCCCCCTGTGCTGCTTGATCCCACCCACCCTCCCCCCCCTGTGCTGCTTGATCCCACCCACCCTCCCCCCCCCTGTGCTGCTTGATCCCACCCACCCTCCCCCCCCCTGTGCTGCTTGATCCCACCCACCCTCCCCCCCCCTGTGCTGCTTGATCCCACCCACCCTCCCCCCCCCTGTGCTGCTTGATCCCACCCACCCTCCCCCCCCTGTGCTGCTTGATCCCACCCACCCTCCCCCCCCCTGTGCTGCTTGATCCCACCCACCCTCCCCCCCCCTGTGCTGCTTGATCCCACCCACCCTCCCCCACTGTGCTGCTTGATCCCACCCACCCTCCCCCCCCTGTGCTGCTTGATCCCACCCACCCTCCCCCCCCGTGCTGCTTGATCCCACCCACCCTCCCCCCCCCCTGTGCTGCTTGATCCCACCCACCCTCCCCCCCCCTGTGCTGCTTGATCCCACCCACCCTCCCCCCCCCCTGTGCTGCTTGATCCCACCCACCCTCCCCCCCCCCTGTGCTGCTTGATCCCACCCACCCTCCCCCCCCCCCTGTGCTGCTTGATCCCACCCACCCGCCCCCCTCTGTGCTGCTTGATGTCCCCCCTCTGCTTGATCCCCCCCCACCCTCCCTCCCCGTGCTGCTTGATCCCCCCCACCCTCCCTCCCTGTGCTGCTTGATCCCCCCCACCCTCCCTCCCTGTGCTGCTTGATCCCCCCCACCCTCCCTCCCTGTGCTGCTTGATCCCCCCCCACCCTCCCTCCCCGTGCTGCTTGATCCCCCCCCACCCTCCCTCCCCGTGCTGCTTGATTCCCCCCCACCCTCCCTCCCCGTGCTGCTTGATCCCCCCCCCCACCCTCCCTCCCCATGCTGCTTGATCCCCCCCCACCCTCCCTCCTGTGCTGCTTGATCCCCCCCCAACCCCCCCTCCTGTGCTGCTTGATCCCACCCACCCTCCCCCCCCTGTGCTGCTTGATCCCACCCACCCTCCCCCCCCTGTGCTGCTTGATCCCACCCACCCTCCCCCCCCTGTGCTGCTTGATCCCACCCCCCCTCCCCCCCCTGTGCTGCTTGATCCCACCCCCCCTCCCCCCCCTGTGCTGCTTGATCCCACCCACCCTCCCCCCCCCTGTGCTGCTTGATCCCACCCACCCTCCCCCCCCCTGTGCTGCTTGATCCCACCCACCCTCCCCCCCCCTGTGCTGCTTGATCCCACCCACCCTCCCCCCCCCTGTGCTGCTTGATCCCACCCACCCTCCCCCCCCCTGTGCTGCTTGATCCCACCCACCCTCCCCCCCCCTGTGCTGCTTGATCCCACCCACCCTCCCCCCCCCTGTGCTGCTTGATCCCACCCACCCTCCCCCCCCTGTGCTGCTTGATCCCACCCACCCTCCCCCCCCCTGTGCTGCTTGATCCCACCCACCCTCCCCCCCCCTGTGCTGCTTGATCCCACCCACCCCCTCCCCCCCTGTGCTGCTTGATCCCACCCACCCCCTCCCCCCCTGTGCTGCTTGATCCCACCCACCCTCCCCCCCCTGTGCTGCTTGATCCCACCCACCCTCCCCCCCCTGTGCTGCTTGATCCCACCCACCCTCCCCCCCCTGTGCTGCTTGATCCCACCCACCCTCCCCCCCCACCCTCCCCCCCCTCTGCTGCTTGATCCCACCCACCCTCCCCCCCCTGTGCTGCTTGATCCCACCCACCCTCCCCCCCCTGTGCTGCTTGATCCCACCCACCCTCCCCCCCCCTGTGCTGCTTGATCCCACCCACCCTCCCCCCCCCTGTGCTGCTTGATCCCACCCACCCTCCCCCCCTGTGCTGCTTGATCCCACCCACCCTCCCCCCCTGTGCTGCTTGATCCCACCCACCCTCCCCCCCTGTGCTGCTTGATCCCACCCCCCTCACCCTCCCCCCCCCCTGTGCTGCTTGATCCCACCCACCCTCCCCCTCCCCCCCGTGCTGCTTGATCCCACCCACCCTCCCCCTCCCCCCCCCTGTGCTGCTTGATCCCACCCACCCTCCCCCCCCCTGTGCTGCTTGATCCCACCCACCCTCCCCCCCCCTGTGCTGCTTGATCCCACCCACCCTCCCCCCCCCTGTGCTGCTTGATCCCACCCACCCTCCCCCCCCTGTGCTGCTTGATCCCACCCACCCTCCCCCCCCTGTGCTGCTTGATCCCACCCACCCTCCCCCCCTGTGCTGCTTGATCCCACCCACCCTCCCCCCCCTGTGCTGCTTGATCCCACCCACCCTCCCCCCCCTGTGCTGCTTGATCCCACCCACCCTCCCCCCCCCCTGTGCTGCTTGATCCCACCCACCCTCCCCCCCCCTGTGCTGCTTGATCCCACCCACCCTCCCCCCCCTGTGCTGCTTGATCCCACCCACCCTCCCCCCCCCTGTGCTGCTTGATCCCACCCACCCTCCCCCCCCTGTGCTGCTTGATCCCACCCACCCTCCCCCCCCTGTGCTGCTTGATCCCACCCACCCTCCCCCCCCTGTGCTGCTTGATCCCACCCACCCTCCCCCCCCCTGTGCTGCTTGATCCCACCCACCCTCCCCCCCCCTGTGCTGCTTGATCCCACCCACCCTCCCCCCCTGTGCTGCTTGATCCCACCCACCCTCCCCCCCTGTGCTGCTTGATCCCACCCACCCTCCCCCCCCCCCTGTGCTGCTTGATCCCACCCACCCTCCCCCCCCCCCTGTGCTGCTTGATCCCACCCACCCTCCCCCCCCCCTGTGCTGCTTGATCCCACCCACCCTCCCCCCCCCTGTGCTGCTTGATCCCACCCACCCTCCCCCCCCCTGTGCTGCTTGATCCCACCCACCCTCCCCCCCCCTGTGCTGCTTGATCCCACCCACCCTCCCCCCCCTGTGCTGCTTGATCCCACCCACCCTCCTCCCCCCCCTGTGCTGCTTGATCCCACCCACCCTCCCCCCCCCCCTGTGCTGCTTGATCCCATCCCACCCACCCTCCCCCCCCCCTGTGCTGCTTGATCCCACCCACCCTCCCCCCCCCTGTGCTGCTTGATCCCACCCACCCTCCCCCCCCCCTGTGCTGCTTGATCCCACCCACCCTCCCCCCCCCTGTGCTGCTTGATCCCACCCACCCTCCCCCCCCCCTGTGCTGCTTGATCCCACCCACCCTGTGCTGCTTGATCCCACCCACCCTCCCCCCCCTGTGCTGCTTGATCCCACCCACCCTCCCCCCCCTGTGCTGCTTGATCCCACCCACCCTCCCCCCCCTGTGCTGCTTGATCCCACCCACCCTCCCCCCCCTGTGCTGCTTGATCCCACCCACCCTCCCCCCCCTGTGCTGCTTGATCCCACCCACCCTCCCCCCCTGTGCTGCTTGATCCCACCCACCCTCCCCCCACCCTCCCCCCCCTGTGCTGTTTGATCCCACCCACCCTCCCCCCCCTGTGCTGTTTGATCCCACCCACCCTCCTCCCCCTGTGCTGTTTGATCCCACCCACCCTCCCCCCCCTGTGCTGTTTGATCCCACCCACCCTCCCCCCCCTGTGCTGTTTGATCCCACCCACGATCCCACCCACCCTCCCCCCCCTGTGCTGCTTGATCCCACCCACCCTCCCCCCCCCTGTGCTGCTTGATCCCCCCCCCTCCCCCCCCCTGTGCTGCTTGATCCCCCCCCCTCCCCCCCCCTGTGCTGCTTGATCCCACCCACCCTCCCCCCCCTGTGCTGCTTGATCCCACCCACCCTCCCCCCCCTGTGCTGCTTGATCCCACCCACCCTCCCCCCCCCTGTGCTGCTTGATCCCACCCACCCTCCCCCCCCCCTGTGCTGCTTGATCCCACCCACCCTCCCCCCCCCTGTGCTGCTTGATCCCACCCACCCTCCCCCCCCCTGTGCTGCTTGATCCCACCCACCCTCCCCCCCCTGTGCTGCTTGATCCCACCCACCCTCCCCCCCCTGTGCTGCTTGATCCCACCCACCCTCCCCCCCCTGTGCTGCTTGATCCCACCCACCCTCCCCCCCCCCTGTGCTGCTTGATCCCACCCACCCTCCCCCCCCCCTGTGCTGCTTGATCCCACCCACCCTCCCCCCCCCCTGTGCTGCTTGATCCCACCCACCCTCCCCCCCCCCCCTGTGCTGCTTGATCCCACCCACCCTCCCCCCCCCCCTGTGCTGCTTGATCCCACCCACCCTCCCCCCCCCCTGTGCTGCTTGATCCCACCCACCCTCCCCCCCCCCTGTGCTGCTTGATCCCACCCACCCTCCCCCCCCCCTGTGCTGCTTGATCCCACCCACCCTCCCCCCCCCCCTGTGCTGCTTGATCCCACCCACCCTCCCCCCCCCTGTGCTGCTTGATCCCACCCACCCTCCCCCCCCCTGTGCTGCTTGATCCCACCCACCCTCCCCCCCCCCTGTGCTGCTTGATCCCACCCACCCTCCCCCCCCCTGTGCTGCTTGATCCCACCCACCCTCCCCCCCCCTGTGCTGCCTGATCCCACCCACCCTCCCCCCCCCTGTGCTGCCTGATCCCACCCACCCTCCCCACCCTGTGCTGCCTGATCCCACCCACCCTCCCCACCCTGTGCTGCCTGATCCCACCCACCCTCCCCACCCTGTGCTGCCTGATCCCACCCACCCTCCCCCCACCCTGTGCTGCTTGATCCCACCCACCCTCCCCCCACCCTGTGCTGCTTGATCCCACCCACCCTCCCCCCACCCTGTGCTGCTTGATCCCACCCACCCTCCCCCCACCCTGTGCTGCTTGATCCCACCCACCCTCCCCCCCCCTGTGCTGCTTGATCCCACCCACCCTCCCCCCCCTGTGCTGCTTGATCCCACCCACCCTCCCCCCCCTGTGCTGCTTGATCCCCCCACCCTCCCTCCCCGTGCTGCTTCATCCCACCCACCCTCCCCCCCCTGTGCTGCTTGATCCCACCCACCCTCCCCCCCCTGTGCTGCTTGATCCCACCCACCCTCCCCCCCCTGTGCTGCTTGATCCCACCCACCCTCCCCCCCCCTGTGCTGCTTGATCCCACCCACCCTCCCCCCCCCTGTGCTGCTTGATCCCACCCACCCTCCCCCCCCCTGTGCTGCTTGATCCCACCCACCCTCCCCCCTCCTGTGCTGCTTGATCCCACCCACCCTCCCCCCTCCTGTGCTGCTTGATCCCACCCACCCTCCCCCCTCCTGTGCTGCTTGATCCCACCCACCCTCCCCCCTCCTGTGCTGCTTGATCCCACCCACCCTCCCCCCTCCTGTGCTGCTTGATCCCACCCACCCTCCCCCCTCCTGTGCTGCTTGATCCCACCCACCCTCCCCCCCCTGTGCTGCTTGATCCCCCCTCCCTCCCCGTGCTGCTTGATCCCCCCCACCCTCCCCCCCCTGTGCTGCTTGATGTCCCCCCCACCCGCCCCCTCTGCTGCTTGATGTCCCCCCCTCTGCTTGATCCCACCCACCCTCCCCCCCCTGTGCTGCTTGATCCCACCCACCCTCCCCCCCTTGTGCTGCTTGATCTCCCCCACCCTCCCCCCCGTGCTGCTTGATCCCCCCCACCCTCCCCCCCCTGTGCTGCTTGATCCCCCCACCCTCCCCCCGCTGTGCTGCTTGATGTCCCCCCACCCTCCCCCCGCTGTGCTGCTTGATGTCCCCCCTCTGTTTGATCCCCCCTCACCCTCCCTCCCCGTGCTGCTTGATCCCCCCCCACCCTCCCTCCCCGTGCTGCTTGATCCCCCCCCACCCTCCCTCCCGTGCTGCTTGATCCCCCCCACCCTCCCTCCCCGTGCTGCTTGATCCCCCCCACCCTCCCTCCCCGTGCTGCTTGATCCCCCCCACCCTCCCTCCCCGTGCTGCTTGATCCCCCCCACCCTCCCTCCCCGTGCTGCTTGATCCCCCCTACCCTCCCTCCCCGTGCTGCTTGATCCCCCCTACCCTCCCTCCCCGTGCTGCTTGATCCCCCCCACCCTCCCTCCCCGTGCTGCTTGATCCCCCCCACCCTCCCTCCCCGTGCTGCTTGATCCCCCCCACCCTCCCTCCCCGTGCTGCTTGATCCCCCCCACCCTCCCTCCCCGTGCTGCTTGATCCCCCCCACCCTCCCTCCCCGTGCTGCTTGATCCCCCCACCCTCCCTTTCCGTGCTGCTTGATCCCCCCACCCTCCCTTTCCGTGCTGCTTGATCCCCCCACCCTCCCTTTCCGTGCTGCTTGATCCCCCCACCCTCCCTTTCCGTGCTGCTTGATCCCCCCCAACCTCCCTCCCCGTGCTGCTTGATCCCCCCCACCCTCCCTCCCCGTGCTGCTTGATCCCCCCCACCCTCCCTCCCCGTGCTGCTTGATCCCCCCCCTCCCTCCCCGTGCTGCTTGATCCCCCCCCTCCCTCCCCGTGCTGCTTGATCCCCCCCCCTCCCTCCCCGTGCTGCTTGATCCCCACCCTCCCTCCCCGTGCTGCTTGATCCCCCCCACCCTCCCTCCCCATGCTGCTTGATCCCCCCCCACCCTCCCTCCCCGTGCTGCTTGATATCCCCGTGCTGCTTGATCCCCCCCCGTGCTGCTTGATCCCCCCCCACCCTCCCTCCCCGTGCTGCTTGATCCCCCCCCACCCTCCCTCCCCGTGCTGCTTGATCCCCCCCCCACCCTCCCTCCCCGTGCTGCTTGATCCCCCCCCCACCCTCCCTCCCCGTGCTGCTTGATCCCCCCCCACCCTCCCTCCCCGTGCTGCTTGATCCCCCCCCACCCTCCCTCCCCGTGCTGCTTGATCCCCCCCCACCCTCCCTCCCCGTGCTGCTTGATCCCCCCCACCCTCCCTCCCCGTGCTGCTTGATCCCCCCCCACCCTCCCTCCCCGTGCTGCTTGATCCCCCCCCCACCCTCCCCCCCACTCCCTGTGCTGCTTGATCCCCCCCCCCACCCTCCCCCCCACTCCCCGTGCTGCTTGATCCCCCCACCCTCCCTCCCCGTGCTGCTTGATCCCACCCACCCTCCCTCCCCGTGCTGCTTGATCCCACCCACCCTCCCTCCCCGTGCTGCTTGATCCCACCCACCCTCCCTCCCCGTGCTGCTTGATCCCACCCACCCTCCCCCCTCCTGTGCTGCTTGATCCCACCCACCCTCCCCCCTCCTGTGCTGCTTGATCCCACCCACCCTCCCCCCTCCTGTGCTGCTTGATCCCACCCACCCTCCCCCCTCCTGTGCTGCTTGATCCCACCCACCCTCCCCCCTCCTGTGCTGCTTGATCCCACCCACCCTCCCCCCTCCTGTGCTGCTTGAGCCCACCCGCCCTCCCCCCTCCTGTGCTGCTTGAGCCCACCCGCCCTCCCCCCTCCTGTGCTGCTTGAGCCCACCCGCCCTCCCCCCTCCTGTGCTGCTTGATCCCACCCGCCCTCCCCCCTCCTGTGCTGCTTGATCCCACCCGCCCTCCCCCCTCCTGTGCTGCTTGATCCCACCCGCCCTCCCCCCTCCTGTGCTGCTTGATCCCACCCGCCCTCCCCCCTCCTGTGCTGCTTGATCCCACCCGCCCTCCCCCCTCCTGTGCTGCTTGATCCCACCCGCCCTCCCCCCTCCTGTGCTGCTTGATCCCACCCGCCCTCCCCCCTCCTGTGCTGCTTGATCCCACCCGCCCTCCCCCTCCTGTGCTGCTTGATCCCACCCGCCCTCCCCCCTCCTGTGCTGCTTGATCCCACCCGCCCTCCCCCCTCCTGTGCTGCTTGATCCCACCCGCCCTCCCCCCTCCTGTGCTGCTTGATCCCACCCGCCCTCCCCCCTCCTGTGCTGCTTGATCCCACCCGCCCTCCCCCCTCCTGTGCTGCTTGATCCCACCCGCCCTCCCCCCTCCTGTGCTGCTTGATCCCACCCGCCCTCCCCCCTCCTGTGCTGCTTGATCCCACCCGCCCTCCTCCCCCTGTGCTGCTTGATCCCACCCACCCTCCCCCCCCTGTGCTGCTTGATCCCACCCACCCTCCCCCCCCTGTGCTGCTTGATCCCACCCACCCTCCCCCCCCTGTGCTGCTTGATCCCACCCACCCTCCCCCCCTGTGCTGCTTGATCCCACCCTCCCCCCCCTGTGCTGCTTGATCCCACCCACCCTCCCCCCCCCCCTGTGCTGCTTGATCCCACCCACCCCCCCCTCCCCCCCTGTGCTGCTTGATCCCACCCACCCTCCCCCCCCTCCCCCGCTGTGCTGCTTGATGTCCCCCCACCCTCCCCCCGCTGTGCTGCTTGATGTCCCCCCTCTGTTTGATCCCCCCTCACCCTCCCTCCCCGTGCTGCTTGATCCCCCCTCACCCTCCCTCCCCGTGCTGCTTGATCCCCCCTCACCCTCCCTCCCCGTGCTGCTTGATCCCCCCTCACCCTGCCTCCCCGTGCTGCTTGATCCCACCCACCCTCCCCCCCCTCCCCCCCTGTGCTGCTTGATCCCACCCACCCTCCCCCCCCTCCCCCGCTGTGCTGCTTGATGTCCCCCCACCCTCCCCCCGCTGTGCTGCTTGATGTCCCCCCTCTGTTTGATCCCCCCTCACCCTCCCTCCCCGTGCTGCTTGATCCCCCCTCACCCTCCCTCCCCGTGCTGCTTGATCCCCCCTCACCCTCCCTCCCCGTGCTGCTTGATCCCCCCTCACCCTCCCTCCCCGTGCTGCTTGATCCCCCCCCACCCACCCTCCCCGTGCTGCTTGATCCCCCCCCCCACCCACCCTCCCCGTGCTGCTTGATCCCCCACCCACCCTCCCCGTGCTGCTTGATCCCCCACCCACCCACCCTCCCCGTGCTGCTTGATCCCACCCACCCTCCCCGTGCTGCTTGATCCCACCCACCCTCCCCGTGCTGCTTGATCCCACCCTCCCTCCCCGTGCTGCTTGATCCCACCCTCCCTCCCCGTGCTGCTTGATCCCACCCACCCTCCCTCCCCGTGCTGCTTGATCCCACCCACCCTCCCTCCCCGTGCTGCTTGATCCCACCCACCCTCCCTCCCCGTGCTGCTTGATCCCACCCACCCTCCCTCCCCGTGCTGCTTCATCCCACCCCACCCTCCCTCCCCGTGCTGCTTCATCCCACCCCACCCTCCCTCCCCCTGTGCTGCTTGATCCCACCCACCCTCCCCCCCCCTGTGCTGCTTGATCCCACCCACCCTCCCCCCCCCTGTGCTGCTTGATCCCACCCACCCTCCCCCCCCCTGTGCTGCTTGATCCCACCCACCCTCCCCCCCCCTGTGCTGCTTGATCCCACCCACCCTCCCCCCCCCCCTGTGCTGCTTGATCCCACCCACCCTCCCCCCCCCCTGTGCTGCTTGATCCCACCCACCCTCCCCCCCCCCTGTGCTGCTTGATCCCACCCACCCTCCCCCCTCCTGTGCTGCTTGATCCCACCCACCCTCCCCCCTCCTGTGCTGCTTGATCCCACCCACCCTCCCCCCTCCTGTGCTGCTTGATCCCACCCACCCTCCCCCCTCCTGTGCTGCTTGATCCCACCCACCCTCCCCCCTCCTGTGCTGCTTGATCCCACCCACCCTCCCCCCTCCTGTGCTGCTTGATCCCACCCACCCTCCCCCCTCCTGTGCTGCTTGATCCCACCCACCCTCCCCCCTCCTGTGCTGCTTGATCCCACCCACCCTCCCCCCTCCTGTGCTGCTTGATCCCACCCACCCTCCCCCCTCCTGTGCTGCTTGATCCCACCCACCCTCCCCCCTCCTGTGCTGCTTGATCCCACCCACCCTCCCCCCTCCTGTGCTGCTTGATCCCACCCACCCTCCCCCCTCCTGTGCTGCTTGATCCCCCCCACCCTCCCCCCCCTGTGCTGCTTGATCCCCCCCACCCTCCCCCCCTGTGCTGCTTGATCCCCCCCACCCTCCCCCCCTGTGCTGCTTGATCCCACCCACCCTCCCCCCCCTGTGCTGCTTGATCCCACCCACCCTCCCCCCCCTGTGCTGCTTGATCCCACCCACCCTCCCCCCCCCTGTGCTGCTTGATCCCACCCACCCTCCCCCCCCCTGTGCTGCTTGATCCCCCCCCACCCTCCCCCCGCTGTGCTGCTTGATGTCCCCCCTCTGTTTGATCCCCCCTCACCCTCCCTCCCCGTGCTGCTTGATCCCCCCCACCCTCCTTCCCCGTGCTGCTTGATCCCCCCCCCACCCTCCCTCCCCGTGCTGCTTGATCCCCCCCCCACCCTCCCTCCCCGTGCTGCTTGATCCCCCCCCACCCTCCCTCCCCGTGCTGCTTGATCCCCCCCCACCCTCCCTCCCCGTGCTGCTTGATCCCCCCCCCACCCTCCCTCCCCGTGCTGCTTGATCCCCCCCCACCCTCCCTCCCCGTGCTGCTTGATCCCCCCCACCCTCCCTCCCCGTGCTGCTTGATCCCCCCCACCCTCCCTCCCCGTGCTGCTTGATCCCCCCCACCCTCCCTCCCCGTGCTGCTTGATCCCCCCCACCCTCCCTCCCCGTGCTGCTTGATCCCCCCCACCCTCCCTCCCCGTGCTGCTTGATCCCCCCCCCACCCTCCCTCCCCGTGCTGCTTGATCCCCCCCACCCTCCCTTTCCGTGCTGCTTGATCCCCCCACCCTCCCTTTCCGTGCTGCTTGATCCCCCCCACCCTCCCTTTCCGTGCTGCTTGATCCCCCCCACCCTCCCTCCCCGTGCTGCTTGATCCCCCCCACCCTCCCTCCCCGTGCTGCTTGATCCCCCCCACCCTCCCTCCCCGTGCTGCTTGATCCCCCCCACCCTCCCTCCCCGTGCTGCTTGATCCCCCCCCACCCTCCCTCCCCGTGCTGCTTGATCCCCCCCACCCTCCCTCCCCGTGCTGCTTGATCCCCCCCCACCCTCCCTCCCCGTGCTGCTTGATCCCCCCCACCCTCCCTCCCCGTGCTGCTTGATCCCCCCCACCCTCCCTCCCCGTGCTGCTTGATCCCCCCCACCCTCCCTCCCCATGCTGCTTGATCCCCCCCACCCTCCCTCCCCATGCTGCTTGATCCCCCCCACCCTCCCTCCCCATGCTGCTTGATCCCCCCCCCCACCCTCCCTCCCCGTGGTGCTTGATATCCCCGTGCTGCTTGATCCCCCCCCTCCCCGTGCTGCTTGATCCCCCCCCCCACCCTCCCTCCCCGTGCTGCTTGATCCCCCCCCCACCCTCCCTCCCCGTGCTGCTTGATCCCCCCCCCACCCTCCCTCCCCGTGGTGCTTGATATCCCCGTGCTGCTTGATCCCCCCCCCACCCTCCCTCCCCGTGCTGCTTGATCCCCCCCCCCACCCTCCCTCCCCGTGCTGCTTGATCCCCCCCCACCCTCCCTCCCCGTGCTGCTTGATCCCCCCCCCCACCCTCCCTCCCCGTGCTGCTTGATCCCCCCCCCCACCCTCCCTCCCCGTGCTGCTTGATCCCCCCCACCCTCCCTCCCCGTGCTGCTTGATCCCCCCCCCCACCCTCCCTCCCCGTGCTGCTTGATCCCCCCCACCCTCCCTCCCCGTGCTGCTTGATCCCACCCACCCTCCCTCCCCGTGCTGCTTGATCCCACCCACCCTCCCTCCCCGTGCTGCTTGATCCCACCCACCCTCCCTCCCCGTGCTGCTTGATCCCACCCACCCTCCCTCCCCGTGCTGCTTGATCCCACCCACCCTCCCTCCCCGTGCTGCTTGATCCCACCCACCCTCCCCCCCCGTGCTGCTTGATCCCACCCACCCTCCCCCCCCGTGCTGCTTGATCCCACCCACCCTCCCCCCCCTGTGCTGCTTGATCCCACCCACCCTCCCCCCCCCTGTGCTGCTTGATCCCACCCACCCTCCCCCCCCCTGTGCTGCTTGATCCCACCCACCCTCCCCCCCCCTGTGCTGCTTGATCCCACCCACCCTCCCCCCCCCTGTGCTGCTTGATCCCACCCACCCTCCCCCCCCTGTGCTGCTTGATCCCACCCACCCTCCCCCCCCTGTGCTGCTTGATCCCACCCACCCTCCCCCCCCTGTGCTGCTTGATCCCACCCACCCTCCCCCCCCTGTGCTGCTTGATCCCACCCACCCTCCCCCCCCCTGTGCTGCTTGATCCCACCCACCCTCCCCCCCCCTGTGCTGCTTGATCCCACCCACCCTCCCCCCCCCTGTGCTGCTTGATCCCACCCACCCTCCCCCCCCCCCTGTGCTGCTTGATCCCACCCACCCTCCCCCCCCCCCCTGTGCTGCTTGATCCCACCCACCCTCCCCCCCCCCCTGTGCTGCTTGATCCCACCCACCCTCCCCCCCGCCCTGTGCTGCTTGATCCCACCCACCCTCCCCCCCCTGTGCTGCTTGATCCCACCCACCCTCCCCCCCCTGTGCTGCTTGATCCCACCCACCCTCCCCCCCCTGTGCTGCTTGATCCCACCCACCCTCCCCCCCCTGTGCTGCTTGATCCCACCCACCCTCCCCCTCCCCGTGCTGCTTGATCCCACCCACCCTCCCCCCCCCTGTGCTGCTTGATCCCACCCACCCTCCCCCCCCCTGTGCTGCTTGATCCCACCCACCCTCCCCCCCCCTGTGCTGCTTGATCCCACCCACCCTCCCCCCCCGTGCTGCTTGATCCCACCCACCCTCCCCCCCCCTGTGCTGCTTGATCCCACCCACCCTCCCCCCCCCTGTGCTGCTTGATCCCACCCACCCTCCCCCCCCCTGTGCTGCTTGATCCCACCCACCCTCCCCCCCCCTGTGCTGCTTGATCCCACCCACCCTCCCCCCCCTGTGCTGCTTGATCCCACCCACCCTCCCCCCCCTGTGCTGCTTGATCCCACCCACCCTCCCCCCCCCCTGTGCTGCTTGATCCCACCCACCCTCCCCCTCTGTGCTGCTTGATCCCCCCCCACCCTCCCCCTCTGTGCTGCTTGATCCCCCCCACCCTCCCCCCCCCTGTGCTGCTTGATCCCACCCACCCTCCCCCCCCCTGTGCTGCTTGATCCCACCCACCCTCCCCCCCCCTGTGCTGCTTGATCCCACCCACCCTCCCCCCCCCTGTGCTGCTTGATCCCACCCACCCTCCCCCCCCCCCTGTGCTGCTTGATCCCACCCACCCTCCCCCCCCCCTGTGCTGCTTGATCCCACCCCCCCTCCCCCCGTGCATGGTTGATGTCCCCCTTCTGTTTGATCCCCCCCCACCCTCCCTCCCCGTGCTGCTTGATCCCCCCCCACCCTCCCTCCCCGTGCTGCTTGATCCCCCCCCCCCCCACCCTCCCTCCCCGTGCTGCTTGATCCCCCCCCACCCTCCCTCCCCGTGCTGCTTGATCCCCCCCCACCCTCCCTCCCCGTGCTGCTTGATCCCCCCCCCCACCCTCCCTCCCCGTGCTGCTTGATCCCCCCCACCCTCCCTTTCCGTGCTGCTTGATCCCCCCCACCCTCCCTTTCCGTGCTGCTTGATCCCTCCCCCCCTCTGTGCTGCTTGATCCCACCCTCCCACACCCTCCCCCCCCTCTGTGCTGCTTGATCCCACCCCCCCTCCCCCCCTCTGTGCTGCTTGATCCCACCCCCCCTCCCCCCCCCCTCTGTGCTGCTTGATTCCCCCCCACCCTCCCCCCTCTGTGCTGCTTATTCCCCCCCACCCTCCCCCCTCTGTGCTGCTTGATTCCCCCCCACCCTCCCCCCTCTGTGCTGCTTGATTCCCCCCCACCCTCCCCCCTCTGTGCTGCTTGATTCCCCCATGCCCTCCCCCCCTCTGTGCTGCTTGATCCCCCCCACCCCCGTGCTGATTGAATGAACTCCCCCCACCCCCTGTGCTGATTGAACCCACCCACCCCCTGTGCTGATTGAACCCACCCACCCCCTGTGCTGATTGAATGAACTCCCCCCGCCCCCTCCCCCCACCCCCCCCCCCCCCCTGTGCTGCTCTCCTATTGCAGTCTAACAGCTTCCATGGAGGAGTGAATGGCCTATAGATGGTACCCTCGTCATTGACAACTGGTTGCTTCTGCACTGAGAAGGTTTCTGTTTAAAGGCCAGTGCTCAGTGGAGGCTGCACTGAAAACTTATTCATCTTTGTTTGGGTGTTGGTTTCAGGCCCCTTGTCTTTCCCCATCATGAGGTGCACCAGGAAGAAATATAGCTCACGTGGTTGGGCCTTCAAGCTGTATTCAGTGGTCCGTTCCCTATGGGTTGGAGGCAGGGGTTGAGTAGGTAGTCTGGTTCGCTTCAGCAAACTTGTCTCAAGTTAGCCTCTTGGATGCACAGAGGCGAAATGGACCTTGGCCTGCCAGCTACCCAGGTATCATAAATGTGGAGCAGTATATTTTAAGAACCTTGATCCCTTGTGGATCAAATGCAGTTTTGGGAGGACATCTGCCTGTCATCTCTGTATGTATGTCTGTCACAGGATGTCGCCATGAGCCCTGGGAGTGTCCCATGACGGCACCCCACATCCCCCAGGGGTCCTCGTATGGACCAGGAGACAGGTGTCCCATAGTGGTCCCAAGCATCTCATTTCCCCTTCATCCCCCTGGGGAGCAGGAGGGGTGGTCGGCGGAGGCCCCTGCTTACGCCCGCAGCTGTTTATACCGGGAGGGCCTGGCATGTCCACTCGCTTGTTCCTCAGGGCTTGGCAATGAAGGATGGGCCCCAGCCCACTTGCATCTGGTAGTGTGGGTGACTGGGGCACCATGAGCAGCTAGGGCTACTTTCAAGAGTGAGAGAAGGCCAGCTCTTTGTTTCAATGGTATGTGTTGTGGGCCCCCCCAGACTTGACTGCTAGGCACTGCAACAGTTAATTACCCAGTGGATGTCTCGTTCCTCTCTCTTGTGGTGAAGGTAGGAGGGACATCAGCAGACCTGAGCTGTGCATCCCCCTCTCCAGGAGCGGTCGTGGGTGGGAGAAAGGCTGATCTCGAAGCACGACAGGACCGGTGACGGGTGGATTTGAGAAGGCCAGCCGCATCCCTCAATGCTTCGCAGATACTGCCCAAATCACACATAGGCAGGGAGCCTCCGCAAGCACCATCCGTAGAGGTGAAAGGTACAACTTCCCTTGGGTCTTACCTTGGGTGCCGTCCTAGCCCAGTTCCCTCCCAATTACACTGGTGCTCAATCATCCGCCCACCTTGCAGGGTCTCGGTGCCTGTGGGGGTCCTGAGGGATTGCTGATATTCTGCAGCAGCGCACTCGGTAGTGCTGTCTCTTGACAGACAGAAGGCCAGTGGATGGCGGAGGAGGTCCTGGAGCTCTTCTAAACGTGCCTGCCATCCTGGCCACTTCGGCCACACCCCGTGTGCGAATATGTTTTATATATTGTTACCTGAAGGGGAAAGGCCAATAAAATGGTTGCAGAATACGGTGTTCCTTTTAGCCACGTCTCTGGCCCTGCCCTCACATTCACTGACCTCACCTCATTACACTCATTATCACAGTCAACATATTTTGTATGCACTTCAAACAGTAAATTAGCTGCATTTAACAGCTGGATAGATCTGTATCCAGACCTCAAAAACTGGGGTTCACATTAACTTGCCCCAGAGGTCCTTTCCCAAATCTGATATTCCTAACATCCCAACCTTTTAATCTCAGTTAGAGGGACCTACTGACTCACTCAAAGGCAGGTGTCCACTGATGTTTTGATAGATTTCTCCTCAATGGGTAGGTAGTACAGGGGAGACCAGAAAGTCTTCAAAAGTAGCTACTCTATATTGTACAGTAGTTACAATAGAAACTGGAAACCATGATTTGAGACAGAATTGAGTCTATTGAGTCCTTTAATCAAATTTACAAGACAGCTACTCCAACTAATTTAAGACTGTAGGAGATTAAAGCTATATTTGTTGCATGTTGCATCCCGGAAATGTTGTGTAAGAGGAACAGGAGTCAAAGATATGTTTATCTTCAGTTTAGCTCTTGTCCAAAAGCAAACTGAATCCATATCTTAGCCACTGCCTTTCTCGCAAAGCATTCTGGGATGCAGTGGTTCCCTTCCTTGAAACAATCCCACGCTCGAATGTAGCTTTCCATGCTTTACAGATATAATCCGTTTAAACACAGGACTCTGGGAAGTTGCCTCAAGTAGCCCAGACGTTTGTTTACATGTCTGAGATCTTGGATACAATCAATCTTGCTAGACTTTGGGAAACGATTGTGCCTCCAAAATTTGAGCAGCGGCAAGCTAAGATGATGGATTACTATTTTTATGAAAAGTATTCACACAAGATTCTTTCAGGAAGGCAGGTTTTGATCTATTTAGTGGTTGCTTAAAATGTGCCTCGGATTCGAGCCCATCTTGATCCACTGACCAGTTTCGCAATGGTCTTATATGTGTGTATTAAGTATGGCTCTTTTTCCCTTTTCCTCATTATGTAATGTACTGTTTTTCATAGTTGTGGCTTTTTCTGCTTTAATACTAAAGCCTGCCATAGCGGGCCATACCGGCCATTAAAGGCCTTTAACAAGGGAGCAGGCATTTAATGGATGATAGAGCCCATCTGTGGCAGGTTATAAGGCTATTAGAACATTCCGCCACTACAGGGCCAAATATCCTAATTATAGAAACAGAGGCATCGGAGCTCGATGGAGTTGAAATCCCCGACGCTCCAACGCCTTTGAATACACAGCTGCGATTTTTCAACAGCACAGGCAGGGCCACCAGTGTTAGTTGTTGAACATTCACAGCAAGAGCTGTGAAAGGGGACTGAAGGCAGCCCCCAGTTCTCCGCAGCTTGCCTAAACTGTTTTTAGGGTCGAGCCTGCGCTAGCATGTGCTAGCGCATGTGTATCGCTTGCGAGACTCTGTAGTAGTTAGAAAAGGGCTCGGAGCCCTTCCCATGTCACAGTCAGTGTCTTTCATTGGTTCGTGGGCTTGCCTTTTAAAATCTGCTTGCTTTCATTAGTGGAAGGCATGCATACGTCATGCCTTTTCCGGTGGTTAGCCCTCCTCGAGCGCAACTACCAATTACTGAAAACATATGAGGCTCCAGTGTCTCTGACCTATGGAGGAGTGAGGGGGAAGGCTCGGGTGTGCCCTGCAGCACAGCCGCGGCCTTTCGCTTTCCCTGACCCACTCCATGTGTTTTGGAAAGGCAGGGGTAAGATAAAGGCAGAGGCTGTCTATCAGCACACTGACATTTGGAGAGCAGCAGCCCCATACCAGTTTATATAGGCCTCTGCTGCTCCATTGTCTTCAGTGGAGCTCTCAACATTCCACTGTTCTAATTTCTATCAACAATTTCTTCTAATATTTTCACCACTGTGTAATTAAGGGTTTCATTTTATTCCCTTACCCTTAATTGTGTAAAGCAATGCTTCAAAATGACACTAAAATAAATTGATAAAAGAACGATGGAGAAGTGGTTAGGTGAACTTTTTATGCTGGATTAGAATATGTGACATAATCATTGCCAGTGGTTTGTCATTGTGTCTTTTGAGCGCATGTGCATCAACAAGCACAAGCCCTTGAGAAGGAAGAATGTCATTTTTGTTCTGCATGACTTATTGTTATCAGTTCTGCAATATACAGTGGTATTTTGTTCTTATCGCAGGAGTTATTACTTGCGAATGCAATGCTATTAGTTTTCTAAACCTCACGTCACCGCTTATAGAAGTGGTTTCATTACATTAAATAATTTAATTTCTAAAATGGATCTCACCTACCAGAGAGCTCAGGCTGTCTGGTTGTGAATCTGCTTGTTCTTTGATGGTTTGCCTTTCTCTTTTTGTGTTTGTACCTCCCCTGGAGCCTGTCTGTGACCCATTTGATTAGCTCACTTGTCATATGTTCCCGCTGGGCCCGGGGAGTCAGCGGGTGCGCAGTGACCCACAGGAGTTATTAGTACTTGAGCAGGTTGCTTTATTTATGCAAACCCTATCTAAATACATTGAAAGGGCCTACTTATACCGGATCTAGCCTCAGGTATGTGCATCTCTGTCCTCAGCTGTACTTCTATGCCTGCCTCCACCCAGAAAGTCCAGTTGCCAATCTCCAGGACTGCTGACTCCCTCTGCAGTTTAGCTAGATTCGATTGACATTAGATCTCGTATCCTTCCATTGCTTACATTTAAGGGACTATGGACCTGATTTAGATATTGGTGGATGGGTTATTCTGTCACAATAGTGATGGATACCCCGTCCGCCGAAATATAAATCTTATTATTCCCTATGGAATTTATATTTCTGCGGACGGGATATCTGTCACCGTTGTGACAGAGTAACTTGTCTGCCAAAACTAAATCAGGCCCTACATCGATTCTTTTTCATTATACACTTCATGAACGTGCATGTGTTTTTACGCGCTCTCACTCGTGTGCTGCACCACCTCCCTTATATCCGCACCCCTGTGCTGTTTTCCACTCCTCAATTTGTCCATGAAAGCACAGCAACAAGGATATTTTTTCTGCTGTGTTGCAGACAGGGTTGTTTTGTTGTATTACCTGCATTTCACATAGGGTATGAAATCACAAACTTTGGCACAAAGACCTTTATGGTGCTGGGGGAAGGACCGACCTGTTGCTGCACACACTCAGTCAGCGTCTGAGGCAGAAGTTGTACTTATCATAAGGAGGCCCATAAATCTGTTCCCTTAGCTACCTTAGCTACTGCAGAGGACCAACTGGCTGACTCCTGTGAAAAGTAAACAAGGCTTTGACAAGCATTTTCACATACATTCTGACACTTCCTGTTTTTTTTTCAATTCTGCTCAGAGTTTCTAGAGTGAAAAGTATTTAAAAAATAAGCCATGCCATTTATAAAATCTGTACATCTAACTTTAAATTAGATGTAAAGTTTTGAAATACCATAAGATGCGTTTGCTTTGCCTCCAGGATTTTAGTTTTTTTTTTTAAACCATACTTTACAGGCAATCATTGGCATAGCCATCAGCTCGGCACCCACATTATAAAGGTGAGACCTATTGGCTTTGCCATTGCTTGTTTTTTGAGGGGTTCCAATAATAGATGTTCAGAAATCTTACATTGGTAGTTTTAGTAAGCATTAAAGGAGAAGGGATGTGGAGCTGTAATCCTAAGTACCCTACTGACCCGCTCGCTGACTAGCAGCTGCGAACACATCTACATAGTGAACATTGTTCTGCATCACTCCTGAGCTGAATGGTCCACTGCAGATGGTGCTTTATATTTTTCCTGTCTTCTAATGCAGGACCAAAGGTAGACATTTCCGAGCTCCACCACTTTTCTGCTTGTCATCAATAGAAGAGGTGTTCTTGTCCCTTCTTAACCAGTATAATGAAAATATTGTTTTTGTTTTATCCCAATCACTCTGTAAATACACCTCCATTCCTGTAGTAAATGTAGTCTACTATGCTCACATTGCACCTTTGATTAGGGATGGCCCCATAATAGAGCTGAATAATCAAGCAAAGTCAGAACCCATTCCCAGAGATGTATTTCTTGCTCTCTCTTAACCTCTGAGTACTGGTGCTTCACCTCTATTGGGAAACCACATGGCCCAGCTGTCATTATTGATATTGCAAGTCTCTTTGGGTCTCTAAAGTAGATAAAGGACCTTTTGAAGACCTAATTAGGTTGAGCGCGCAAGCGCTCTGGCCTGTTGTAATCTATCTGTGCGCTTTTAACCACGCCCACCTCACGCCCATCAGAATTGCGTGTTCATGGGCTTGCCTTACAAAAATCCTTTATCACTGGTAAATGCTTTACATTTATTCCTCCTTGGGGCGGTTTTGTTACCGCCTTGCCCATCGACCCTCTTACATGGATAATAGCACTTTTGCCGATATGTTCGACTGCGTGCAAACTTCTTTTTCCTTTTGTGTCTCTCCTTCGGGCTCATGCTCATGGTGGCGGATGTGCTTTGAATCGGCTTGCTTATGTCAACTGTTTTACTTTTCATTTTCAATTTATGTGGCAAGAAAAGTCCAGTTAGGAATTTACAACGCTAATACCTCTAACTCAAGCAAACGCGGGACCCATTTCATTGCAAACACTTGTTTTATTTTTCTTTTGAAAAAAATAGATCTACATTTCTCAAATATATGTTAAATAAAAATTGTTCATTAGAGTTCTAGTCCCCTGCCTGACCTGCAGCATTTGGAAAGTAGAACACCTCCTCCATGCGGAAATCAAAACCCCTCCTCCATCCATTAATCTCATAGGATACAAGTCTGGCCACTGTCATTTTAATATAAATACGTTTCTAATCCTCTGCACATATCCCAGCATCTATTGTCCAAGAGTGGTCAGAAACTACTCACATGAACATAGTCCTTTTGACTATCCTTTTCTTTGTTTTCCAACAAACTGCAAACACCATCACATTTTCTTCCCCACCAATAGCTCTCCCCATTGTGAAGCATCCATCGTCATTCTTGACTCCCTTGACCCTTCCACAGCGTGATTTATTACAATTGCACCCAATCCCAGTAGGATACAAATTGTTGGCAATAGTCCAGGCCACTGGAATTATGCAATTGTGCGTCTGCTGCGATTTTCATATAATTGTAGATTTGTTGCATTTGCCATGAAATCCATCATGTGCAGCATAATCTGCAGATTTTCACAAAAATGTTGTTTCTAGCTCAAATGGTTCAAAGGTTTCTACAAATGCAGCAACAAGTGTTGCTGGTAGTGGTAGGCACTTTGCAAAGGTTGACTGGTCACCTTTCTGTAACTTATTCTGTGTTTGAGTGTTAAAGTGGTACTAATGAGTTGCAACTAATGCCCAGACATTGTTAACAGGTTTACAAATGACAAAATAATGATTTAATACTGTCCCTAAATGTGCCACACAATGTCTCATACTTTGCCTTTTCCTGTCGCATAATTTACTCAACCCTTCTGCATAATTGGGCTCTCCTCTGCCGCTTAATTCCTGTGGCCCTGGTAATAAATAGTTTCTTTGATAGGTACAATACTTTGGCAGTTCATTTGACTTGGAATATGCTACTGGAGAAGTGTCCTGTTGTAAATGCTGGGTTTGGATTAGATTAAACAAATATCCTAATATGAAAGGTAAGCTGTGCCTCACTTCAGTAACTAATACGAATTTGTTGGCAAAGTCCCAAGGTAAGGAAACAAAATCATATTTGGAGCTACCATAAACATTTGCCAAGAATTCATATGTGGAGCCCTCTAACTACTAATGATAACAAAAACATTTACTGCCTAATACAAATAAAACAGATTTTATATGTTTGGAAATACAATACTCTCTACTTACAGAAAATCAGGTTCATGAAATGAGTCACCTAGCACACTGTGATTTCACTTAGCTGATAAGTTCTGGCTATGTTTTCTACATCTTTGAGAACTTTTCTGTCCAACCAGACTCACTCAGTACGCTCCCTTTTGTGTTTACTTTGCTACACTTGCACAGCGTTGACCCATGTCCATACTGATGACTAAGAAACCACACACAAGACTAAAAGGGGTCTGCTATGTGTACTGCACTCTAAAATGTGTTGCTGCCTGAATATAAGATGGCCTCGCTTAAGCTAAGAAGTCTATAGTAAGTCTCAGAAAAATGACTTTATGATTTTGTGTCGATATTTCAAATGTAATATTTCACATGCATATGTTAGAGTTTTTTTTTTTAGAAAACTTTTTCCATTATAAAAACACTTGTAAATTGCACATTTTTATAAGATTGTTTGAATCGATAGTTGAATTTGCATTCAACTAAGCAAATAAGTATATGGACTTTTTTTTTTTTTCTTCTTTGTTTAGTCTTAAACCTCATTGAATGAAACATTTGCAATGTCACCTGACCTGTGCAAGCAGCTGTTATACAACAAAGCCATATGCCCCTCTGGAGCATGAGGAAACACTTTTCTATCTGGTGCCGACTGACTATCTAAGATGCCATCACCAAATATGCGTGATGGTTTTAAAAGCTCTTACACCAGCGATGTCCATCCAGTGTAGGTCCAGGAGACCTGGGCACTTACTAGAATCTACTATGATCACATACAGTGACTTTGCATACAATGACTCAATGGAAAATATTGCCTAATCAGTTGTAATCTTTAAACTCTGGTTCTAACTGATACTGAAATCTGACAATGAACTTGACACCCCAACAGTAAACACTCCTCACATTTTCATACTTGTAGAGGCCCTATTTGAGCTTTAATTATACTAACTTTATTTATGATGACATGACATACTAAAATTAAATTGTTTTTTCTACAGGAGGTGTTTAAATATGAACATTAGTGTTTGTGATCTCCGTTGATATTTGAGCTCTTTACTCATCATCCTGTTTATTTACAGGTGCCCTCTATTCCAGAAAATTGACTATTGATGGGGAACAGGTTTCTCTTCAAGTTCAAGATACACCATTTGTGTCGCTAGAGGTAATGGATTTGTTAATTGCTCCATGACGTCTGTTATCCCGGTCATAAAAGCAAAATTTTGTCTCTCTCTGATGGGTGTATTAGCACAAGTAATCAATTAATATAATTTGTATTACAATTGTGAGAGGTATTATAATATTCAGTGAATTTCTATCCAGTTCAGTTTGAACATTTTTAGGATGCACTGTGTGTCCTCCTTTAGAAGATATGTTATTGACTTTCATGTGGTTACATTAACTGCAGTATTCACTCTGAGATTAATTGTGGGGTATTTCTTTGGTGGGGGGGATTAATATATATATATATATATATATATATATATATATATATATATATATATATATATATATATATATATATATATATATATATATATAAATGTTTTTCTCTTCATGAGTTTAGTATTAAATGTTGCCTGTGCACCTAATTTTTTAATGTGTGTGTGTATATATACAAACATAAATGTATGTTTGTCTATGTGCATGTGTCTATACATACACACACATTTTCACTGAAAAAAGAACATTTAGAGGGACGATATAGTTAGGTGGAAATGTCAGTTTTAATGTCTTACACTAACATAACCACTGAAATTCACCAATTACAGTTATCTCAAGTAACTAGAACTCCTACCCTAACCTATACCTATAGTAAGTATAACTTCACCATGCACAGTGTTATTCTCAAAGATATAAATGTATGTCATTAGTGTTGTTATCAATGCTGTCATTGAACATGTCATGAGTGATGTAATATGTGAGTGTACAAGCAGTCCACCAGGCGTAAGTGGGGGGTCTCCATATTCCTACCTTGCCCCTTGCATTTTTTGTATTTCTTTTTTTCTTTTTCTTTTTTACTTGTTCAGGACAGGTGACTGAGTCCGTTTGTCCTAAAATGACTGTGGCAACAACTTTGATGATGGTGTGTCGACCAGTCAGTTATCTTTTGGGCCTGCAGAGCTACCACCTCTCTCTAAATGCATACAATTTAATCCTTAATTTCTCAAAAACTACTGACTGGATTTGCAACAAATCACAAAAAGCACACTTTTTGATCAAAGATCTAGCTTTCTACCAAATTTGGTGTAATGTCATTGAGCCATTTTGGCTGTAGCTGTGTGTAAATTTTCTACATAGGAAATTGCATAGGGAAAACGTGTTTTAGGACCAATCCCTTTTTTCTCACCCTGAAACTTTTCAGGAAGAGTCTGAGGTGGATGAGACTTATTTTGGAAAGTTACATTAAGATTCGTCGACTGGGGCCAAAGATTTAACTATACCAACAAATCAATTTCTTATGGAATTTTGGTTCCAACTATAATGATCAAGTGGTGACTGCCACTCTGTGATATGTTTCTGTACAGGTGTGGAAATAAGTTAGGAGAGTGTTCAAAAGGGCGCATTTACATTGTAGCTCCCATAGGAAGCGTCACTTGCAGCTACAGCAAAAACTCCTGAACCGATTTTTGACCCAACTTGGCGTGAAAGTAGAACCTTACTCCGAGAAGCAAGCTTTTGTTGACTTGGTGCACAAACCACTCAGTAGTTGTTGAGGAACTTGCATTACAAAAACATGCAGAGTGGACTTGAATGGGTTAACACTTTTGTATACCTTGGCTGTTTTAGTTTAAGGATAGTCAGCAAACTTGATTTGTGGACCCAAATTCAACATTTGAAGGGCTCCAGTTGAATATTGGAGGATTTTCTCTTGTGCCTGCCAATACAGGATGCGGGCACAGTCACTGCATTCTGAAAATAAAAGGAAAAGGCCACATTAAGGTTTGCAGGAGCACACCCCGACCCCCAGGTCTATGTGGGTGTACCCCAAAAGATTCCACCCATCTCCTAAATGTGTAATAATTAAAATGATCTTGGTTTTGAACCCAGACAGGCATAGGACCCCTGCATCACTATCCATACTCTCCGGCTTCAGTTCCAGGGTCCAGCACACGTCCATGATGCCATTTTGAATTTGTCGAGTCCACTACCTCTATCATGAGACCTCAGAGTACAAACCTTGTGGACCAGTGATGAGCTCCTAATCTTGGTCCCATGGAGAGACTGTAGACTACCAAAGAGGACCCAACGGGAGTGCATGAGATTCATAGTACATGTTCTCATAATTGAGACCATGGACTATTAATGGTATTTTGGATGTCTCAATTTCGGGGTCTTGGTAAATAGTCCGCCGATTACCAAAACCATTTGTGGACTATTTAAAATTAAAAAGTAATTGTCTTTATATAAATGTCCACTTAAGTGTGTGTACTGCCATCAGCATCCACTTTAGGGGGGCATCATAGTAAACTCGCCTTTTCTATTTTTTAATATGCAAAGTCAGCACCTACATGGTGAAGACAGCCATATCTTAACTGAGACGTACAGCTGCCAGGAGAATGGTAAGTTGGAGCTCAGATTTTTGTGCTTTTTATGACCTCGTGCAGGGAGTGTCTTGCCTGAATTTCTGGTGGTAGGCTATTCCAGTGGAGATGACCCAGTAAATAAATGTCAGAACCTGGAATGGCACAAGGACTGCTGGGGGGGGGGGGGAAGCTAGAAGATTGGCTTGCACATTTTAGGTTGTCGGTTTCAGTGTAACGGGAACCAGTATCTGGTAATCTGGCCTTGCACCATTTATTGCTTTGTATAGAAGCATCATTAGCCTTTGTGTGGTTCTTTACGTGGCAGAGAGAGCTGGCTTGCTTGCTATCAATATAAGGAGGGGGGGGGGTGTTGCCTCGGTAGGTTGTGCAAGGTTCCAGCTGTGAAGTTTAGCACTTTAAACGGGGCAGAGGGATGTTAGAAGAGACCCACTGGTATACTGTTACAGTAGTCCAGGCTGCTGGGCACTGGCGAATTACTGAGTGTAATGTCTGCACTGAGTGTACGGAACTTAAGTATAGTCGGTATTTGATATTGTACTGCGATAGCTGAAGAGGCTTAAAAGGGACCCATTTTCATGAAAGGAAATACTAAGGCTTCTAGGAGAGGAGACCGATGTCTAGGAAGCAGGAAGAGGATGAAGGTGGATTGAGTCAGTTAAAGAGATAGGTGCAGACAAGGAGGGAATATAGGGATTTGGTGTAAGCGACCATAGTGCCCTACAGTGACAGGTGGTGATGAAACAGTAAGATTCATATGACTGACGTAGGAGTGAACAGGAAGCCAATCAAAATAAGGTTTGGGGGGTGTCAGGATAAAGATGAAACGAAAAGCCAAGTGGCCCAAATGAGTGAGGTGGTTCATAGTGAAAAAATAAGACCAAGAATGTAAGATGCACCAGCCTTGATGAGGCTATAATAATTTATGAGAAACAAAAATCTCATCTTGAGGTGATGATGATGGTAATTATGCGGAAGCTGACCGGAGCAACGCACACGCTGCAATAATATCCAAATTCCAAGTGATAGCAAATGCCTGAGTACGAGGGAACCGGAGCAAATTTTATATCCTTTGTTTTTGTAAAGAAAGCTGGTCTCTTGAACATGAGACACTTTTTAAACTAAAAATGCCATTTGTCCTAAGATGGGACCTCTACTGGAAGGATGGCAGGATGGAGAGGATGGGTTTTAAGTTGTCAAACATTAAGGAATTCATTTCAAGATATGTTTAATGTATGATGCAGTTGGTGTGCTGCAACGTTTCTATTTATTTGATAATCAAAAATTGATGTTCCCTTTTTAAGTCAAATAGGCTAAAGAAGGCAATTTTGTTTATTTTGAATTCAGTACTAGCCCGAACAGGCAAAACAAATGTGATTTCTTGTGTAATGATTTGATTGTCTTATCAGTTCAGACTCGAGAGGCATCCTGGTACCCATACTCTGGGACTCCAAGAGAGGTTCTCAGAGAGGCAGGAGATGCCAATGGATACCCTTACACACATGCCCCCGCACTGACCAACCAAATGTATATTATGTTGTATACACGCACATAAACACCATGTAATTAGTTTCAGCAGTGGTACCAATACTTCATCTGCACTCCTACGTGGATCTTAATTTTGCCCAAAAACTTACCATTTACCCTAGGCCTGTCATCAATGCTGCTCCTAATGCTTACCTTACAACTGAGCCTGACCGTACACCTGAGCTTACACCTACCCATGATGCAACCCTTTACCACAAACCTAAGCCTAAGCAGCCTGGCATTCATCTCCTGCACAGTATGATCAATAAATGAAGATAGAGACGAGATGCAGGACTCTTACCTCCATTCAGCTACTGCTCAAGAAGCTGGAAAGATGCGCAGACTCGCACTCGTCCGACATCTCACTTTCTCACTCTGACTCACTCATGCTCCCTCTTTCTATCTCTCACTCTCCCTCTCTGTTTTCACTCTCCTTTTCTCCTCTACACAGCTCTGGAGCAGTGAATGGTATTCATCTATCGGGCCATCCTGCGATTGATGCCTCAGTACCTTCTAACACCCCAGCATGCGTCCCCAAACTGAGCAATGTCCATTGTTGGTGATAGTTAGCATTAAGGGGCAGAACAAAGAACCTGCTCTTTACTTCGCACTGGATGACCCATTTAGTATGTTTACATGCAGATTTTTAGCACTTGTTTTCTCTGCACTGGTTGGACCACTTAATATAATGTTTATCACTGCATTACACTGCACATGCAGATTTTTTAGCACTCGCAGGTATACAACGCCACCAACAGAAAGAAAGGCGTCCCTGTCTGTGTTGGCATTTAAAAAGCATTGTGTGTGATGGAGAGGTGAATAGTTTGTCATTAATGGGCAGTGCTTAATTTGTGCTTGTTCTTTCCGGTGCTGAGCACCCGCACTTATTTTTTAGGGCTGGGTCTTATTCTTCTGCCTCAACCAATTGCTGCGAGCAAAAGACACAAATGGGAAGGACAGATGAAGGAAAAAACGAAAAAGCGTCGCGAAGAGAGAAAGTAGAAAGCTGCAAGAGTGAGCTGAAGGGGCCTGAGATGGCTTCAGGATTATGATGCCTGAGTATTCCGTGTTCACACACTTAATTGCATCAGCCGCGTGTTTGAGGAGGGCTTTGAGCACCTGCACCTTTTTATTTACAAATTAAGCACTGTTAATAGGACCATGAGCTTCACGAGTGATGGAGCAGTTTATGCCACGCCTGCATGGTGTCTGAATGCAGTATGTGGCCCAGATCCCAAAAGAAGAGACAGCTCATTGTTTACAGGCTTCTCCATCTGGAGGGTACTGGAGGCTAAAGCCTATAGACAAACTGTGAAATATAATCGTGAAGATGCCTCAGTACATCTTGATTTTTCTCCTTCGTTTCCTTTTTGTGTTGTAACATTGGCATCAAAACATCCTCCTAAAGTATGTGTCATAATCTTTCAGGACATGTGTGTTCAAGTTTCCGTTTGATTATCCAAGCTCCTGTCCACATACCAGGTTTCAAGCCTTTGTGATCGCGAGTTGAGTATCAAGTAACATCTTTTAATACAACAGCTGAAACTTTCCAGGTGTGCCTGAGGTCTCCATCTGTTTCACTGCTCAAAACTCATTGCAACCCAGTTCTTTTACTAATTTAGTTTTCTCTTAGTTTAAATATATGATGATGATCATGATAAACGCTTATGAGGTTCAGGGTGGGTGAGAGGTCTTTGCTCCTGGCTGTGACTGGCAGTATAGAGTCAGTGGTGGACGACAAGGATTAAGGTGCTTGAAGGAAGCAGATGTACCTTGTCATAACTAAGGGAATATTGTCGGCCATCTTGAAATGAGGAATGTATGTCGGAACAACGCATGCTGGAACAACGCATGCCTGAACAACGAGGCCGGAACAACGACCGCGTTGTTACCACTAATGCCTTTACCACGAATGCCTTAACGATTTTTCGTTGTAAAGGCATTCCTGGTAAAGGCATTAGTGATAGGTATGCATGGTTCCAGCATGCGTCGCCTCTGACCCCCCTCACCCCCCAAAATTACCGCAACCACCCCACCCCTCCCCTAAAACCACACCAACCCCCCACGCCCCTAAAACTACCCCAACCCCCACCTTGTCCCTAAAATGACAGTGACCCCCACCCTGCCCCTAAAACAACCCCAACCCTCACCCCATCCCTGAAACCTAAAGCACCCCAAGCCCACCCCTAAAACCACCCCCGCCCCTAAAACTACCCCGAGCTCCCCACCCTGCCCCTAAAACAACCCTCACCCCATCCCTAAAACCTAAACCACCCCAACCCCCACCCCTAAAACCACCCCATCCACTAAAACCTAAACCCCCCCGAATCCCCCACCCTCCCCTAAAATTACCTGACCCCCAACCCCACCCCTAAAATTACCGCAAACCCTCACCCCTAAAACCACCCCAACCCCACCCCTAAAACCTAAACCATCCCAATCCCCCACCCCTAAAATCCTAAACCACCCTGACCCCTCGCCCCTAAAACTAAAAATACCCCTCCCCTAAACCTAAACCACCCGAAGCCCCTCCCCCAAAACTAAAATCCCAACCCCCACCTGTAAAACTAAGAATACCCCGACCCCCCCAGCCCCTAAAACAGCCCCACTTACCTGACTCATCGCGTCATGCTCCTCAGCCGACTCCCTTGGTCTGTGGCTTAACCACGCATGTGCGTGGTTAAGCACATGCCTGGTTAAGGCACAAAACAACAAAGTCGTGTTTAACGAAAGCGTTGTTCCGCTTTTGTTGTCCACGACTTCGTTGTTACGGGGTCGTGGAATAGGACGTTTACCTGAAATGAGCCATGTCCGTCTCTAATTTGGGTCCATTTGTAAGGAACTGCTGCAACTACACTCTGATCTGTCTATACTGGTCATACTAAGAGCATCACTTGCCAAAATCACAACCTCGTCGAGTGCGCTTCTATAAATATTGTGTTTTTGTCTCTGCTGACTTGTAGATGTCTGCCCTGCTGGCAGAAATAGCCTTACACCGGCCCTTGTAGATTTTAATTACCATGCTCAGTTTATTTTTTAATTTCCTCCTGTTTTCATATCATACCTTTTTAGGTTGATCCTACTCTCTGGTTGGAAAAGACTTATTGTCAGCTTACCAGATCTTACAGTGGGCGTAATGCCCATCCATTGCTTGGCATCACTGCCACTCTCATTTACATGCTTCTGATTCAGTGGCCTGCCTGGTCTTGTGACTGCTCGTCATCTTGATTATATCATCTTTATTTGTATCCTTCCACTGCTCACTTTTAGGGAAGTACTTTTTTCTTTTTGCTTAAGAACTGCACAAAGAACATATTTTCTAACAGTCTCTCATGTGCTTCTCTCACCCCAGGTCCCTGGCGCGCTTTCTCTTTTTCTCTTTTTCTTTTTCTCTCTTTCTTTTTCTCTCTTTCTTTTTCTCTCTCTTTCTTTTTGTCTTTCTCTCTCTTTCTTTTTGTCTTTCTCTCTCTCTTTCTTTTTGTCTTTCTCTCTTTCTCTCTCTCTCTCTCTCTTTCTTCCAACCAACACTCATGTTGCTCTCTCAGTGTATCCTTTTCCAGTTGTATTTCCTCTTGCCCTCCATTTGCTGCTCTTACCTTCCATTCTCCCTATCCACTCCTCCATTACCACCCTCCTGCCACCAATACCCAGATTTGTTTAATTGGCACGATCACACACAACATTTTTTACCTTTTTTATTTACCCATGTGAATGGCATCCACCATCTTGGATTGGTAAATAAGAAAATAATTCAAATGGAACCTACATCATTCCGCTGGTGCGTGCATTTTGACGTGTGCCTGCATTCTGCCGCATGTGTGCATCAGTGGAACGACGAAAGAGCCATCAGGCATCTTTTTGTACAGCACCCCCAAAAGCAATTGGCAAAGAAAATAGGTCCTCAATGCAAGACATATTGGCTTTGCCCTGCTTGTTTATAGGGTAGTCAAATACTCTATCTATGTGGGGCGGGGGCTAGTATCTTTTGGGATTTTCTGGAGTATCCTCACACCAACTATAAGTTAATTTTGCTATGGGTCTGACAGGTTGAAGCAAAGATTCCTGTTATTCGCCTGTTGAATGGACCTTTCAAGGCCTTGCTTGCCTTCTTTGTGGCATGGGCAGCCCAATTTGCTGTCTTCATGAGTGACACCGACCACAATCTGCAGTCAAATTTGTGGTGACATCACAACAGCATGAGCAGCATTAACTGTTTTTTTCAGGAAGCTGAATCACAAGTTTGAGGGAAACTAGTGATAAATAGAAACTCTGTATCCACCCTGAAATGCTTGTAAGTTCTAGCATTTCATCAAATATCTGTTAAAAATGCATTTATATATTTTGATTTTAATTTGGTAAATAGCTCTGCTGAACCATCAATTTCTTGGCCGATCTATGATTTCTGGGATCCAAAATGCAACTAATCAAAATTCCAGGTAACTTTGGCCCCCAAACGTTCTTCATTATCTCATGAAGGTATTTGGAGGCCCCAGTGATTGATGCTTGAGTGCCCCAGTTGTTGTCTTTAAATTGGAGGCAAGGGCTTTCCTATTAAATAAACCTTTAAGTAAATGCTCACTGTACTGGCTGCAATTTGATGTAATGCCATCAGGCAATCAGTCATCAGGCTGCTAGGATGTCTATGCACTGTCACAAAGTATTTATCACGAGAAATGGTAGCCATTTACATAAGTGATACACATCTTGTCTGCACACTGTGTGCCCAGGAGCAGATGTTTGGCATTCATGGCCACTCCATTGGTTTGCGGCAAGTTATAATTTAATAAGGTTTGATAGGACTCTAAATCAAGGCAACTTCTTATTGACCATCCTAAGCATATTATATACCCACTGTTGTGACGTAAAACCTATATGGCTCAAGGGAACCTGCATTCCTCCTACAAAATGATACTCAAGCGATGCCTTTGCAGATTTTTGATTTTTGATTTTCCCCATGGCAAACATGATAACCATGTAATGGAACGAGCCCCCAGTGTGTGCTCCTGATGTCTGTAGGGGCAACCAAAGTGCACTCCTCCTTTTGAAAGTGACTTTTCTCACTGGGCCAGTGTCCTACTGGGACAGAAAATAGGCCTAGGCACCAAAATAAAAGCGTGCCCCAATAATGAATTAGATGGCCCATGTTTGCAAATGGGGGCAGTTTTGAACTTTTTAAAGGCATATTCTGTACTTGTTTTCAAGGAATATCTGACTGCATGGATTTGTGCTTTTTGCAGACAATATCTGTGATAATATCAAGAAAATAAACAATAAACATTGGCCCAGCAGAACATAAAACTGCCCCAGAGCCAGCCAGAAAACTGGCTCACACACTGACCTCTTAGACCAGCCCTTTGGGCACTGCCTCGCTGCCCCATAGGCCAGTAGGATCCTGCGTTGGGCTGAGAAAGGCAGGCAGTGGTGATGGTAACAGCAGTAATGGGTGATAGTGATAGAGCGTTCCGTACTAATAAATTACCTGTATTTGGACGCTCTTGGGTCGATGAATCTTTTGACCAAGTGGGGCTCTCTTCACCCGAGATTAGTCAATTTAATCAAATCAATAATCAATAACGAACATAAGCAATGCCCTGATCAACATAACACTTCACAATTAATCCAGAAAACATTTCGGCGAACCATGACCTTCCGGTCATGAATAACCACACCAGTTTATTCAAAGTTAATGAATTTATTTCCCTATATTAACAAAGCTAGCACGATATAAATGTGTCTCAACACCAAATGATATATGTAAATGAACATTAATAGTAGTCCATAACGGCGAAAAAGATGCAATCTATGCAGCATTTGAATAACAATGCATTCGATAATAGCAATGCAAACCACTAAAACTATAATCTGTAATGGGCTAATTGCATACATTAGTCAGCATAACAAGGTCTCAAATTGCATCGTGCGACAAATGAATCCTCATCTAACCTCTAATTAGCATCTGCATGTGGGACTTCATGCAAAAACAATTTAGCAACATTAATTTGGAAAACTCCTAACTAGGGCTCTTATCAAAAATCAGCAGTTGGTTACCTAAAAAGAAAACACAATGCAATTGTACATTTTCCTTTCATATTTACCAAATTCAATCAGCATTCAAGGAAGTCTTCGTCTCACAGGTACCGGTTTCGATCAGCATGGGACGGGGCAAAGGGGCAGGGTGGACGGGGCAATTGCCTCACAGCGGCAAGATAAAAGGACAAAACTACTACTTCATGCAAAGGGGCAAATCGAAGTCAAAGTCTCTAGGGCGAGAATTAATTAAAGTCTCTTTCTCTTGATTAGAGAAAGCATCAAAGTCTCATTCAAAATGGCGTCGAACATCAATTGGCATCGTAGAAGATGGCAAAATGACGAGGTCGGCAAGATGGGCCATAATGGCTGCAATGTCCTGCAAATGGCGGGTAATGGCTGCAATGGCTGGTAAAAGGCTAATTTCCTCTTGTGCACCAGGTTTAAATAGACAACAGTTCAAATCCAGTAGGGTCTTCCATTGGAGGGTTCATAGGTTGGCTTCAAATTGTCCAATCAAAAACAACAATTCACAAGCTTCTACCTAGGCATACATTATCCTTGGAGTCGGGAACGTAAGTTGCAACATATTTTACCAATTAACTCACTTTCAGAGCTTCCATTGTCTGCACCTGCAGATTGACCTTGGAGCAAAGAAGAAGATGCCAGGCTGGCACGAAACCTTAAAGATAAGCATGTGAACCGATCTCACTGGAAAAGTACAGCTTCAAGCAAGAATACACGTTTCATTAGCACATTAGAAAAACACGAGCATCTAAACCGTGAGACAAGGCAACTAGGCCGAAGCCTCCACTAAAGTTATGCTAAGTTAAAACATTTCAAACAAGCAAATCATGGCACACGTTTACGGTTATGTCAGATTAGTACAATTCTAATACATCACGTTATATAAAGCACGCTTATAAATGTTGGCGAACTACTCTGAGGGCACATTTGTCCCCGTACAATCTTTATTAGTTCGGTTAAAGTCACACTTGATTATTGCGGCACTACGTTTATGCGCTAATAAATGTAAAACCTTCATTTCTGCGTCATCAATCCCTCCTCTGATGACTACTTGTCATCACACAAAACCATTCCCACAAATTTTATTCCATTAAAATTCTGTCAGTTCTCTTTGCCTTTTAGTTCCCCTTGTTCTTGCCTTGTATTCTTCTGCCATTCTTTTCATCATTTTCTCTTCCTTCCTTCTTTTAATTCTTGCCATGATCATTAGTATTCCCTTCTTTATTCCCCAAATCCCAAAGATGCAAATTAGTACTATTAGTATTCCCTGTATTATTTTTAGTAATATTCCATTCCAAATGCCACCAAGCCAATTTCCTACTGAAGTAATTCCCTTTCCAACCTTCTCCCAAACTCCTGGTTCTTTCAATTCCTTCAAGTCTGCACTCTCTTTTGTTAGATTTGCAAGCATTGTTTTAATTTTCACACTGTTGTCTGGTATATACGTGCAACAGTGACGCGCACCAAGCATTTTGCAAACGCCGCCATCCTTTGCTAAAAGAATGTCTAGGGCAAGCCTGTTTTGAAGAGTCATAGCTCTTTCTGCTGCAAGTTCAGCATCCATCAGGATTATAGCACCTGAAAACTTTGTCAACATGTTATCCACTATAGTAGACAACTTTCTTATTTTGATGGAATTCAACACAACTCCCAATGAAGGAATCATGGCTCCAAATATATCTCCTACCACAGCAGCTGCGGTCGCTCTTTTCTGGATACGATGAGATCCAGACGTCTTTGGAATCACCGATAGGTCATCCAGTTGATAAACCTTTGGGAACACTATACCCAAATAACATCTCCCCCACCATCCCTTTGGAAGACGATAATAGGCATTATGCCCGCAAATGTAATATACACCCGGTACGACAGGGTCAAGTCCGTTCAGCATGAATGTCCATTTGGCCTTAAAGATAAACGTATGTTTACATTCACTCGCTCCCACGAAAATGTTATCATAATAAGATTCACCACGATATATACAAAATTTCCCTACATGCCAAGCATCTAAAGCTATTTTCCCTTGTGTTTTTATTGCGGCAAAAGCATAATTATCTACTGAAGTCCTCTTACTTAGCTCTTTTTCTAATTTCGCATTCATTTGTGCCCTTCTATCATCTGTGCAATCTAAAAAGCTTATTTCTACTGCAGAGAGCGAGCAGGTAAGGTTCTCCCTATGAGCGTGAGCTGTTTCAAAAGGTTGCATTGGCTCGAAAAATTCCCTCATTATTTTAGCATCCCAATCTTTAGCAATCTGGCTTAGCTGCGTTATTATTGGAACATATGCAAAGGTAACATCATAATTCGAATAAAAATACTGTATGTTAGTTTGACCATAAAATCTAGAAGTTACTAAACTACATGTAATCCCATATGTAAGAGGCATGTGGTGATAAGTCACCCCTTCCGTTACCGATGTCGGTATCTGTGTACACACATAACAATCTTTCGCATCCATAGTCTCGACATATTCTGTTAGTAGGCGATAGAAAACATTATACGAAAGTTCCTTCTTATCATGCAAGTGTCTCATCTAATTCTAGTCTTTTCAATGCGGTTAGTTCAGTGACAGTAACAGGAGCAAAAGTAGAAGCATCAATTTTCTCATTCTCACCTTTACCACGCGTTGCAAGCACTATTGCCATTATTATTAGTACACATGCAGTTATCAAGCCTATACACACATATTTACAATATTTCACTCTACTGTTTTGTGACATGATCTGTATAGAATCAGAGAGCTAGAAGCACTTATAAAGAAAACAATTTAGCAATTAGTTACAAAGCTGAACGAGCGCAAGGTTCACACAGTTTTCTTCAGGAGCCCAGCCACTTATCGGTTAGCAGCATTTGTCTCAATTCGGCAATAACTCAGTCTTTTATCAGTTAGCAACGTTGTCTCAAATCGGGTTTAATAGTGAATCAGGTTATCAAAGTCTTATCAAGTTAGCAAATGTCTCATCCGGTTTAGCAATGTCTCAGCTGGTTGTATCACGTTAGATTATAGCAAGCAATGTCATTTATCAGCTTTTTTTTTTTTTTTTTTTTCAGTCTATAGTGTCCATAAAACTTTTCTTTTCTATTGGTATCTCTTCTTCTTCGTTCTCAAGGCTAAGAGATACAAATTCGTCGGTCCAATCGTCATTGACTACATATGCCCATTCTGGACCGGAATATCTCCTGTTTGGTATCCTTTTCAATTTAGCATCTCTCTTTGATTCTGCCTCACTGGTACTTTCCTCTTTGGCCAAGTCTTTTTCTTCACTTGATGTTGGTACCACGACAGACACTTCCTTTCTTTTCTCCTTCACTCTTGGCCCTTCACTGTCGTTCAACGTTTCTCTAGTTCTTACTTTTACTGGTGATATACTTGGTTTTCTCTTTGCACTGTGTCCACTTGATGGACCTGCGATCTCTTCTGAAGAAGTTTGAACAGTTTCGTTCTGTTCTGCCTTATCCCCTCCTCCTGGGGAGTCAATCACGTTTTTCTTTTCTTTTTCTGTACCGTCTGCTTCTGGGAAAGCCCTCCTCTGATCAGGCTCTCCTGCTTCTTCACCTCTTTCGAGCCCTTTGTCACCGTTACTTTCTTCAGGCTCTTTGTCACTTTCAGCTGCTTCAGGCTCTTTGTTACCTTCAGCTGCTTCGTCGCTGTCTGAGGTTTCTCCTTGGTCTTCCCCAAGTGAATCGGTTGCTTCGTTCTCAGAGAATATTTCTCTCTCCTCTATTTCTGCCTGTTCGCTTCTAGTTCTGTTTTGCTCTGTCTCAGCGCTTGGCACTTTGTTATCAGGTACTGGCAGTTTCAGCGCTTCAACTTCCTCATCTGTGGGACACAACACTTTCTTTGTATGACTGGCGTGAATCCAGTTGGGAACTCCCGCACACTTCACAGCGGTAGTGGTCGTCAGGATCACTTGGAAAGGGCCTTTCCAACGGGGTTCCAGACACGACTTCCTCACGTGCTTCTTTATCACGACCCAGTCACCTGCTTTCAGTGTGTGTCCTGGACCTTGGATCGGTGACAAGGTGGTTGCTTCCACCTGGTGAGAGAAAGAGCGAACCACGTCAGCCAGACCTTTGCAGTAGTCTAACACCATATCATCTGTAATATTCAAAAGCGCGTTTGCGGGAACTGCAGGAAGTCTCATGGCCCTGCCCATGAGAATTTTGTGCGGGGACAATCCAGTCTTTCTGTCAGGGGTGTTTCTCATTGACATTAACACCAAAGGCAATGCGTCAGGCCATTTCAAATTTGTCGATGCACATATTTTCGCCATTCTTGATTTCAGTGTACCATTCATTTGCTCCACCAGTCCTGAGGCTTCTGGGCGATAGCTACAATGCAGTTTTTGCTCAATGTTCAGCGCTGCGCAAAGTAACTTTATCACCTCGTTATTGAAGTGACTTCCTCTATCTGATTCTAAAGAGATCGGGAATCCGAAACGTGGTATCAACTCCCTCAACAATAGTTTTGCAACTGTAAGGCTGTCATTTCTACGTGTGGGGTATGCTTCAATCCAGTGACTAAAAATGCACACAATCACCAACACATACTTTAGACCTCCATGCACAGGCATCTCAATAAAGTCCATCTGCATTCTGCTGAACGGGCCACCCGCCCTACCAATGTGGCTCACGTTCACAACCGTTCCCTTTCCTGGGTTCATCTGTTGACAAATGACACAACGATGGCAAACTGCTTCTGCAACTTGACGGAATCTGGGGTTAAACCAATCAGTTTTGAACAATCTTATCATGGCATCTCTCCCTAGGTGAGCCTGCCCATGATAGAACCGCGCTAGCTGCGATAAGAGACTATTTGGTAAGACAAATTTTCCCTCATTTGAGACCCATATCTCATCTGGTCTCTTTGTACATTGTGACTTAATCCAGGAAACTCTTTCATCCTCCCTGACGCTATTCTGTAATGCTTTTAGTTCATCCATTGTATCCACGACCTTCAAGGCAAATGCTTCAGCTGGTTCGAGTTCTGGTTCACTTATCAAATTCCATTCATCCCTGAGCAATATACAGTTCAAGGCACAAAATCTTGCGACTTGATCCGCATATGCATTTCCCAGGGAAACCTAGTCCTGTCCTTTTGTATGAGCACTACACTTTACCACTGCAATTTCGGCTGGCATCTGAATGGCATGTAACAATTCCCTTATTCTCTCCCCGTTTTTCACTGGGGACCCTGAAGAGGTCAGGAAACCTCTCTGTGACCATAGTTGCCCAAAGTCGTGCACAATTCCAAACCCGTACTGACTATCAGTGTAAATGGTAACCTTCATCAATGTAGACAGTTGGCATGCTCTTGTAAGGGCTACAAGCTCTGCTACTTGTGCGGAATAGACTCCTTGAAGCCAGGACGCTTCCAAGACACCTGTTACAGTACATACAGCATATCCTGCTTTCAATATTCCCAATGCATCTCTTAAACATGACCCATCAAGAAAAACAATTTGGTCATTTTCATCAAGCTTAGTATCCTTAATGTCAGGTCGGGGTTTCGTGCAAAATTCAGTCACCTGAAGGCAATCGTGCTCAACGTCTTCAGCGTTCTCAATTTCAGCATTTTCACCGGGAAGCAAGGTTGCTGGATTCAACGTAGTGCACCTTTTCAGCTGCACATTCGGTGAGCCCAGAATTATTGTTTCATACCTTGTGAGTCTTGCTCCAGTCATGTGTTGCGTTCGGGAGCGGGTCAAAAGTATCTCAACTGAGTGAGGGACCATGACTGTTAATGGATGTCCCATCACTATTCCTTCACTCTGAGTGAGGCTGATACCAACTGCTGCTACGGCGCGCAAACACCCAGGCAGTGCTGCTGCGACCGGATCCAAAGTAGCTGAAAAATACGCTACTGGTCTGTTTATGCCACCATGGGCTTGGGTCAAGACAGACAGAGAACATGCATCACGTTCATGACAAAACAATGTGAAAGGCTTTGTGTAATCAGGCATACCTAAAGCTGGAGCCCTGCACATGCATTCTTTCAATTCAATAAAAGCATCCATCTCATCTCCTTTCAGCTCAATTTCATCCAAGGCATCCTTCTGGGTCAGTTTCAGTAAAGGCTTTGCTAGAGTTGAGAAGTTGGGAATCCACTGGCGACAGTAGCTCACCATCCCCAAAAACTTCCTCACCTCCCTCCTCGTCTTTGGTCGACTCATTTGAAGTACACTTGTTATTCTTTCCTTCATTATTCTCCGTGACCCTTTCTCTATTTGATGACCCAAATATTTCACTTTCTTCTGACAGAACTGCAACTTTGAAGGAGACACCTTGTGTCCATTCCTTCCCAAATGGTTCAGCAGAGCAATGGTGTCGGCTGTGCAGCCACTTTCTGTCTTAGATGCAATCAGTAAGTCATCAATGTACTGTACTAGGGTTGACTCGAATGGCAATTCTAACGCTTCCAAATCTTTCTTTAGAATCTGATTGAAAATTGACGGTGACTCAGAAAACCCTTGAGGAATTCGACACCAACTGTAAACTCTGTCTAAGAATTTGAAACAAAAGAGAAATTGGCTGTCCTCATGAAGAGGCACCGAAAAGAATGCTTGTGACAAGTCGATGACTGAGAACCACTCGGCATCGCAAGGGATTTGAAACATTATCACAGCTGGATTCGGTACTACAGGGCAGCATTTAATTACGATGTCATTTATTTTCCTCAAGTCGTGCACAATTCGGACCTTTCCACTCGGCTTTATTAGTCCCATGATTGGTGAATTACATGGACTGCTTAACACTTCTTTCAGTACTCCCTGTTTTACAAACTCGTCAATGAGTTGGGCGACTTTCATGAGGGTGTCTTGTGCCATGTGGTATTGTGGGGTCTGGGGAAAGGTTACATTGGGTTTTACGGTCACTTTCACTGGTTCCACTCCTTTCACCAATCCCACCTCTTTTCCTGTCATATCCCACACTTCCTTTCAGACTGTTTCCCGTAATTCAGCTGGAATATCTTCTTCAGTTATCATCGGAAAAAGGTTAATCAGAGGATATTCTTCATCGACAGTTTCCATCTCATCCCCTTCTACGCTGTCCTCTTCTTCCCCATCACTGCTCGTCTGAATTCTAATTCCATCGTTCGAACACATAATCGAACATCCCAATTTGCACAATAGGTCTCTCCCTAACAGTGCTATCGGGCTTGAGTCACATACCACAAAATTATGTGACCCTTGATAGTTACCAATTCTGACTTGTACTGGATCTGTGATTGGGTTCGTCAGGTGCCTGTTTGCTACTCCCACTACTTGAACTGTTCTCCCTGAGAGTGGCAAATTTGGTACTTCAATGCTCCTAACAGTTGAACGTGTGGCTCCTGTGTCAACCAAGAATGAAACACGATGACCCATAACTCTTCCCTCCACATATGGACCCTTTTGATCAACTTCCAAGGATGCTGCAAGCACACAATTTCCCTCCTCATCTGAACTTTCACTCTCCCATACATTGTTTATTCCATTCTCACTGTGTAATGGGAACTGTTGTACGGTGCCATTTGTATTCATCACCTGATCCGAGACCTGTGGAGGAACCATCACTTGCTGCTGACTCACTGGTGCCAAAGGTATTTGCATTTGCTGATTAGGTACCATGGGAAACTGCTGTTGCATTGGCTGCATTTGCGTCATCTGCATACGGGGCATCTGCATCTGCTGCGGCTGCATGGGCTGTAATCCCTGCAGCTGATTTATGGTCTGAAAATTTGGGTTTGGACCTCTCATTTTGGGTCCCCTCATTGTCTGGAATGCATTGACATCATTGTTTTGCTGACCAACACCTGCACCTTCCTGCACCACCATCGGGCACTCACGTTTCCAATGCCCGACGATTCCGCACACGTGACACGGCATCACCCTTTTCATTGCCTGCACACCATTCGGAATCGCAACAGTGTTCAAATCCGGACCATTACTCCCAAAGCCTCCTCTGCCTCTGCCTCTCGCCTGTGGCTGAAACACCATATTTCCCTGCGGCTGCGGCTGCGGTATCTGCTGTGAGAACCCTTGCAGACCTGTCTGAGCTGCTTTAAGTTGCATCACCATCACTTTCTCCTTCAACCTTTTCTGTTTCACTTCAATTTCGTCGCTACAGTATTTCGCATAATTCAACACCTCATCAATCGGTTTCGACTGCCAACAAATCAAATGCGTCTTTATCATCTGACTTATCTCTGGTCTCAGCCCTTCCACAAATCTAAACACAAAATGAAGCATGTCCTTCGCCTCTATTGTTTCTGTGCCACTGTAGTTCTTGAACGCCTTCAACAACCTCTCATAGTAACCATGAATCGACTCTTTAGCCTCTTGGGCAGTTCGATCAATCTTCTGCCAATCCACATTTTTCGCGGCAACCTTCGTCTTCAAATGCTCAATCACCTTATAGTACAAGCTCATTACCATAGGCGATGGTGCACCCGTATCCCTGTCTCTCTCTGGTTCACTTGTCGGCCAACCTACAGCCCTTTTGCAGTCTTCCCACAAATCTGCCGGAACCACAATCTCAAAGAGGGTGTTCAGGTCTTCCCAAAGACATTTTGCAAGCTTCACAAACCTATCAGTCTGTTGATACCATTCAATCGGTTTCTCTCTCAGTTTGGGAAAATCATCCGTAAAAGACTGAATGTCGCTTCTGTGCCACGGTACATGTATTAATTTTCCCCCTGCTGTCTCCCTCATTGGTAACATGGTTATTGCATCACTACTCTGTGGTCTTTTCTCGTTGTGCTCTGGGACACTGTCTTTCCTCTTTTCCTTTTTCTTTGCCCATCTGCTTTCCCATTTGTCTAAGCACCTCCACACTTGTGCACTCTGCAGCAATTCTCTAAGGTGCGTTTTCATGCCTGCTAACCTCATGTGTTCAAAGTCTGTGGTCCTGAAATCCAATCTATAGCTCCTGCTCAAGTGTTTTGTCTTGTCTATCTCAACCCCGTTTTTGTCAGCTATTTCTTGCAACCTTCTATGTACCTTGTTCACTTCTCTCGTAATCCTGAGACATAGATACCTCAGCTCTTCTTCCGAGTAGGACTCTAACCTATTCACACCCATAGTCCCTTCCACCAATTCTTCTGCTTCCATGTTCAACCTTACCCTATTCAGATAGTCTTCTCCCTTCCCACTGGCTGAGCTTTGTGTGGAATTCAGACTGTTGAACCACTGTGTTAGCTGTTGCGCATTCAACCCCATCAGTGTAGCATTCACATCGACTGCCATTGATGGTTGCGGCAACTTTTCAGTGTTCGATGATAGCGGTATCATCAGTGGGGGACTCGACCTCACCACTGTTGACTGAGCACATATGGGACTAAACTCCATCAAGGACCCAGATCCAGTTGGCAGAGCCGCTATCGGAGTTGTCTCTGGAGTGTTTTCTATGTACCTCCTTTCCGTCCCATTCTGCACCACTGATCCTTGACCGCTCATACCCGAGTTAGGCTGAATGTACAAAGGTACCGGTGGACCTACAGTAATGGGTAGGGATATCGCATCCGCGTTCTGTCCATTCCCCAGGTTCTGAGGCATGTTCATTCCCACACTATGGGTCATCATTGCCGGCATGCCCGTCTGACTCCCCGTCATCTGAGCATGTGCGGTTCCCCCCTGTATCTGCTTTTGAGGCATCAAAAACTGGGTTGATTCAGCTCGTGCCAATGTTGGGTTGCGACCATTCTGTACTCCCATTACGGTTGGATCTAGAATCATTCCCGTACTGTTGTCACTGCTGTAGTACCTTGGGACCTGCGGCTGATAATTTTCTGCTGTTTTCAATATAGGCACATCTGGATATATTCTCCTAACCTGCGGTATCTGCGGGGTGAACAGTAAACTCGGGTCCTTAGATCCCGATGGCGTTTCTGAATTCGGAGTTTCATTATTCTGTACCGGTGCCGGAGGGGCAGAACTGGTACTTGGACCTTGTTCACTCTCTACATAAGGTGGTGGACGGTCGTTCAGCAATTGCATGATGAACTCCTCATCCTCTGACTCCTCTTCTCTCCTTAACTTTTCCTCGTCCTCTCTATCTTTGGAACACCTCCTGTTTGTCTTACAGGTAGCTTTCTTGCCTGTCGCCTCTTCTTCCTTAGCAATTGCGGGAAACAATTTTATCCCCTGCAATATATCTGACCTCCACACCTTCTGTGCATTATCCCACCTAGCGTCCGCTAGTGTCTTTTCTGCCTTTCTTATCCTGGTCTCGAACTTCTTTTGCTGTTGCTGTCTAGCCATTAGTTCCCAAATCGCTAGAGCCTCAAACTGTGCTGGCCTTGGAGGTACCTTCATGTCGTACATCGCGAATCTCAAATTCTCTAGGATCCTTATATTGAATGTCCCATGGATCGGGAACGCTACGCTCCCATGTTTCTCTGTCAGCTTGTGCCATTGCTTTAGCCAAAGGCACGGAGCTACCCTCCTTTCCTCCATTACAATGTAAGCTGGTGTACCTTCGGGTGGCGTCTCCTCTCCTACGCTCGCTTTAATGTAAGACTCCCCCTTCATCGCACTCTTTAATGCTTTAAAAAATTTCATTTTCTCGTCTTTTATTTCACAAAGTTTGTAATCAATAAGTGACTTTAATTCCCGGAATACTCTTCGCTTGCCTTTCCCCTTCCAATCGAGCCCCACGGACTGCGTCCAATCCGTGCGCGACCCTTCTCTGCAACCAACCTATCCCAGCGCGGCTCCTAGTGACGTCACACACACTGCGGCTGACAAAGCCTCGCGGCTAGTCCTCCTTCACTCAGCTCCTCTCGTAACAACTTCTAGCATGTATCGCGAGCAACCAAATAATAATAAAACAGATCTGTCGGTTTACTACAGGAAGGGTAACACAATCGCTTCAGGACCTTAGGGATTTTTCACTAGCCTCGGCAGTTATTCCATCTTTCTCGGTCCCCACTTTCGCAAGCAAATCTGACCCGCAGACTCTGCTCTCAACTTGTCAGTGATCTATTCTAGTGCACTTAGAATTTGTCAAAGCCCGAAGTCGAAGTTTTCTTTCACTCCCTTAACACACGTACCGACTCCTTGACCACGCCCGGTCAACCTATTAAACCGACCAGACCACAACATAAAACAAGTGTCTCATACACTTTTCAACATACTCCGGAGTCTCTTGACCTCGCAGGGCCCGTCTCAACAACAACAACCACGTAGACCTTTTTCCTGCACAAAGCGCCACATGCACATGAAGTTCGACGACTTCCCTACTCTCACACTCGGAGTCGCACCTCCGCTATCCTCTAAAATCCTCGCAACCTTTTCAAACAATCTGCGGCAATAAGCTGTGCAAGCGCAAAATCCTAACTTCACTCATACCGTCACTATTACCGCCAACGCCGATCTCACACCTCCATTCGCAAGCTCCGAGATCCCGGGAAAGTCGCGGGGGACTTAGGGCATCATCATTCTCTCAATCTGTTTTACCCAAGAAAAATCTAATTCAACACCATATACCTCTCGAGTGGGGTCCCAAAATGCCAAACCGTCCTCTGCTACCATCTACTGATAGAGCGTTCCGTACTAATAAATTACCTGTATTTGGACGCTCTTGGGTCGATGAATCTTTTGACCAAGTGGGGCTCTCTTCACCCGAGATTAGTCAATTTAACCAAATCAATAATCAATAACGAACATAAGCAATGCCCTGATCAACATAACACTTCACAATTAATCCAGAAAACATTTCGGCGAACCATGACCTTCCGGTCATGAATAACCACACCAGTTTATTCAAAGTTAATGAATTTATTTCCCTATATTAACAAAGCTAGCACGATATAAATGTGTCTCAACACCAAATGATATATGTAAATGAACATTAATAGTAGTCCATAACGGCGAAAAAGATGCAATCTATGCAGCATTTGAATAACAATGCATTCGATAATAGCAATGCAAACCACTAAAACTATAATCTGTAATGGGCTAATTGCATACATTAGTCAGCATAACAAGGTCTCAAATTGCATCGTGCGACAAATGAATCCTCATCTAACCTCCTAATTAGCATCTGCATGTGGGACTTCATGCAAAAACAATTTAGCAACATTAATTTGGAAAACTCCTAACTAGGGCTCTTATCAAAAATCAGCAGTTGGTTACCTAAAAAGAAACACAATGCAATTGTACATTTTCCTTTCATATTTACCAAATTCAATCAGCATTCAAGGAAGTCTTCGTCTCACAGGTACCGGTTTCGATCAGCATGGGACGGGGCAAAGGGGCAGGGTGGACGGGGCAATTGCCTCACAGCGGCAAGATAAAAGGACAAAACTACCACTTCATGCAAAGGGGCAAATCGAAGTCAAAGTCTCTAGGGCGAGAATTAATTAAAGTCTCTTTCTCTCGATTAGAGAAAGCATCAAAGTCTCATTCAAAATGGCGTCGAACATCAATTGGCATCGTAGAAGATGGCAAAATGACGAGGTCGGCAAGATGGGCCATAATGGCTGCAATGTCCTGCAAATGGCGGGTAATGGCTGCAATGGCTGGTAAAAGGCTAATTTCCTCTTGTGCACCAGGTTTAAATAGACAACAGTTCAAATCCAGTAGGGTCTTCCATTGGAGGGTTCATAGGTTGGCTTCAAATTGTCCAATCAAAAACAACAATTCACAAGCTTCTACCTAGGCATACATTATCCTTTGAGTCGGGAACGTAAGTTGCAACATATTTTACCAATTAACTCACTTTCAGAGCTTCCATTGTCTGCACCTGCAGATTGACCTTGGAGCAAAGAAGAAGATGCCAGGCTGGCACGAAACCTTAAAGATAAGCATGTGAACCGATCTCACTGGAAAAGTACAGCTTCAAGCAAAAATACACGTTTCATTAGCACATTAGAAAAACACGAGCATCTAAACCGTGAGACAAGGCAACTAGGCCGAAGCCTCCACTAAAGTTATGCTAAGTTAAAACATTTCAAACAAGCAAATCATGGCACACGTTTACGGTTATGTCAGATTAGTACAATTCTAATACATCACGTTATATAAAGCACGCTTATAAATGTTGGCGAACTACTCTGAGGGCACATTTGTCCCCGTACAATCTTTATTAGTTCGGTTAAAGTCACACTTGATTATTGCGGCACTACGTTTATGCGCTAATAAATGTAAAACCTTCATTTCTGCGTCATCAATAGCGCGTCCAGTCTTTATAAATTACTTGTACTTGGACACGCCGGAGGTTGGTGAACCTTTTAACCGAGTTGGGTTCTCCTCATCCAAATAGTCGGATCTTTCAAATCAATAATCAATAACCATTATGATCAATACCCAATATTTAATGAATAGATCAAACGACACATTAGGAATCAATAACAATCAGTATTTTGACGCACCATGACCTTTCAGTCATGAATAACCACACCAGTTTATTAGAAGTTAATGAATTTATTTCTCTATATTAACAAAGCTAGCATGATATAAGTGAGTCTCAAAATCAAATGGTATACATATACGAACATTACTATCTGTCCATAGCGGTGGAAGAAACGCAATCTACGCAAAATCTGGATTATAATGCACTCTGTTTTAGCAATACAAATCACTAATATAAGCAACTGAATTTGACTAATTGCATACATCGGTCAGCATAACAAGATTTCAATTTAGCATGGTGCATCAAGTGAATACCTCAACCAACCTCTAATTAGCATTGGCATGTGGGGCTTCATGCAAAACGAATTTAGTTAACACAAATTTAGAAAACTCCTAGCTTGGGCCCTATCAAAATAAGCAGTTGGTACCTAGGAAGGAAAACACAATGCATAATACAATTATCCTTTCATATTTACCAAATACAATCAGCATTCAAGAAAAGTCTTCATCCTTCAGGTAACGGTTCGATCAGCATGGGGCAGATTTCAAAGGGGGCAAAGTTAAGGGCAAGTTTCCTTGCAGCAGCAAGGAGAATGGGGCAAAGTTACTGTATGGGCAAGACAGGGCAAGATTAAAGTTAAAAGTCTCTAGGGTGAGAATTCTTTAAATTCTCTTTCTCTGCGACAGGGAAAAGGCATCGGAGGGTCGTTCAAGATGGCTTCTTGAATCAGGCTTCAAAATGGCATCAAAGAAAATGTCTGACTTCTCATTGTCCGGTGGGTTTAAGTAAGAAACATTCCAAATTCTTCAGGGTCTTCCATTGGAGGGTTCATAGGGTGGCTTCAATTTGACCAATGAATAGTGTCTTTCTCCTAGTACTCATTTATGCATACATTGTCCTTGGAGCCTTGGAACACAAGTTGCAACAAAGTTTGCCAATTAATTTTATCTTAGTGCCTTTATTGTCTGCACCTGCAGGAGCTGACCTTGCATCAAAGAGGATGAAACCAGCCTAGCACGAAACCTTGAGATAAGTTTATTAGTCATCTCTACTGGAAAAACACAACCTTAAAGTAAAATAATATGTCTTTGTTAATACAAGTGAAAACCACGCAGTTAAATTTGAGACCAGGCAACTAGGCCAAAGCCTCTGCTATATTTAAGCTAAGCATATACCAGTTTCAACAAGAAAATCGTAGAATACATTTGCAATTATGACGGATTACTACATTTGTCAATTCTTCATGATTAATTAAGCTTGTTTATTATAATGGCGAACTACCCCGTGGGCACAATTTCCCACGTATTTTATTTTCTTTGCTAAAATCACACTACCTTATATGATTTTGGTTACATGATACATGAATATTTGTTAGTCCTTTCTTTTCTGCGTCATCATGGGCAGGGCCTTTTTGTCTGTTGCGTTCTTTTGTTGCAAGGTCTGCTGGTCTCACGCGACTGGGCCGTCCTCTTCATCTGTGGGTGCAGTGTGCTTCTGTATGCAGGAGGAAGCCTGTGCATGGAGTGTGTTATGTGTCACTTTATGTACACCGTAATCCACCTTGGAGTTCTTGTGAGTTGCTGTCTGTGCACAATGGATGGCTTGGTGAGGCTGCTGAGGTCCCTTTATTTGATCTACAGACGGGTCTGGACTTTCTTATACCTTCCCCAGACATGTTTCCTGCAGCTGGTTACTGGTGGCTGGTGGGAGGTAGAATATGCTGCCTTTTGTCTCACTTGGGGCGCGAGCACTGGAAAACCTTTCCCCTCTCCTCCACGAATATCCTTGTTGTCACGATGAACGGGTTTGGGGACCGTAATGCCTTTTCCTTCCTTTTATAGTTTAGTTTCCTGTTCCCTACTGGGGCACTCTTGGCCCCACCCCGTCTGCGTGCTGCGTCGAGTGACAAAGGATGTGGCTGTGCTGGTCTGGAGCTAATAAACAAAAGTCATGGACTAGCCTGAAGAAGTTCAAGAGTGGGGCTTCTGGAAATCTCATCCATTTATAGAAAAAGTGATGAAGTCGGTTCCAAAAATGTTATTTTGCAGAGAACGGATTGATCAAGTGAAGTGTACAGACTGATCAATTGCTGTTCTCTGGGTGCCAAGGATTTTCATTAACAAGAACCAGGCCCCATAAAGCAGTGTGTGGGGGGAGGAGATTTCTGTGTGTAAGTGCTAAGATCTTTGACCAGATCCTCTTCAGGTTGGGGGTAAACCTGCAACAAGGTTCTACAGTGAGGAATGAAGACTGCCCTAGAAGAAGAAATTTCCTGTTGGACTGAGTTCTCCCAAGCACCACCTGCCTTATGGAGTCATCAGGCCTGTGGGGTGGTAACTGCACTAGGATCGGTGAAGGGAATGCTGCTAAAATGCACCCAGGCTCTCCTTTGAAGGAGTATCACTCATACTCTGGAAGTGTTACTAGGAGTGTAGCCTTGCAAGATTAAAAACTGTCCAGAAGAGATCACAGCCCACATGCCTGCTGTCTCAGGAAGCATGCGCAGTGGGACCAATAAACCATCTGCTCCTCTTTTCTATGAGGCCAAGGAGGAGGATCAGTGCTTTGAAGCATTGTGTTGCGCCCCTTCTGTTTGGGGAAATTCAGTGTGTACCACTGATTGCCACCACATTCCTGGCCTGGCAGTGTTTGGTGGTGTTGCAAGTGAGGGTGCAACATTCCGACCCCTGCGTAACTTGATAAAGAAAATCTCTGCTTAACTCCAGCTACACACAAACAGGGAATCCCCAGTGAAGAGTGTGTTAATTTCAAGAATTACCGACATTTTTAAAGTAAAGAACACAGCACAATAACATTTCAGTCAAATTTTTAAAAAATAGAGAATTACTTAATTAGCTATAAATCACCAAGATTATTAAAACAGGATAAGGGGAAAAAGCACCTTGAAAAGGTAGATCCCAGTTGAAAAACAGATTGCAGTTATCGGGACATTGGAAGCAATTTCAAGCCAACGGCCATGGTGTTGTGGTCGGATACTCCAGGCTGGTCATCCCAGTTAAAGTTTTTAACTTCTGACATAGTCTCAGCAATTGAAGTGTGGGTGGGGGAAAACCCCAGTGTTGACACCTCACAATTAACCTCAACAAAACGCCCACAATTTTTAGAACCTGGGACAGTGTTCACCCTCAATTTCATGAGGCAAAGTGTCCCCGAGGTAAGGCACCACCCAACACATGAAATATCAGAAATACAGTCATATAAGTAAAACGAACCATACGTTACTACAGTACCCTCAAACTGGAGCCTTTCCAGAGTACATTGGGGCTTGTGACAGTCATATATTTGTATCATATATGTGAGTATTGTAAATAGACAGTGCAGCACACATATCACATTTAACACCCGTGCCATGGTGCATTTTTTGCACCATTTTATATGACCTTACCAAGAAGTTAGATAGGCCAATTGGGTGAATATTTGTTTTACAAATACCATTTTTAGGCCAGAGTGCAGATAGTTTTGTACTAAATAGCAGTTTCACAGTGCACAGGGTCCAGTAAAATGCTAAAAATCTGGTGCGGCCATGTAGAAAAGGTGAATTTGCTACACTTCTTGTATATGAAAGCCCTTTCTCAAAGCAAATGGGTAGAGGCCTGCTTATTGTGTAAACCTGAGATACATAGTGTGTTTCTATGTATTCGTTGATACTTTCATGTGTCATATTTAGTTATATGCATAATTGACTTCATCTTGTAGTAAAATGATAGGATACTGGCTGGTCAGAGTCCATGATGGCAGGTATCCCTGAAACTCCTCAGTGAGTCCTCGATTGCTCATCTGCTCATGGGCTCCTGAGAAGACATTGGCGCACAGGTGGCAGCCCTTGGGCTTAGAGCCTAGGATGGAAGTGGTATTTGGGCATCACTGAGGCCTCTCCATTCACTGCTCCAGTCTACTGGCGATGGAGCATAGCTTGCACACTGAATGGTGGAGCCCTAGACTGGTGGTGGCAAATCAGAGCCTGGTTGAGAGCCTGACACTGTCTGGGGAGTGTGGGGCGATCAGGTGCACCAGGAAAGGTTGGAAAGAGAGACTGAATGTTGAGTCCACAGCTTAACCATGGCCACTAGGAACAAACGTTGATCCCGGAGGCAACAAGCAGGAGAAGAGTATCAACAAGGGAGATCATATTTTGAGTCCAAGGGCCATCCACCAGCCTAGATCGTGGTGTGCTACAAAGTGCACTGTGCCTCCCCTCAACAGTGAAACCTGACACTGAGTGATTTGTAAAAGCACTGCAAATACTCACAAGCATGGCATCACTAGAACATCAGGGTACCTAGTAAAGCTTTGAGCCTCCAGCTAACCTTCCTAATTCTATAACACTGCACCACAGTGGCAGACGGGACACGACATAAAGAAGATCTTTCCACTCCTGAGGGGCATCTGGGAAGAGTGAAGGCGAGTTGGCCACAGGGTCTGACGGGTGGGAACAAGCCCTGCGTGATCTGTCTCAGAGTTGAGAGCAGAACTGCCAGTGTTGGCAAAGGTGTGAAAGCTGTTGATGGCAACCTGAAGGGGCCTACACACTAAGTGGCAACATGGAGAGAGCAAGAAGTCTGTGAATAGAATGAAGCTACTGGAGCGGCAGGCTTAGTGATCTGGGGCCAGATGTAGCAAAGGGTTTTACCCATTCTGTCCTTATGAGAAAATGTGTTCGTACATATAGCCCCTGTTGCGGTGATGCAGGACTCGATGTCCTTAAAGTCCAGCTTGATAAATGCCTTCATGAAGGGGGTACTGAGCTCCTGCACCTCAATCATGCTTCAAGGGACCTGCATGAGATCCTGGGTGTTCCTGTGCGAATGCCAGCTGAATACTTACTGAGAAAATGAGTGCTGACCCTGCACACCGAATAAGTGCTCCAAGTCATGTGTGGCGCACCAAGTAAGTGGCCAGAATATTAAAATAACCTCCACTTTGAACCAAAGCTCTTATGACACTAAGCAGGTGAAGCAAGTCACCGCAGCCCTCCCCAGAAGAACTCATGTCTCTTCCATTCAAGCATCTATACATTCATCCTTTCATCCACCCGCTGGTATCCACCATTTCACCTTTACATGCTGTCATCCATTAATTCTTTCATCTATTATTCATTCTCACCATTTATATCACACCTCCATCCACTGTCACTCGTCCATCCATCAGTCATCCATTCTTTTGCTCATCCATCTACCCACTGTTTCACTTCATCCATCCAACTATCCTTCCTTTCACTCATCCATCCACTCATCAGCCCTTTCACCCATCCATACACCCACACGTTTACTAATCCGTCCTTCAAATTGCTCATCCATCTACCCTTTCCCTCCATCCTTTTATACATCTATCCTTTCACTCATACATACATCCTTTCATTCACTCATCCATCCACCCAATCCACACTTTCATCCATCCATGCTCGTCAATCATCTATCCTTTTACTCATCCATCATTCCCTTCACCCCATACATCCTCCCACCCCATCCATCCACTCTTACATTCATTCATCCAGCCTTTTACTCAGCCATCAAACTATTCACCCATCCTTCCATCTTTCCACCCACCCATCCATCTTTTCAATCATCTATCCTTTCACCTACTCAAACATCATCCATCTATCCTTTGTCTCAATCCATCCTTTTACTCATTGATCCATTCATCCCCCTTTCATCCATGCATCAACCCTTCCATCCATCCTCCTCCCCTTTCATTTATCCATCTGTTCTTTCACTCATCCGCCCTTTCACTCATTAATCCACCCATCCACCATGTCACTCATCCACTCTTTCTCTGATCCATCCATTTATCCATCCACCCACTCACCCATCCTCTTTCCGTTAATTTTGAGGTTTTGTCTGCAGAGGTGCAGACAGAAGGGGCCCTTCAAGAACCCCACCTCACGGTAGCTGCTACAGCGGGTGGTTCCCGGCTCCGCAGAGATCACGGTGTGGTAATGTGGATGTGAGCTGTACTGTTGGTGTTCATGAAAAATCCGAGAGAGGGAAAAGACACTGAAGTCGGTAGTCCAGGAGGCCACAGTACCATTGCACCAGGACCAAGCCTTTCCTGGCTTGAGTACCGAGACACCATCAAGAGGGCTCTTGTGGAAGCTGGGGGTGGGCTGATGGAGAGAGAGAGATTTTAGCCCAGTTGGTTTCCTGACAGAACAGAGTGGATGTTCAGGGGAAAAGCGTGTTTATTCAGCTGAACTCGGATGGGGCCTTTCCTGACAGCCCGTTCTCCTTCGGTACCAGGTGATGCTCTAATGAAGCTGATATGCTTTTCCTAACTTTACACAAAGGAGGCCATAGTGGGGCGGAGGTAATGTGGACGGCAGAACTGTTTGTGGAGCAGTGGGAGTCATTTGGGTGGGGTGAGTCTGGGAGGGAGATGTGTTCACGTTCAAACAACTGGGTGATGATGTTTTCATCTTCATGTTTACTTTCTGTGTTACTCCTTCCTCCCTGAGAGTCCTGAAGGACTGATTGTGTGATATTGCTGTAGTATTTTGTTTGCTCTGGTGATTGACTAATGAGACGCTTGCTGTGTCCAAGGCATGTGGTTTGTGGTGTGTTGAAAGTACGAGCATTATTTAGTTGGGTTTCTGCTCAGTTCTCAGATTCTAGCCCCCCGCCCCCACCCGCGCTGAGTAAGCCTTGGACCGCTCCCCCTTGCTACCTGGGGCTCATGGGATAAACCAGCATCCTTGGGGCTCAGTTTATGTGATCACAGGACACCAAAGGTAAAAGGCTCCAATTGGCACAGTTGAAGTCCATGATCCCCTGGTGTCCCCGAATACCAAACCATCTCAACGCCTTCTTGCACTCAGTGCGCTGTCACTCTTAAAATGATGCGCGTAAGGGAACTGAAGGATGAGTAAGTTGCACCATCGTGACATGGTGTCTTTATGATGACCCCCAAATTTATCAAAATTATGTTTCTATTAATTTAGCCTAAAATGTAGTAATTAATAGGAACATTTTGTTTTATCTGAAAGTGAAGTTTGCCCAATGTAATGCGTCTGCTTCCCAACCAAGCAAGCACTGCGCGTGCAATAGCAACGTGGTGGGTTCTTGTTGACCAGATTTACAAAAACACAACTGGGAGTACGGGGTTCTTGTAACGGGGGCAGGTCAGTAGTGTATCTCTTGTAGCACTGTGCCCCTTGTGCTACAAGAGATACACTACTGACCTGCCCCCGTTACAAGAACCCCGTACTCCCAGTTGTGTTTTTGTATCGGTTTTGGGGAGTTGAGTACGGTTGTGTTCTCCGTTTACCCCCCCCCACTCCCATTATTTCTCGCTCTGTGTGTTTTGACCAGATTTATAATCTGATCACTTACCCAGGAGTAAGTCATCTCTTCTTTTTACTGAATGTCTTGGGAACCCAGCCGCACAGTGTTGTGTTTACCTGCAGGGTCGGAACTAATGTTTAACTGGTTCAGTGATGTGGAACCTCTAAGTACACTGGGTGGGTTGGTAGGAATGAGGGGGGCGCTTTGATCTGAAATAACTCGTTTCCAGAGACTGCTTGCTTTCTCAGTTATATGAATACAAGTTTCAAAGTTTAAGTATTGTCCTACTGTGTACCGACACTGAATGCGAACATCTGATGACATTTCGGAACATAGAGAAGGTGAGTTTGTCATAATTACGTTAAGATAGTTGAAGATAGTGGACACAAAATGTAAGGATTTCATCAGGATTTCTTGCGAGAAGTGTTTGTTCATTTATTTATTTGTTTTTCGAATATCGTTTCCATCTTGTACAGCAATAAAAACAGGGTCTGGCGGACATGTGGTTTGTTTGTTCGCGGAGCGCGGGCTGGGCCTTTTTCAAGGCTCATGGAAATATCATCCGAACAGAGGGACTGAGGGTTCTGTAGTAGTTAGGTCTTCTCTTTGGTAATTAAGGCGATGTTCTGTGGCTAAGTCAGCAACACTTTTATATTATTGATGGTGATTCCTGTGGCTTGATCATCTTCCCATGATGATGATTATGATGTAGTCATGTCCATCCATAGGGAGCGAGTAGCCTTGGGTCAGGATAATGTGCAGTCGGACTGTCCTAGGAGGGGCGTGAATAATGCCCGTCCTTATGCCAAGGAAGCAATTTGTGGTCTCGGTGCTAGCAAAACAAGCATTTGCAATGCAAGGGGTCTCACATTTCTCAGAGTTAGAGCTATTAGCAGTTGTAAACTCCCAACCGGACTTTTCTTGCCTCATTAAATGGAAACAAAGAGCGCGATCGCGCTGCTACAGTCCACTCATAGTGAAAGCTATCGGCAAAAGTGCAATTATCTACGTAACCGGCAAAGTACAATTAACTATGTAACCGGGTCGATGTCATGCAAAGCGCTCGACTTCTGCCAAGCGACATCACGCTGCAAAAAAAGAGAAAGTAGTCCACAAACCGGACGGAAAACAGCAAGCCTCGTTTGTTTTCAGTACTTGGTCGCTGCGCTCGAGGAGGGCTAACCACCGGAAAAGGCATGATGTATGCATGCCTTCCACTAATGAAAGCAAGCAGATTTCAAAAGGCAAGCCCACGAACCAATGAAAGACACTGACGTGACATGGACGGGGCTCCGAGCCCTTTTTCTAACTACTACAGCGTCTCGCTAGCGATACGCATGCACAGGCTCAACCCTAAAAAGGCAGAGAAAGCCACAGGCCGTGCACCATGAGGGGTGAAACGCAAGATTTTGAGAAATTTTATCAGGTGTTTGCATTCTGTGAGTTTACTCTTACTACCCTTGGGATAGACAGTCCTATAAGGACAGTGCCCAAACTCCAAACAGATCATTTTGATCTATTGTGGTTATTGAGTTCAAGCAATTACCGTAGTGAGTCTCTAACAGGCGTCCTAACTTATCTAGAGCTAAGTGTGGAAGTGGTGATTTCTAATGTAAATTACATGTTGTTGAGGTTGACCCTTATTAAAACTTACAAGCCTAAAAGATCACTCCATAAGTTTCTGCCATTAATAGGCGTGGCAAGATCATTATAAATGGAATCTATGTGTGCAATAAGGTCCAGGTTAATTTGTCATATGTAATTAACCAAACCATTGTTAATTTGGGCACGTCTAGCTAATTTTTAAAACCTTTTTCTAAGTTGGGCTTTTTGATAGACATTATCTATTGCCACAAGTTGCCTGATTCAGCAGAAAATATTTCCAACAGAGTTCTGCATGCACTAGTAGGAAAAAAGATTTCACTTACGTTTGTTTTCATTTTCATCAAAATGAGTTTGTTAAAATGGCAACATCCGTTTTCCAATATACAATACTACACACAATACTATAATACAATACAATACTAGGTCTGCCAATCCAGACTACCTTGTTTAATTTTCATTTAAAAGGGGCTATAAATTCTGCTATCAGTGATCAATATACTCTACTTTCGAAAAAGCCCGAAGGTTAACAATGAAAAGGTGCATTTGAGATTTGCATAAATTGCCTTAAATTATTCTGTCGGAGAAGAATGTAATAGATATGCAATTTCTTGTCACAAAATTAGCAATAAGGCGAAAAAGTGTTACTTTTAATCATAGACGGAGACAAAAACACCCACAATGCTGGGACTATTCTCTTGCATTCTGAGCAGGGTTTGCTCAATGGTGTCCAGTTGCAGTGCTTAATTTGTAAATAAAAACATGCCGGTGCCCAGAGCCCTCCTCTTAAACACGCCGCTGCCGCAATTAAATGTGGGAACACGGAATACTGAGGCGGTGTAATCCTGAAGCCATCTCGGGCCTCTTCAGTCCATTTAAAGCCACTCCCTGCCCCTTCAGCTCACTTTTGCAGCTTTCTGATTTCTCCCTTTGTGACGCTTTTTCATTTTTCTATTCCTCCTTCTTTCCCATATGTGCAGTAAATGCTTGGGCACTGTTCCCGTTTTGCAGTGCTACTTTTCTGCCGCATTAGGCTCCTGCCAATCCTTCATTTTTTAGCTCTGTCATACTCCGGCCATCCTGAGACAACACCGAAGGGAATGACAGACCAGGACAAACGAATGTCCACAGAGGGTGTCTACTTTATTCTACTGTTTCCATCTATTTTCTGCCATGTACAAACGCGTGCACTAGATCTGAATCTGGGCAGATTGTTGCATATCCAGTAGTAGTGTGTATTGAAGCTTGCATCCAATAAGACCTCAATAAAAATTGCCACTCGGTATAAACTGTTTGAATATTAATGTTCGCTTTGCAAAAAGGCAACGACTATTTGTGCTTTAGAGTTGAAGGGACAGCATAGATAGAACACTTTCCCAATCCTGGCTTACTTCAGTAGTTGTAGGATTTCATTTCTTATGGCTTTATAAATTGTGGAGGCCAAGTCAAGGGTCTGAGGAGGGAAAAATAGCAGCCCAAGTTGATAGAATTCATTTTGTGATCATTTTTTGAATTCAGGTCAAATGTTGTAAGACATTCTTTTAGTAGATTGTAATTTGCTTTCTGGTCTAGAGGCAAATGGTTCCTTGTTTGTAAAATCCTAAATGGGCTGAAAATCTGGTTATCAGCTTGGTTTTCTGACACTGGACCTAGACGTACCATTTTAGATAAATTAAGGATTTTGTTCTGAAATTGAATGAGTGGTGCTCTAGAGAATACAGATGATTCTTCGCCTTCCTCTCAGTTAGGTGGCAAATACTGATCTAGTGAAGAGCGTAGCATCTGCTTGGATGTGTATTGGCATTGGGCACTTGAGCCTCTGGTCTTTGACGCGTTCCTTCTCTGTGAGCACCCATCTGGAAGCGCTTGACAATTTTTTCAGTAACCAAGGCTCAGCTTGTGATAGTATGAATTATTATTGGCACTTCATTCTCTGTCATGTTAAGTGCGTTACCCATTATTTTTACACCACAGCTTGCATTGAATCTCACGCTGCATTCTCAAGCTCTACAGGCCAATTATTAGCCCGTTTTTACGAGTGGTATTCCAACCATGACAAGATGACTAATGGGTGTGGCATTTACCGCCCTTGTGCTATTCATGGCAGGTATATTGTATTGTAACCCTTCTTTAAGTGTTTTAGGGTAATCCCCCTTCAAATGTTGGCTTTTCTTGGTATCTTTCAGCTATTTGTCTGAGAAATTGTCAAATACATCTCGGATCACCCACTGGAGTGTGTATTCTCACCATTTTTAGGTCTTATGACTAGACGCATGTGTTTTCTGGTGCAAATGACATTGTGGCTCACCAAGAGCATACAGGAACTTGGAGTCCACCCAGTGCATACCATTAGTTGACTTTCCTTGTTCTTTCATTTGCCTGCTTCTTATTCGTGTCCCAGCTTGTCAACACTGTGATTGTCCTTGCCATTGACCGTGGTCTCTTTATCATCACTTTTGATAGGATGGCTTCTATGCTTCCTCTTAGACCCATCCCATTTTGCCACCTTCCTCCTATTTTTTTCTGACCTGTTTTGTTGGCCTTAGGACTCTGGGCACTTTACTACATCTAACCAGTGCTAACGTGCATATTACCTCTGTCTAAATTGTACTAGTGATTGGTTTTTACATCATTGGAATATTTGATTTACTAGTAAGTCCCTAGTAAAGTGCACTATGTGTACCCAGGGCCTGTAAATTAAATGCTACTAGTGGGCTGGCAGCACTGATTGTGCCACCCACATGAGTAGCCCAGTAAACATCTCAGAGACCTGCCACTGCAGTGTCTGTGTGAGCAGTTTTAAACTGCCACTTTGACCTGGCACACTTGCCAGGCCCAAACCTTCCCTTTTACTACATATGTCACCCCTACCGTAGGCCCAAGGCAGCCCCATGGGCAGTGTATTTAAAAGGTAGGACGTGTACTGGTGTGCTTTACATGCCCTGATAGTGAAACCCTGCTAAATTTGGTTTTCACTATTGCAAGGACCATCTCTCCCATGAAGATTGCCTTGAAATATCTTTTAAGTGTAATTTCCCATTGGGAGCAGATAGAGATGTGGAGTTTTCATTTTCTGAAATTAAAAATACATCTTTTGGTGAAGTTGGTTTTTGAATTGTAAGTTTGAAGATGCTACTTTTAGAAAGGGGACCTTTTCTCACTTGACCATTCTGTGCCTCTACCTGTTTACTGAATAGATGTCTGGGCCAGGATGACAATTGGGATGTATGTGTATTCACTCTAGACAGTCACACAACGGGAGCTAAGGTGTGCCTTGCATATTCTGATGGGTCATCCTGAGCTAGAGTGGTGGGAGGAGCTGACACTTGCACCTGAATAAGGACGTACCTGTCCTCTCACAAAGCAGTCTCCAACCCCCCTAGAGTGTGTCTGGCACCAGGGCAGGGAAGGGCATGGTCTTGTGCACCACAAAGACTTATCTTTGAAGTTTGCCTACTTCAAAGACAGAAATGGTATAAGTACTGGACCTCTGACACCACATAGTTAAAATCCTTGTGGACTGAGGACATTTTGCCAGGAAGAAGAGCTGGATGCTGTAGGAAAAACTGCCACTCTGCCTGTTACTTTGCTGTGTTGGCCTGCTGCTTATGTTCTGGGAGTGAAAGAGCTGGACTCTGCTTTCTACATTCTGCTTCCAAAGGTTATCCAAGGGATTGGACTGAGCGTGCTTCCTATTAAGAAATGTCAGGGACATCAAATACTTCATCTGCCAGCACCTGGGCTCTCATGCTGAGAGTCCTGACTTTCCAAGTGGTGCAAAATCCAGTTCCTGGGCCCTTGGGAGTGAGTTCTGGTGCAACCAAGAAGAAACCAAGCACATAGTCTCCAGAGCGACTTCAGAACCGGTGCCGCTGTCTGACTCCACGCCGCTGCCTGCACCGGAGTCGTGGTCCCCGCTGAGTGCTACAAGCACCACGACGCTGCAGACCCTATGCTGCTGCAACACCCCGGAAGTCCCGCTGTTGCGCCTGTGACCCTTTGTGTGATCGTGACATGTGAAGTCAACGCCTCGCGTCTTGACCTGCTGGATCCATCAACCCCGCCTTGTCATAAGGAACCGATGCCTCACTGCCAGTGCCACATCACCTCCCTTGCAACAGTAAAGAACCAATGCCTCGTCTCCCCTGCCTTGCAGTAAGGAAATAATGCCTCACCTCCTCTGTGGCAATAAGGAGCCGATGGCTCACCTATTCCAGCGGCACCTCACCAACTCTGTGCAATGTCTTTGTTTCCTCATTGTCGTGCAAGGTAGAGAGCGAGAGAGAGTTAGAGAGAGAGAGAGAGAGAGAGAGAAAGTTAAAAAAAATTACCTGTGAGCAGGGGTTTTCTTACCTTCTTAGCTGTGACTCCCGTATCCTGACTAGAGTGAGGGTCCCTACTTGGACAGGGTGCAAACCACTGCCAACTAGAGACCCCATTTCGGACACTTCTGTTGCTTGATTTTCCAGCTCTACTTTCTTTTTTTTTGTTTAAGCACTTCATGAAAGTACATCTTTTTCCAGCTGCCTCTCTCATGTAGTTCTCTCCCCCTGCACTCCGTGTTGCTCCCTGTCATCCTTTGGCTCCATGTTGTGCTTATCCTCATTTACATACCCTGTTGCTCTCTCACCTAGTGTTTCTCCTCCCCAGCCTGTACTTCATGTTGCTTTCCCCCACCTGTGCTCTCCGCTCTCACCTGTTGGTTTTCCCTTCCTCCCCCTTTACACCTTGTTGTCTGCTCACCCAATGTGCTTCTCCCTTAACCGCTCTCTCGCCCGTTGCTTCTCTTCCACATGCCCGTGCCTTACGTGTTGTTCCTGCCCGCAATGTTGGTTCCACCACTCTAGTGTTGCTTGTGCTTTCATCCCCCAGGATTAAAAAAAAAAAACAAAAAAAAACTTTTGCACATTATTTTCTTTTTAGTTACTGATCATTTTGTAGGCTCACTCATGCATGGTGCACAAACCTACAAAATGGGTTACCACAGCAACCGCTTTTTAAAATCGTTTAATCTTTCACCATGCTTCATAGCATCTGGTATGCTGTGCAGTATGGCTGAAATAATTATTAAAGACAACAGTTCCCAAAGACATTACCTATTGGTTTTGCCAATGCTTGTTCTGTTGGCTGTCTAGTGCGTCTTTCTGTCTCCACTGAAAACTTTACATGAGAAATTAGTTGGCGAGCAGCCCGACAGCACTCAAACACTAACAAACACATTACAAAAATTGGTCCCATAGAAAAATAAAGTAACTCATTATCTGGAGCATCTATTTTTTAGTTGCTTTTGTCCTTGTTTACAAATAAGTATTGACAAAGGCAATAGGTTTAATGTTTGTACGGCGTGCACATTTCCACTCCTCATGTGATAACGATGTCAAAACAATTTGCTTTACCATTACTGGTGTTTACCTTGACCCACATTTTGTCACCATCAAAAGCAATGAAATGTAAATGCCTGGCTAGAAGCAATTCTCTGGTAGTAAACACTGGCATTGTGTATGCCCTTGTGTATGCCCTTCCGTTAAGCTTCAGTTAAAAAACAAGCATTTGCAATGCAATGCGTCTTGCATTTGCTCGAGTTAGAGCTATTAGCGATGTAAACGCCTAACCGGACTTTTCTTGCCACATAAATTGAAAATGAAAAGTAAAACAGTTTCACATAAGCGAGCCAATTCAAAGCGCCACGGCCGCCATGAGCATCAGTGTGAAGAGAAACACACAAAAGGAAAAAGAAGTTCGGTCGCAGTCAAACTTATCAGCAAAAGTGCAATTATCCATGTAACAGGAGCGATGGCCAAGGCGGTAACCAAACCTCCCCAAGGAGGGACAAACGTAAACCATTTACCAATGTCATCAAAGGACTTTTGAAGGGCAAGCCCACGAACGAGTTGTAATGATGGGCGTGAGGTGGGTGTTGTTAAAAGCCCAGATACATACCAAAATTTTATGCTATGCTCGTCCTAATACGCATGTATGCACAGAGCATCAGATTTGCATATATTACAGACATGCCAACACACGCAGTCCCACTGTGAGGAACTGATATCACACAATGAAAGATAACAAGAGCTGGAAACCCCTGTGCACTGTGGGTTTCCAGCTGATGTTTGTGGGCTGGGCACTGCCGATGTTCATGGGTGGGGAAGGGGTGTTTACAAACTTCCAGGACATTAGCAGTACCCTTAGAAGCTTTTGTTTTGGGGGGAGAGGGTTGGGGGTGAGGAGGTCAGTCCTCACCACAAAGCCCCGTCTCTCTGCTTGTCCCCACCCTCTCGGAAAAGCAGTGGGCTTATGGTTCTCCCCATAGCAGGGTCCGCCCTCTTAAGCCCCCACTTCCTTTCACCTGGTGTAACTTATCTGAAAGTTGGCAGGCCTGACAATAAGTATTTAATTATTTTATTGATCGCACCTGTATCCAGAGACAACCGAAAAATGGAGGCAACCAGTCAACTGAAGGGTTCAGATGAGGGGATGGTCCTGTGCTCCATGATGTGGTGGCATTAAATTACTACAAAATGTCCCCAAAACAGCATTTTTTCAATATCTGAGGAGCACTGTAGGTGAGAAATAATTTTGCTCCAGTCACTGAACCTCGTAGCACTTTTACTGATGTGGAAGATATATGTTTTCAGCGAGATAAAGGGGTGTGAGATAAAAACGCCATGCTTTGAGTGGAAGAGCTTTGCAATAATAGAGGGGTGAGCAGATAAAGGAACATAATACAGAAGGATCAGAAAGATTGTAGGTCTGCAAGCCGAAGTGAAGAAGAACAAAAAGTGCATGAAGTGTGAGACAGACCATGTGTAGATGGAAAAACAAAGAATGCAAAAAGAAACCGATGAAAGGGTGGCAGTGAAGTTGGCAAAGAAGTGTAGAAAAAAGAGAAAATTGAGGAAAAATACTGTAAAGATAAATGGAGAGAATTTTTGTAGAATCTAAAAGAAGTGGAGTGAACTCCATGTTCAAGAAGAATATCATCGGTGCGATAAGCAGGACAAGAGAATAAAAGCGAGCAACATAGATTTGACCATAAGGATAACTGCAATGAAGGTTAAGTAGTCATAAACACAAAGAAAAAGCAATAATGATCTGATAGAGCACTGGTATTATCTCTGCTGGGGATCCTTGGCACTGGGAAGTTTGTGTACTCATAAACCAACACTACTAGAGTCATTAGGTAGAGAAAAGAACTCTTAATGCAACCGAAATATCCGGGGAATGTCCTCAACCACGTGTTGTAAACAATGTGGACGTTTCCCACGCAAGCGTAACCACACTTGCCTAAGCAACGCATGGCTTTCTCTGGGCCTTAACCACGCATGTGCTGAACTTGGCATAGGCGTGGTTAAGGCCCAGAAATAGCCATGCTTTATTCGGGAGAGGATGCAGTGAGGTAAGTGGGGCTGGGGCTGGGGCTGGGACTTGGGCAGGGGTGGGGGTGGATTAAGGGATTGGAATGGGTAGGGTTCTGGGGCTGGGCTATTTTTTTTTTTTTTAATGGCCGAGGGTGGTTGTTTTTTTTTTTTTTTTTTAGGGGGCGGGAGTGGTGGGGTTTGGGTATATTTTTTATTTAGGGTGGGGTAGTTTATTTTTAAAGGGGTGGGAGAGGTTTAAGGGAGGGAGGAGAGAAGAGGGGAGGACTCGCTGAGGTCTGTGGGGTTGAGGCAGGGTTGGTGTGCTAGTTTTTAGCAGTGCGGGTAGATTTAGAGCTTTGGGAGGGTAGTGTCTGGGTACTATAGCTTTAGTTTTTAGGGGTGGAGGTTGAGGTATTTGTTTTTTACGGCTGAGGGTGGGTGTGGGGATCGTGGTAATTTAGTTTTTAGGGGCTGTGGTGGGGATAGTTTTTTTTTTTTTAGGGCTTAGGGTGGGGGTGTTCGGGTAGTTTACTTATTAGAGGGGGAGGTTTTAGGGCTCAGGGTGGGTGGGGGGGGGGGGGGGTCGGGGTAGTTTCGTTTCTAGGGTTGGAAGGTTGTGTTTTTTTTTTTTTTTTTTTTTTTTTTTGGGCGGGTGTTGGTGTCGGGTAGTTTACTTTTATGGGGTCTGTGTAGTTTTTTTTTTTTTTTTCTTTAGGTTTAGGGTGGGGGTGGGGTCAGGGTACTTTAGTTTATAGCGGTGGGGGTTGGAATATATATTTTTTTAGGGCTCAGGCCAGGTTGGGGAAGTTTGGTAGTTTTGGTATTAGGGGTGGGGGTAGTTTTGGGCCTCAGGGCGGGTGGGGCGTGGTATGATAAAACCGCGAATGCCGTTTTGCATGCCGTTTCCACACATGCCTTTACTTAGGCATGCTTTTACAACGAACATTTGTTTTAAAGGCATGCATGAAAACGCAATCGTGGTTCTGGACGCTTTAAGGCATGCGTGGTTCCAGCATACGTGGTTCCATCCTACAACCGAACTAACCAGGTTAATTGGTTTCGAAGAAAGACCCCATTGTCTTCTGTAGCGACCAAAAAAAGAGAACTATAAAAAAACACAAACTAAGCTTACATGCCAAGGAAGTGAGTGGTATACACACAGTAGCAATGTGATAGAGGTAATAATTGATGGTAAAGTACAGATAAGGGGGTATCAGGCATGTGGCAATGACAGTGTAATAAAACAGGGCAAGATAATATGCAAGCTCCTTTCTTCCATACCAAGATTAGTATTGTTTGGACTCAGACCAAACATAGAAGAGAGGAGGGCACTTAACTCGCCCAAGAATCGATAACGCACAGAATTTGGGAGTTTATCAAGACCTGTTCTGTTACAAGAGGGTAACATTGAATACTTTTATTCATTATTTATAGGTGAAGCACTTGGGTATTCCCTCTTGTTTTTCCCTACTGGGACGTCCATTTTTTCCTTATACTCTTATTGAAGCGGCTTTTTGTGTACCTCGACAGATGTTGATGTCCCAGACTGATTTTAGAAATTCCTATGATTGTTGCTATTACAATTTATTTTATGCCTTGAAAAAGTTGTTGTGACTGCCTTTGATGTAACAAAGTTTACGATCAACATACGTGTGGATTTTGGATTGAACCATGGACTGCATTTGGAATAAATACTACTGATTTGCTTTCCACGATATTTAGGATTTTGGACTTTCCTGTGTTAGACTCTAACACGAGTGATGCAGTATCATTTGTTTGTGTTGTATAATCATTAAACCTTGGGTTTATGATTCACGTGTACCTGTTGGTAGCAGATACCATACAAGCACCATCACACACTAAGGGCCTGATTTAGATATTGGCGGACGGGTTACTGAGGCACAACGGTAACGGACATCCCCTATCGCGAAACCTAAATCCCATTGGATATAATGAGATTTAGATTTTGGCGGACTGGTTATTCGTCACCAATATCTAAATCAGGCCCTAAGCTATTTTTATTACAAGACATGTCAACGTATTCTTTAGGAGGTGCCATTGTTATACCGCTGCTACCAAATGTCTTTCCAGAACTCTTGTAAGACTGAGTAGTTTAGGTACACATCCCAAAGAAGACATCCAGATGATGCTCTTTGACACAAGTATGCAGACATCAAATGTCAAGTTGCAGCAAAAAGTTTGGAGGAACTCTCAGAACCTGACACCTCACATCAGTGCTTCTTCCCAGGCCCAATTACACCCATGACCTCGATCAACCTCGCCCTAAAGTACCCAGATTCGAGCAAGAGAACTGCACACAAGCACTGGCATCTACCAAACTGGCTTGCACTGTAATGGACCAGGCCTACACCATGCTGCATAGCCACACTGGTGGCTGTAATATACTGGCATATACTGTGTGTGAAGCACTGTACCTAGCTGTGCAACCAGTCTAGTTCTGGGCTACATAGTGCAGATGTGGCAGCCGCACTCTTGCCGACAGTGTTGGTACCACTACAGCTGTGAACTGCTGTGCATCACTCACTGTCATTGGTTAATTTGTAAATAAAGACGTGCCGGTTCCCAAAGCCCTTCTCTTAAACACGCGGCTGCTGCAATTAAATGTGGGGGCACAGAATAATGAGGCAGCGTAAACCTGAAGCCATCTCGGGCCTCTTTAATCTATTTACAGCGACTCCCTGCCCCTTCTGCACACTCTTGCAGCTTTCTGCTTTCTCCCTTTGTGACACTTTTCCATCTTTCTCTTCCGTCTTTCCCATTAGTGTCTTTTGTGTGCAGTAAATGCCTGAGTCAAAAAGTATGTGATGGCCCTCAAAAATAAGTGGTGGTGCCCCGCACCGGAAACTGATGACGCAGAAAAAGAAGGTCCGACATATATTCATACATATCGTGTAATCAATACATATAATGAAGTGTGATTTTAGTAAAGAAAATAATGTATGAGGGAAATTGTGCCCTCGGGGTAGTTCGCCATCATTATAAACGAGCTTTATTAATCATGAAGTATTGAAAATGTAGTAATCCGTCATAATCACAAATGTATGCCATGATTTCTTGTTTGAAAAACTGTTTTGCTTAGCTTAAATTTAGTACAGGCTTTGGCCTAGTTGCCTGGTCTCAAATTCTAACTGTGTGGTTTTTTTTTCTTTGAACTAATGAAACATATATTCTTGCTTGAAGTTGTATTTTTCCAGTAGAGCTGACTGGTACACTTATCTCCAAGGTTTCGTGCTAGGCCGGTTTCATCCCCTTTGATACAAGGTCAGTCTCTGCAGGTGCGGACAATGAAGGTACAGATAGTAAAATAATTGGCAAACCATGTTACAATTTGTGTTCCAAGGCTCCAAGGACAGTGTATGCATAAATGAGCGCTAGTAAAAGACAATTTTGATTGGACCATTTGAAGCCAACCTATGAACCCTCCAATGGAAGACCCTGCAGAATTTGGAATGTTTCTTACTTAAACCCACCGGACAAAGAGAAGTCAGCCATTTTTTCCTCGATGCCATTTTGAAGCCTGATGCCAGACTCCATTTTGGACGACACCCTGATGCCCTTTTCTCTATCTGAGAGAAAGAGACTTTAAGAATTCTCACCCTAGAGACTTTAACTTTGATTTGCCCCCGTCTTGCCCATGCAGTAACTTTGCCCCATTCTCCTTGCCGCTGCAAGGAAGCTTGCCCTTAACTTTGCCCCTTTGAAACTTGCCCCATGCTGATCAACCGGTACATGAAGGACGAAGACTTTTCTTGAATGCTGATTGTATTTGGTAAATATGAAAGGATAAATGTATTATGCATTGTGTTTTTCCTTTTAGGTACCAACTGCTATTTTGATAGGGTCCTAGCTAGAAGTTTTCCAAATTTGTGTTGACTAAATTCGTTTTGCATGAAGTCCCACATGCCGATGCTAATTAGAGGTTAGTCGAGGTATTCATCCGATGTACCATGCCAAATTGAAATCTTGTTATGCTGACCGAATGTATGCAATTAGTCAAATACAATTAGTCATGTTGGTGATTTGCATTGCAATAACTGAGTGTATCATTATTCAGATTTTACGTAGATTGCCTTTCTTCCGCCGTTATGGACAGCTAGTAATGTTCATATACATATATCAATTGGTTTTGAGACATATATATATCGTGCTAGCTTTGTTAATATAGGGAAATAAATTCACTAACTTTTAATAAACTGGTGTGGTTATTCATGACTGAAAGGTCATAGTGAGCTGAAATACCAACTGTTATTGATTTCTGATGTGCTATATTGATCTATTGAGTAATGATTACCGATTACAATAGTAATTGATTATTGATCTGCGTGACTCGATTATTTGAGGATGAGGAGAGCCCGACTCGGTTAAAAGATTCACCGACCTCCAACGTGTCCAGGTACAGGTATTTTATAAAGGCTGGACGCGTTATCAAAACCACCGGCTCAAATTAAGCACTGCTCACTGTCTTGCAATAATTGTGGCTTGGGTTCCAAGCGACTCGCCTCCAACACCGCTCACCTCATAGGGAACAGTGTCTTGGAGAAAGTGCCTAGGCCCGGCCTGTGCAGTCCTTTTGCCCCCAAGATGCCTGTCCTACACCCAACCCCCGGCTTTTTAACTACCCAAACTTCCCGCTCAGTTTCTTTTTCGTTGGTTGGAGGAAAAATCATGCAGGTAAATCCATGTCCAGAGCACTCGCTCCACAGCTTTTTGTAAATTCTAATTTACACTTAAAATGCTACAAATATCTACAAGTAACTCGCTGTGCACTGAGTAGTTCGTTAACAAGCCCCCCTCATCACCCTCGTTCGGTGGGTCCAGCTTCAGGTAAAGCCATGGCCACTGGAATTTTATGCGAGTGTTAAGCAATTTTTGCATAATTATATATGTGCCACATTTGCCACGTAATTCATCGTCTGGTGCAAAATCGGCAGATTTTAACAAATAAAATTGTTTCCAGCTCAAAGTGTTCAAAAATACTAAAAATGAAGCAAGACGTGTTGCCGCGCTGTGAAAGGCCCTTTTCAAAGCTGGACTTGCCACATTGTTGTTGCTTTTTGCTGCATTTGGGTATTAAAATGGTACAAATGAGGAGCAACCAATGCCCAGAGTTACCAAGTTTAAAAATTATGAAATAAGTAATATTTTTACAAAATGTTCCGCATTGTGCGGCATAATTTGCCGCGTAATTTACGTAACCTTGCCCCATAATTGGCCCTCTGCTGCCGCATAATTCAGCGGCCCTGGGTACAGCTGAGCCTGCTTTGAGTGGAGTCCCGGCTCCTCCTCGCAGTAATGTAACCTTGGCAGCGTCGCCCGTCTTCGCTTTTGTTGTAGGCCCTGGTATGTGAGTGTGTTATTGTACAGACCACAAGCCAGCAGAGTTTAATTACTTTCCAGCTGTTTCTTGTCCACGGCGCAGTTGTACTTCCAGTGACTGCTACTTGAGTAGGGGCCCGCGGCTCTGCCGTTTGCAGGATGTAGTTTTTCCATTTTTAATTAATATCTCCGTGTGTTGATAGCGGTGGGGGCAGGCGGGGGGCGGAGTGAACTCCATTAGAGGCTTAACAGCTGCCAAATACTCGGCGCTGATGCTGCTGGGCTGGTGAAGTGTAGACCAGTGTCTGACTTGTCTCTTTCGCCAGCCTTTCCGGCCTGTAAAATAAAGTGTTATTCCTGCTTAAAGGAATAACAAAAATATGCTAAGCGAAATGCACGGTTAACCCCTTCGTTCCATGCGTGTCTTTGTTCTGTAAACGAGCTGTGGGCAGGTTGTGTAGAAAAACAAAAAGGGCAATACATATTCCAGTCAAGCTGAAGTTTTGGCGGGAGTCTCTGCAGCCGGAAGTCCCGCCCTCTCACTGTCTGACCCAACTTATTCCTTTGTCTCAGACTCCACCTGCCTGTAGGAGGGTGCCGGGATGGGGATGTGCTCTGATGCCATGACCTCTCTTTAGGCCTAACTCCGCCCTCTCGCATCCCTCAGCAGCAGGGCCCACACAAGGATCGACACTGTTCAGCATTGTTGCATTTTAATCAATCAGTCAGTTTTTGTAAGGCGCGGCTACTCACCCATGAGGGTCTCAAGGCACTCTGGGAAGGGGCCTCATCCGAACAGCCACGTCTTGAGGTTCTTCCTGAAGATGGTGAGCGATGGGCTTTGTCTGAGGTGCAGGGGGCGGTTGTTCCAGCACTTTGTTGCGATGTAGGTGAGGGATTGTCCTCCGTGTTGGTTTTACGAATGCGAGGGATGGTGGCCAGGGCCATCTGGGCGGAGCGGAGTGATCTGGCAGGGGTGTGGAAGGAGACACGGTGGTTCAGGTAGGATGGTCTTGTGTTGTCTATGACCCTGTACGTGTGGGTGAGCAGCTTGAAGGTGATTTGTTTACTGCTTGTACTGTTGCGTGTGTGTGTTTGCTTTTTTCACAGGATACACCCATTCTGTTCTGTTAACTGAGATGCCTTTTGTGCCACACATTTGTGTTCCACTTCTAGAGGCGGAAGCTGTTGTAGGCTCCTTTTTCCCCACGTTTGCCGATAAGTTTGACTTTTGTCTTTCTCCTTCGCGCTCATGGCGGCCGTGGCGCTTTGAATCGGTTTGCTTATGTCAAATGTTTCATTTTCATTTTCAGTTTATGTGGCAAGAAAAGTCCACTTAGGAATTTACAATGCCAATAGCTCTAACTCAAGCAAACGCAAGACCCTTTGCATTGCTAATGCTTGTTGAAATTATTGGTACCTAAGCCGTAAAAGATTTTACTGTGTGTGTGTGTGTACATATGTATGTATGTGTGTGTGTGTGTGTGTGTGTGTGTGTGTGTGTGTGTGTGTATATATATATATGTATATATATATTTTTTTTTTACACGATCTCCAAAACCTCCAGCATTTATTAATAAGAAATTGCTGAATTTCCTCCATGTTGCATCATAAAGTGTCGCTCTGGTCATGTCTGTAATGATCATCCCTTTGGCAGAAAATGAGGAAAATAAACTGTAGTAGGCAGGACAGGACTAGGTTCAGGTGATCCCCAGTAGAATGGAGAACCAGAGGGATTCTTTGAGGTCTGGATGAGATGACGGACCCCAAGCCCACCCAAGTACAAAAGCAGCCCAGAAGGATGTGCAAGCAGGATTATTACTGTGGAACAGTAATACACCGGGGCACTCTCCCAGGTCCTGAAGTGTTTCATGAGTTTTTGTTGAGAGCCACCTGTAAAACATATAGGCGGTTATTCTAACTTTGGAGGAGGTGTTAATCCGTCCCAAAAGTGACGGAAAAGTGACGGATTTACCACCAGCCGTATTACGAGTCCATTATATCCTATGGAACTCGTAATACGGCTGGTGGTATATCCGTCACTTTACTGTCACTTTTGGGACGGATTAACACTCCTCCAAAGTTAGAATAACCCCCATAAGATTTAGCCAATGCACTTGCGAATAAAAAGAGTTTTTCCTACAACCCTTTGCAGATGGTGAAGTCCACTTACCGTCCCTCATTGCGGAGTGCAATAATGGGCTTATGTTCAAAACAGTTTTTAGGGTTAAAAACAAACATAATTGCACTTTGTTAAGGTTTATTGACCTTTAGTCAATCCAAAATGATATATAATTCCACTTCTTGTTCCTATTTTAGACCCATTGGAGAAACAGCCGCAGTACAACAGCCAACACATTTCGTTCCATACCCTTGGAATTTCTTCAGGGCAGTTGTTTCTAAATCTACTTTTAGAATCGAATTGTATAAAGTAATCCTTCATAAGTGCGGTCTGTCAAAGACCACCCTGGTTCCATCCATTTGTTCAATCATGTAAGAAAATGTGTATCACAAGTTTGCGCCGTAAAACGAGATCTCCGTTCATTTGGATTCACATAAGATGAACGAACTTTGCTAAATTGATGCCTGATTATAATGTTTGTGCGGGTTCTTCGTCGTGTGTTAGCCTAGTGCACTCTCCTAGTGTTGTGAACGTGCCTCCGTTCACTTGTTCACTTACTAGGGGACTTCGGCAGACTGAAGCCTTGGACAGGCCGGATCTCTCCCCCCACCCTTCCTTGTACATTTTCACAGGTGTAGGACGGGGCTCTGGTGGGATGCTTTTGATAATTGCTGACTTTGCCTGTTGATTGTTTCACCCAAAAAAACATTAGCGTTTAGTAAACCAGCTAGACCCATAAGAAGACACACAGACAGTTTCCTGGGGGGGCAGGCGTTGTGGAGGGGATATACCTTTCCACTCCAGGAAACCATTTCATCCCAGTTTGACTTCATTATTGCAACGAGATCTGTATTGTCTATCAAGGAGCATGTAAAGGGGACTAGCACACAATAATGTTGCTACTGAAGGGCATATATGACTGTAATGTACATGTTAACCAATAAGTTGCTTGTGTTGTCAGATTTAAAGAAGCAAAACTCTGGGACTGGCTCTGGATGTAGCATACAAGGAAATGGGCAGACTGGGGTGTCCTGGGATCCCCGACTTTCTGTCAGAAAGCACTCGTGCTTTCCTCAGAACATTGTAAATAGGTCGACCCTGTGAGACAGTGCATCTGTCTGACGTCAAACACATAATGTGGACTTACCAAGAACATGCAGATGCCTGGAGACTAGCTATTTCTTACCATCAGTTGGCTTTCATGTTGCTTTCATGTGCCTGCTTCTTATTAGTGTCCCACCCTGTCACTCTTGTGTTCATCCCTCCCATGGAGCATAGCTCCATAGATTGACTTCTTTCCTTGCTTCCGTTGCTTGCTTTTCAAGCTTTACGTTTGTTCTTTTGTGTTAAACGCTCTGAGACTGCATGTGTTTTCCAGTTTTCTCCCTCCTGTACTTTTCTCCTTCTGTACTCCTGTGGTGTTCTCTGCTTTCCGTGTGCTTCTCCACACCCGTCCATGTTGCGCTTGCCCTTGTGTACTTCCCTCGTTGCTTTTGTGCCTGTGTGCTTCCGCCCCGCCCGCTCCACATTGCTGTCTCACCCATTGCTTCTCCTCCCCACCTCCACCCTCCTGTTGCTTCTCCCCACCCACTCCCTCATTCTGTTGCCCTTTGCTTCTCCTCCCCACTCTGCTCTCCATGTTGTTTCCCCCTAAAGATGCCTTCACTCACCCGTCGCTTCTCATCCCCACCTTCTGTTGTTTCCTCCACCTGCATTGCTTACTCTCACCGGCCTTGCTTCCCCCACTCGCTCTCCTACCCCACCCACCGAGCCCTCAGTGTTCTTTTATCCCCATCCGGGCTCCCTATGTTGTTTGACCCGCTGTATTGTGTAGCCCTCCACGTTGTCCCCCCACCACCCGTGCTGCTTCTTAAAAAAAACAAAAAAACTTTCATGCTACTTAATTTTTATAATTTACCTATCCAACAATGGCTTGCAAAATTTTGTTTGCATTTGTGTGCATGGTACATTCTTCTACAAAGTGGTGTGACTGCTTCGTCACAATAACTTTTTATAACTTTTTTGTTTCGTTTAGCCATGCTGCGCAGCATGTGGGATGCTATACAGCATGGCTAAAAAACATTGGCATAGCTAATAGGACCCAAAAGCAAGTCTTGATGGCTTTGTCAATTTTTTTTTTTTTTAGATCTGGCCTGAAAGCAATTTTAGATTGTCGTAAGTGTCATTTAATCAAAAAAGTAAATGAATAAAAATATATACATTTTAATATACAATATTATATATATATATACATAAAGGGGCTTTGAGTCGGACCTCTTCTTCCATTGGTATGTTCAACAGTTACTCATATTCTGCTTCTGCCCACCACTGCAAAGAGCAACGACTCAACCCACTTGTGCCACTGGCCCACTTACACTCAGAGTGATGACAGTTTTCCAGATCATGCCCACATCCGCCTAAAAATGAGTGCACTTAAGTGGCAGAGCGGGTGTGCCAGAGCTTTACTTTGCCAGTTTTTTTTTTTTTTTTTCATTTCTTTATCCTTTTTAAAAAATTTTTTAGTTATTCTAGTGTGCTTAATCTGGATCATCTGGGTTAAATTAGTCCAAAGCCAAAAGTATCCTCACTTTGTGCAACTGATAATCATTTTCCTTCTGTAATTGCTCGTAGTAGACCTGCCTACTAGGAAGCACCCGTACAGCTCTACTGAGATTATTTTATTTGGAATTTTTATTCCAAGAACATGACCGCCACATTTAGGGGATGTAGTCTTATTTCATAAGGAAACCTTTATGGACATTGATGTATATTTAATAGGTACCCACGTCCACTTCGGTCTATGGTTTTCTGATGTGGTTTGTATAACATTTAGGAGGCAGCATGTTTTTTTGTGCCATATAGTGGCAAACAAATCATCGTAGCAGCTTGCCAAGGGCAGGCCTACTGGCTTTGCCAATACCTATAATTGAGCTAATAAAGGCCATATTTGAAGACAACAGTTACTATCTGGGTGAGAAGAATTGTGCCATAATAACTTTAAATGAATGGTAAATGCAAAATATTGAGCTGGTCAAAAGTTTCTAGAATTTAAATAAGGCTTCCTGATTTCATCCAGGAAAGCCGGATAACAGCCTACTGAGTGACATTTTTTGTTTCCAGTATAAACTGTAATAGGCTGTTTTTCTTGCGCATCTGATTCACTGCCTGGTTTTAAGATGGCTGCACACACAGGTGCTATCAACTCACTCAGGGCCCAGAAAGAGCGAGATGTTCTGAAGATCTTGCACATGGTTGCTACTAATAATGGATCGGGTGACTAAAGGAGTAATGGGCCCTGGCTGGCTGAGGATGTAGGGATAAGAAGATGACACCCTGTTCCTTGTTGGGCCCCTATCTTTCTCCTGCAGAATGTACAGCCTTCCATGTGAATTATCCTTGGATTCGGGTCTCTTCTGCCTCCCAAATCCTATTTCGCCCCCACCCCCCAACACTGACCCAGTCATCATGTGACTGTGAAATAAAGTGAGGGGATCAGAAGAAGAAAAGGAACATAAGTGGAATAACCTAAAAAGATGGGTGCAAGAGACAGGGTGACACAAGGGGCACTACCCCCTTTCCTGCAGATTGTCAAAAAATTAATAAAGCACAAGTAAGGTCTATTAGCTTTGCCAATGCTTGTTAAAGTACCTTTTGCTCAATATGAGATCGAAGTACTTTTTTTTGTGGCCTTGTATTTAGTTGCTCACCTTTAACATTCTAAATACAAGCTTAACCGAGTTAATTTAATTGCAGCATTAACTGAACACGAGCACCTACCGGTAGAGTAATGATGTTACTCGCTTAACAGCTAGCATTGTATTTTTGACTCTCTTAAGGGCCTCTGGTCTTCAACAGCTGGTTTATGCAGAAACACTGCACAAACCCTTCGAAATTTACCAGTGGCTCATACTTAACTTTGCATATTTGGTTTTAATCCTGGGGGACATGGCTAAATTTAATACTAATAAAAACATTGTTCTACTAAAGTGTCCCTCTTTCATTCAGCGAGTGATCACCTCCTTCCAGGTCATTCCGGACAGTTTCCAGCCTCGAACTTTAGTGTGATCAGCTATTGCTTCCTGGGCATTGTGGTCTTGCTTTGCTTACTTTTAACTAAATAGACTGATTCACATAAAAACTAGGGGCGGGTGTGGTTCGTGTAATTCAGTGTAGCGAAATCTTACGGAATTACGAAACATTCAGCGAGATTACACTTGAATTATGTGAGGAGTAATTATGCATTTAGCATTATTTCTTACTGCAAAAATTTTGCAAAATGCATCTAACAAATAAAGCTAAGTGTAACAGATCACTAATAGCAAGCTCTAGCAGATGCTTGCTAAATGTCCATTTGGAGTAGGATTTTCCCCTAACTTACTACCGACATGTTGCGCTGTTTTATTCGCACAAAATGCACCCTCGCAATGGATGCGACCATGCATTTTGTGCTAAGAAACACCGCTATGTTAAGCAGAACACAAATACTGCGCGCCAGCGGACGGTCACAATCGCTAAATGTGCTCTTGCGTTAGGATTTTTTGCACCAAATTACTCTTAGTTATGCGAGGATGAGTAATAATGAAATTATCAGTAATTCTGTGTCAAAAAGTAACGCAGAGTTACCGAAATTACTCTGGCATAATTGAAGTTCTGCCCAGGCCTTACTAAAAAAAAATGATTTGTTGGTTAAAAGTTCAGGCCTGGTGAGTGTCTGTAATGACCTGAAGTAAAGGGGTCCCCTTCTTTAGTGGTGTTGGTTTCACTCAAACCATATAGTTAGGAGTGTGGTCACCTGCCCCTGAAGTAAGGTCAACTGCCCTTTGACTGCCTGGTGCCAACAAAATAAGTAGCGGAAGTCTGGGATCTGACATAGACTTATTGACCACAACACCAGCTACAAAAAGCGAGATAAAGCTAGTTACGGTCCACATGGACAGGATAACTACCAGTTACAAAAAGATAACTGCCACCCTCTGCTACCACTGAATGAAAACCTGCTCTCCTCTGTGCTTCAGATATCCAAGGTTAATTTCTTTTTGAGAACACAGATTGGGGTCGGGTAGTTTTTCCACCAGCACGCACTAGTTCCACGGACTCATGTTGTTACCTGAAGTGCAATAACCTGCAGTTTATTAAATGCAAAGTACACCTCAAAATACAGTATAGTTATGTGGACTGGTCTGCTGTTAGTTGGGCAGTCCCAGCCCAGCCTTGGTGGATTGAGAAAGGATGCTCATTGCTTTTGCTTTCTTGGTCATTGCATTGTACAACAGTTGCCCTTCTCATGCCTGGATCATTCTGTTGCATGGTGTATGAAATTACTTCATGGTTTTTCCCTTTATCAACAACATTTGCTTTTTTCTTTTCTGCACAGGATGACACCGACAGCATTTGCTGCCCAGAGCAGATCAATCGTTCAATGTACTGGGCCGACGGATTCGTTTTGGTCTATTCCATCGCAGACTACAACAGCTACAGGGTGATCAGACCTCTTTACCAGCATATCCGCAAAATCCACCCTAACGCCAACATCCCCTTGCTGCTGATCGGAAACAAAGAGGACCTGCTGCGGGCCCGGCAGGTGTCCTCCTCAGAGGGGCTCCAGCTGGCCAATGAAATTTCTGGGACTTACTGCGAAGTGTCGGCCCGGGAACATTTTGAAGGGGTGCATGAGGCCTTCCACCATCTCTGCCAGGAAATGAGCAGGATGATGGGCAGCTGCAACGGCGAGAAGAGGAAAGGTCTGCACTTGATCAGACCTAAATCGCCCAACATGCAGGATCTCAAGAGAAGGTTCAAGCAGGTCCTATCTGCCAGGGTTAAGTCTGCAGCAGTAATATGATGGCATGTGACTTGTTTTGGGGTAACCCAGGCTCATTGATTCCTACTGCAAGTGGCTTACATCACAACATTAACTTGCAAGCAGAAATGCCTTTTGGATGGGTGTCGTCTTGTCTGCAATGGTGAACGAGGCGCCAAGTGGACACATTTGAAGTGTCTTGGGAACCTTTCGTACTCCAATATCGTCCCAAAAACATTAAGCTTGGGAATTAAACTACACCCACGGTGTAAATGTAGCCTTTCAGATCTTTCATAGGACATCCCAAATGGAAACGGTTTTCCAGATGATCGTCAAAATTTAGGAAACTGGACAGCATCAGCATTGGGGATCCAATGGAGAGGCTCTGGATATTTATATATTTATATTTGCTAAAATACATTTCAAAATTGAGACAGAGTGTGTATTTTGCCTTTTTGAAATATGAGAATTGTGAGTGTCTTTAGGACACTCACTGGTGACTTCATTTGAGGTCGAAGATCCAGCAAATTTGAACACCTGATCTGATTACCAATGCCAACGCAAATGTGTTAAATCAATCATTCAGTTTAATATGAATACATTTGCTTCTGAGAATCAATTAAACTCCTAGAGGGTGCCACCAGAATGCACCACAGACCCTCACTAAACTGGTAGATTTCACAGTTATCAACCTTTTGGTATATGACCTCCCTAGAGTCTATGCATACTACCCCTTAGTTTAAAAACACCATGAGGGTCAATTTGCTTTTGTTGAGTAAATAGAAAAAAAATAGAAAGTCCAACCAAATATTTTTTGAAGGTCATTTTTTACATTTGTATGAATACCTTCATATATGAATAACTTGTATCAAGCTATATTTTTTTACAGGCAGGAGCAAAAATATAAATAAACTATTGCTGTAACAGAAGGGACTCGGAGTGGTTCCTTTAATGATGGTTTTGCATTTCTGTACTGCTGCATTTATATAGCACTTAATACCTCATTGCGGGGCACTGGAATGGTGGTAGTAGCCAGTGGTGGGCACCAGCACTTGTTTGTGGAAATTGGAACTGAATGTTCATCATCAGCCTCTGATCCGGAGCAAGAGAGATGAAGGCAGAAAAGTGAGAAATAAGGAGAAAGGAAAAGAAATAGAAAAGTGGTGAAGGACCAAAGTAGGTATGAAAAAACCTGTAAGAATGAGATAAACAGAAAGGAAGTGTAGGGTGGTGGATGAAAGCAGCATGCGTGTGTAGGGATACGCAGCATAGATGTTCAGCAATCTCTAATTGTCATCATTGGCTGCAAAGAAAAACTTTGGGTTCCTGTACTTATTTTATGTTTTTTGTTTTGCTTGTGGTGGTTTCCAGTTAGTATGAATGCCCTGTACTGAGTACAGCCAGCTTAGAGAGGATCCCATTGTGGTCTCAGGGTTTTGAATGGTGTGAGTATACTTATCTCTGAGAGCATTGAATTGCCTGTACCGAGTGCAGCAGACTTGGAGAGGATCCCATTGTGCTCTCAGGGTACTGAATGGTGTGAGTATACTCGTCTCTGAGAGCATTGAATGGTCAGTACCGAGTGCAGCAGACTTGAAGAGGATCCTATTGTGGTCTAGTATATTGAATGGTGTGAGTATACTCGGATCTAAGAGAATTGAATATCCTTTACCAGAAGCAGGCGTGGAGAGGATCCCATTGTGCTTCTCCGGGCATTGAATGGGTGTAGCTTCAGTACAACCTGCCCTAAGAAGATTCACGTTTCATTCTCCGGGCATTGATTGGCCTGTACCTAGTATACTCTACCTGATGAGGATTTAGGCCTGTTTTTTAGAGCTGGTGGTTTCCAGTTAGCATGAATGTATCTGATGGATGGCCAGCACCAAACACAGCTGACTTAGAGATGATCCTATTGTAATCTCAGGGCACTGATTGGTTGGTGGGAGTACACCCTAAGTGGATTCACGTTGCATTGATTGGCCTATTCCGAGTACACTCTACTTGGAGAGGGTTTAGACTTTGCTCTGAGGGTACTGCCTTGCGCCTGTACTCCAGAGCTTTCAACCTGAAGTCGCCCAGAAACCTAGAGGAGACTTAGCTGCTCACAGTATGCACTGTACAACTGCCATTGGCATAGTGAAAAGAGCACAAAGAAACATATCTGGAAAAAGCAAACACTCTTAGGAAATGCAAGATGAAGTAAAACGTGAATGTAATCAGGGGCTGCTTAGTTGACATGGATTTCCTTCAGGGTTTTTAGTCATCGCTGAAATGGTCCGTAAAGTTGAGGACATGATTGTAGGGCCCATTAAGACGAGTTTCAAAGTCAGTTTTTAATTATTGGGTTTAGAGAAAAGCAAAAAACTTTGGGGGAACCACTACCTCCGCGTGTCAGGTCTAACACCCCTGCTCAGTCTGCTTGTGTTCACTTGAGTATCCGCTGGCTATATGAACATAGTGCATCACTCAAAGCCTGTTAGAGATTCTGTTCGGTTAGTTACCCATTTTTTCTGTTAATTACCCCATTTTTCACCACTTCTGTAAATAACAGTGTGGAGTTTATGGTGTACGCCTGGCTCCATGTTAAGTTGTGAGTGAGTTAAAATAAAACGCTTGTGCTTTAGAGCAGCCACCGGACAAGCTCCATGCTAACTCGCCTCTGTAAAATTAAATATTTTGTACATTTACATGGCTTAGCAACCAAAAGGAAAATTCACAGATGCATGTTGTGTATTCAAGCTGGACTTGGGTAGACAAAAGGACAGTTTTTTACTACAATTACGACGTAGTCTTAAGAACTGGCCAAAAGGAAGATTGTCACGGGCTCCGTGGGACTGGGGCGGTTCTTTTTAATTGTTTGACCTGTTTTCAATCTTTCTCACCATACACTTAATCTCATTTACCAACGTATATTTCTGCTTTCACTTTCTACGCAGGGCGACTGGCTGACCAACTGACTATGACGGGCAGTCCATTTGGAGTAAGTGACTATTTAGCACTTAATTTTTCACTCTAGTATAGGAGCCATAGTAGCATCAGTCCTGAAGAAGCGTCACGGGATCATAGCGACCACTTAGACGCAAAACATGTTGACCATTTTTAGGATTTGGGGCACTGCCCATTTCCCTTGAGTGGAGTGCAGCGGAACATTATTTCCATCAGCACTCCCCCTTTTTACTTTTAATCTTGGCCTCAACCTATTCCTGACTTATTAAATGTGATGCCTATGGTTCTGAGCCAATTTTAACTTTTCACTTTTCCTTCTCTCCTACACATTCCGATAGCCAGTATTCATCTTAGGTCTGACCAATTTTGGTAGATGATAAGGGTGGCCCGTCCGGCATTGCAGCGCCGGTCTGCCGAGGAGATTGCGCAGTGATGAAGCTTAACATCCTATTGGATGTATGAGGGCTCTCCTTAATTACTGACTATCACCAGCCCTGTATTTATTTAGCTTCTTCGTTTATGGAACAGTGTACTGTGTATGTTTCATTCATTGTATTTGGGAGAATGTACACTGGACCAATAATCTCCCAGTTCCCTCTCTTTTTGTGGCAAACAAGTTACAGTCAATGTTTGCTTTCTTTGTGGTTGACTGTGAGTGATGCAGATTTGAATCAGCCTGCTCGCTTGGCGGGAAGAGGTAGAGTTTGCAGGTGTTACTGCAAAGTTCACGAATGGTGTTGCATGGAACTTGCATGGTCGAGCAGCATTTGCAGATAGTACCACAGCTTCTCTTTGGCTCGCAATGCTCATGAACAGTTGCTGATGATGCCCCAATCGGGATAAAGGGCACTTTTTTCAGGTGTACCACAGCTTGATAGCAACCAGCCAAAGAGGAGCCGTCACTGTGTATAGGCTGTGTAATGCCTTCCCGACGACTCTGGCTAGTCCAGTACCATTACTGGGATAGCCTTTCTTAGGACGAAAAACAGGTTTGGCGATCACGTAAAAATTGATATAGGTTTCAGTCAGTTACATTAACTGTTGTTTTTATTAATAGATTTTTTTTTTTAATTCCTCCACAAACATGCAGTCACATAAAAATAAGAAACTGAGCTGAGAAGTGACGCAAAATCCCTGATCAATACCAATCTGTGATCAGGTTTCATACTGTAGTTCTAGATGTCAATACAGTCCACCATGCTTTTGTATTTTCAGATATTCTGTATTACGTTTACTATAGAGATTGTAAACTGAACATGATGTGGTGTTTTCCACGTCTAGAATGTGCTTCGATTACAGCTGGCCCTGGGCTCCCCAAAGATGCTCTTTCAACCCTTGGGAAACTCAGGATACGTTGAGGGCCCCTTGGACTCTTGGCACAGGGGCTCTCTCTGGATAACGTCCTGCCTCTGGCAGGGGGCTGTGGATTACACGAGGAGGAAGGGGCCGCTCTCGGACTAGCCGACGGTCGCCTGTTCTGGCATCTGAGCCAAACAATCCTTTTTTTCCCAAACAAACTGACTTTGAAGTCGGATGTATGGACAAGTGAAGGAGAGACGCAGAGCAGCAGCAGTCATCCATCACTCTAACAAAAGGGCTGTTGGCCTGCAAGTATCAAGATGAAATGATTTTGTGCAAACCAGTTTTCTTATTTTTGTTCTCATTCAAAACAAGCATCTGTATTGCAAGGGGTCTCGTGTTTGCTCGAGTTGAAGCTATTAGCGTTGTAAACTCCTAACCGGACTTTTCTTGCCACATAAACTGAAAATGAAAAGTAAAACAGTTTCACATAAGCGAGATGACGGTCTCGATGAGTGTAAAGCAGACACACAAAAGGAAACGGAAGTTCGCTCGCAGTGAAAACGTGGCGGCAAAAGTGCAAATATCCATGTAACAGGGGCGATGTCATGGAAAGCGCTAGAATACCACCCAGCAAGATCACGCTGCCTACAAATTAAAGAGAAAAAGTAGTCCAGAAACCATATGAAAAACACAGAGCCATGTATGTTTTCAGTACTTTACCGGTGCGCTGGAGGCGGGCTAAACACTAGAAAAGGCATGGCCTATGCATGGCTTTCATTCTTTAAATCAAGCAAATGTTAAAAGGCAATCTCACGAACCAATCAAACTGATGGGTGCGACATGGGCGTGGTTGAAAGCCCACCGAGAGATTGCACCAGGGACAGAGCGATTTGCGCTCAACCCTAAAATGACTATCCGATATTTTGGAATATATTATCACATATTTAAATGCATTTTGTTCAATATCAAACACCAGGGACATTGTTCAGTAGTAAGACTCGATGCTGGAATCTACAGTGGTATCCACATCACAAGATCAAACCATGATATGGCCAACGCAACCTTCCATCTTTCCAAAGCCGGTAAAATCAGTATCCCAAAGATGGATACTAGTAACATCTGTTGTTTACAGTGTTTAGAAATGCCACGTGCTATGATTTGCTCTATAAAACCAGTTCTTTTTTACTTCACATAAAGCTGTTTCTGAAAGGTGACTAGCATTTCTCTTGTTCTAGAGAGTCACTGTTTTCACTTTTGTCCAGCCCTGTTTTCTAATCTCATTAGATAATTCTATTTGTGACTCTCTCCCTTTCTTTAAGTGGGCTAATTTAAGCATATCTGAGTTTCCTTGCACCCAGGGCCACTGGAAAATATGTGAGACTGCAGCTGTGGCATTTTCCACGCAGCTATAGATTTACTGTGCTTGCCACATAATTACCTATCTGCTCAATAACAGGCAGATTTTAATTTTAAAAAAAAATTCTATTTCAAATGGCTAATTTCTAAAAAAAAAAAAAAAAAAAAAAAAAAATTTTTAAAAAGGTGTTGCACGCAGTGCTGTGCAGTGACAGACTAGAGTCTGCAGACTTTAGCAGATCAACTCTGATTTCCCGTATTCGGTATTAGACTGCCACTAATGAGGTGAAATCTTTGTCCTGACAGTAGGGACAGATGTAAACTGGCAAGAATATAAGATAATGCTGCCACAGTGTTGCATAATTTGCCTTTTCTTGACATATTTAGTTAGCTCATTGCATAATTTGGTCGGCCTCTGATGTGTAATTTCTGCAGCCTTCCGCATACTTCTTTACAAGATTAACCTGTGGTTGGATATTAGTTTTTTTTGGAAATCTGCCCATTTTTGCAGAGTGACCCTGAATCAATATTTTTACCATTTTGCTGAACACTATTTCTTGCTAGTTATTGAACTCTGTGCACGTTCTTCCTGCTAACCAGTGGTAAAGTCCTTGTGCTCTTTTATTCAACAAGGTAAATTCGGTATACTCCTGATTGCCATATTTATCTTACCTATAAATCCCTAGTATATGATTCCAAAGGGTACCCCAGGGCCTGTAAGTTAAATGTCACAAGTGGATCGTATCACCCATATTAACATCCTCTATAGTGATAATGTAAATATCACTGCAGGCCTGCCACTAATCGCCTGGCTCTGCAGGTTTTAACTGCAGATCCGACCAGTCAAAATAAACCTTTTTGACAGGTCTAAGCCTTCCTTTTAAATATTTATAAGTCACTCCTAAATAGGCCTTATTGTCCAACAGAGCGACTGATCACATTTGAAAGTGGTGGGGCGTAAACGTTGGGTATGACTTTTATGTAGAGAGCGAAGCGAGCAAGCTTAATGAACAAAGGTGGGGTCAGGGGGTGTCCTGGTCCCAAGAAATAGTTTAAAAAAAGGTTGGCAAATGGTGCAAAGGAGTTTAGTAAGAAAGCAAGGTTGATAAAGCATTGGAAATGTACAGTCTTGAAATATTCTGTGTTGAAAAGACTTTATTTAAAACCTCAGAGTACAACAAAATAGTTACACACTAATAGTGAATATAGTTAAACAAAACTCCAGATTGAACTCAATTAAGTCCTTAAGACTTTGAGGGAAAAGAAAGAGAGGGGAAGAGGGGAAAGTGAAAAGAAAAATCACATCTATATAATAATAGTAATAAATAACATCCTCACCGTTTATCTAGAAATATAAAAAGTGTTAATTTGCCCTAAGGAAATTCTTTTAGGAAATAAAGATAAAATAAGAAATAACAGAGTAACTGTATTCAAGGAGGTTGAACATTTTCAGACATTGTACAAATAGTAGATGAAACACAATAACCAACTTGATTCAGAAACGTTCAAAGATAACCATAACAGATGGACTTTCTGAGAAGGTAATCACTGAGTAGTGTATATAGTGTCCAACTTATGATGTGAACAAACACAATCACACCAGATCTTATAAGATAGTTTAGATGAGGATTTCCAGTTAAACAAAATTTGCTGAAAAGCTATCACTAATTAAATATCTAGTTATTTACTGTTAGGAAAGGATGGGAAAAACTGAGAAGTTAAAGTGCCTAAAAAAGATGTTGGACATTAAAAGAGTGTTGTAATTTAAAAATCTTTTTACGTTTGGACTAAACCCTACTCCAAAAGGAAAGTGTGTTAGGACAACTAAACAACATATGCATAAGGTCACCATTAGGAAAGTCGCATGACCAATATTTAGAAGAGGTGTCTGTTGAAAATTTGGCACATTCTATAGGGATGAAATACAATCTGTGATAGAGAAAAACAAGGATTGTGTGATACTAGTGGATCTAGAGATTTTATAAATATGTGACCAAACCTTATTCCGGAAGGATATGTTCCAATTCACGCCAAGATCTTTTTCCCACAAAAGTTCTGTTTTGGACTTGTCTCGAGAGGAATCAAGAAAGGAAAGAGATTTATAAATAGAGGAGGCTCTGGGGCCGGTTTTAGTAAAATTGGTTAAATCCGATGAGAGGGGGAATGTTGTATAGAAAAACAAGTATCTAGGACCACATTCATAAGGAGCAGAAAACAAGTATGAAATATTGAGGATAGTGGAAATGTGTTTAAATCGGGGGAAAGAGATAGAAGCACAATTTTCAAATAACTAATTAACCCAGATAATACCCTTATCTTTCCATAAATGCCAAAATATTGGTCTATGATTTATCTTAATAAGTGTGTTGTACTTTAATGGCATAGCAACGAACAAAGAAGGAGTTAGGATAGTGGTAGTGAATATACATTTAATCAAATAAATGGTGTGATGAAAAATGGGAGAGTTAAGAAGTTGAGATTTAGATGAGAAAGAGAAGACTTATGTTGGAGAAAAGGGTTGTAGAAGAGTTATTTCGACATCTGTCTAAAGCCCAAAAGGACGCTTGACGCAAACCAAAGGCTGTATGACAACAGTAAAAATCTGGAAAATTCACCCCTGCTTCCAGCTTAGATTTTTGTAAGAAGTATAGAGATACTCGCGGCTTCTTGTTGTTCCATAGAAATTTGATAAAAATAGAATTTACTTTTTTTTTTTAATTCTTAGGAATATGAACTGGTAGCAAGGATATGAGATAGAGTAAAAAATAGGGGCTGTCATCATTTTAGTCAAACTTTCTTTATTGGATTTTCAAAATCGAACATATGCAGGTATCCTACTTTCCATGAATTGGCATAAGCTTTAGGATACATGGCTAATGAATCTCACAGTTTCGAACATAATGTGTGTCAGCAGCAAGTGAAGAATACATGCGTTACCTGTACACCATAACATTTTGCTTTGTTGTATCTTGTCACAGCTTTATCGCAGCCCCCTTTGGAGGTCTCAAAGATATGTAACTTACAATAAATGTGAAAGAAAAAAGACAGAGAAAAAAATCAAAAAAGAAAACATCTTATACCACAAGTGTTATACAGTTGGTAGGTTATTACATGACATATACGAGAGATCCTCTTTGTGCAGCTTCCCCCTCCATCCAGGGCTTGGAGCCCCATCCTTCGCGAAAAGTCATATCTGGAAGAGATGGAGTGCTCGGGTTCGTGTAGAGCAAGCTATACGCGGGAGGCCGTTGGAGAGCAAGGACACCAAGGAGCCCAATTTGTATTCAAAGTTCTTGAAGCTATCTCTGAGGATATCGTCCATGCGCTCTTTGGTTAGGGCGTCTAGAGCCATGTGTGCCATTGAGTAATTGAGGAAGCCATCTGTTTCTTCCAGGCTGCTGCCAATGCCACCTTAGCAGTTCCCAGGCACAACCAAAGGATTGCGTGATCACTCAAGGTTTGATGTTTGAGGGATTTATCTTGTAATCCCGGGAGGGCAAATCCTGGTGTAGCTGGGAGATACGGGATTTGGGCCAAGATTTCTGACCAGTACGGATGGATCACGGGGCAGTTCCACCAAATATTTTGGAAGACGCCCAACAATCCCCTCCAAAGGGAATCGGTGGTGGTAGGGAAGATGTTGTTGAGTTTTATAGGGTATAAGTACCAATCATATAGGATTTTGTAATATGCTTCCCTTAACCCCAGGGAGTGGTTGTATTGTGGAATGTCTTGCCACAGTCAATTCTATTGGTCATCTGAGATTGGTTCACCTAATTGATTGGACCAAAAAATTACATCAGGAAGTGGGTGCGGGGGGCAGCATCCAATAAAAGTGTATATAAGGCAGAGAGTGACCCCTTAGATGCTGTCTTTTTTTCTCATACATTTTTCAATGGGGGAAAGATCCCTCCTTGCCACTTCCCTGTTCTCAGGGCAGAGAACCCAGTGGCATAGCTGTGTATAATGGTATCCCTCGGATAGTGACAATCCAAAATCTCATTGACAAGTCTCAAAAGTGAGTATATCCCTCATGTGGAACAAATCAGATATCACAAGGCAAAGCCCTGGTTCTCCATCTCTCAAAGGGTCCCTGGAACAATGGTGGAGGGAAAGCTGGATTAAAGTGTATACAGGGAGTGCAGAATTATTAGGCAAGTTGTATTTTTGAGGATTAATTTTATTATTGAACAACAACCATGTTCTCAATGAACCCAAAAAACTCATTAATATCAAAGCTGAATATTTTTGGAAGTAGTTTTTAGTTTGTTTTTAGTTTTAGCTATGTTAGGGGGATATCTGTGTGTGCAGGTGACTATTACTGTGCATAATTATTAGGCAACTTAACAAAAAAAAATATATACCCATTTCAATTATTTATTATTACCAGTGAAACCAATATAACATCTCAACATTCACAAATATACATTTCTGACATTCAAAAACAAAACAAAAACAAATCAGTGACCAATATAGCCACCTTTCTTTGCAAGGACACTCAAAAGCCTGCCATCCATGGATTCTGTCAGTGTTTTGATCTGTTCACCATCAACATTGCGTGCAGCAGCAACCACAGCCTCCCAGACACTGTTCAGAGAGGTGTACTGTTTTCCCTCCTTGTAAATCTCACATTTGATGATGGACCACAGGTTCTCAATGGGGTTCAGATCAGGTGAACAAGGAGGCCATGTCATTAGATTTCCTTCTTTTATACCCTTTCTTGCCAGCCACGCTGTGGAGTACTTGGACGCGTGTGATGGAGCATTGTCCTGCATGAAAATCATGTTTTTCTTGAAGGATGCAGACTTCTTCCTGTACCACTGCTTGAAGAAGGTGTCTTCCAGGAACTGGCAGTAGGACTGGGAGTTGAGCTGGACTCCATCCTCAACCCGAAAAGGCCCCACAAGCTCATCTTTGATGATACCAGCCCAAACCAGTACTCCACCTCCACCTTGCTGGCGTCTGAGTCGGACTGGAGCTCTCTGCCCTTTACCAATCCAGCCACGGGCCCATCCATCTGGCCCATCAAGACTCACTCTCATTTCATCAGTCCATAAAACCTTAGAAAAATCAGTCTTGAGATATTTCTTGGCCCAGTCTTGACGTTTCAGCTTGTGTGTCTTGTTCAGTGGTGGTCGTCTTTCAGCCTTTCTTACCTTGGCCATGTCTCTGAGTATTGCACACCTTGTGCTTTTGGGCACTCCAGTGATGTTGCAGCTCTGAAATATGGCCAAACTGGTGGCAAGTGGCATCGTGGCAGCTGCACGCTTGACTTTTCTCAGTTCATGGGCAGTTATTTTGCGCCTTGGTTTTTCCACACGCTTCTTGCGACCCTGTTGACTATTTTGAATGAAACGCTTGATTGTTCAATGATCACGCTTCAGAAGGTTTGCAATTTTAAGAGTGCTGCATCCCTCTGCAAGATATCTCACTATTTTTGACTTTTCTGAGCCTGTCAAGTCCTTCTTTTGACCCATTTTGCCAAAGGAAAGGAAGTTGCCTAATAATTATGCACACCTGATATAGGGTGTTGATGTCATTAGACCACACCCCTTCTCATTACAGAGATGCACATCACCTAATATGCTTAATTGGTAGTAGGCTTTCGAGCCTATACAGCTTGGAGTCAGACAACATGCATAAAGAGGATGATGTGGTCAAAATACTCATTTGCCTAATAATTCTGCACTCCCTGTAGGTGCAAATGGAGAAGAAAATTGGACCCAGGCTCCCGATTTAATTAACCTATTCCAGATATCAAGGGTCATTTTTGTGAGAGTGCTCAAGTAAACATTACTGGGTCTATCGGATTTGGGTTTCCATAACACATCCCAAATAGAGGGAACCTTCACTGCGCGGTCCATATGGAGCCAGTGTTCGTCTGATTCATGAAGGTACCACTCCGTGATCACCCACAATTGTGCTGCCTTGTAAAGTAATATAATATAAAGTCAAGGAAAGCTCGTCTTCCCGCTGATCTGGGGAGCCAAAGCAATCTGTACAGGAGACTAGCGCTCCCATTTTGCCGGATAAAGTTGCTCAGTAGAGTTCATATAGTGGAAAAAAAGCTTCCCTCTAACAGGATGGGTAGGCCTTGAAAAGGGTATAAAAATCATGGTAGTACCGTCATTTTAATAGCATGAATATGCCCTGACCAAGTCAAATATACTGGCGCTCATCTCTTAAGATCTGCCCTAAGTTGTTGAATTAATGAGGGATAGTTGGCTTTGTAAAGGTCAGAAATAAGAGGGGTTACCTTATGGTATGTAAGTTCCCTCTTTGCTCGCTGAAAGGGAATGCGAAGTACCAATTGTTCCATCTCAGCAGTGGAGAGAGTTAAATTGAGAAGATGTGATTTGGATAGGTTAATCCTGTATATAGCTGCTTCCTCAAATCTGGCAAGCTCGCATTGCAAAGCCGGCAGTTAGTTCATTGGAGATGTTAAGGATAATAAAACATCATCCGCAAAGAGAGAAATTTTATGGGTGGTGGACCCGAAGCACTTTCGCCAGAAAAGGATCTATACTAAGCGCAAACAGGAGAGGAGAGAGTGGGCAACCCTGGCGCGTGCCCCTCTCCAAGTGGAAGATCCCAGAACTCATTCCATTCACCAACATCTTGGCAACTTGGGCAGTAGAGTTTGCTTGCACCATTGTAATAAATTTCTCGCTGAAGCCGAAGTGTCTCATAGTCTGGAAAAGGAAGGACAAATCTACTGTCAAACGATTTTTCAGCATCTGACGTTAGCAGTACTGACAGGATTTGTTTTTAAGTGGCTTTTTCCACTAAGTGGACCACTCGCCGTAAATTATCATGGATTTGTCTCGCCTTAATAAATCCAGTTTGGACCGGATGGATTAGATCTGGCAAAATATCCTCTAGTTGGGTGGCTAGAATTTTTGTGTATGATTTGGCTTCTAAGTTTAGTAAGGCAATGGGTCTATAGGAAGAACAGTAGTGTGGTTCTTTCCCCGATCTGAGGATAACTGATATTAGGGATTTGCTCATAGAGTGTGTGACTCCAGGTTTCGTGGCTATGTGATTGAACAACTTAGTTAGGTGTGGTGTGATTTCCGAGCTGAAAGTTTTATAGAAGTGCACTGTGAAGCCGTTCGGCCCACGTGATTTATGAAGTTTGAGTGAGGTTATTGCTGTTCGCACTTCATCTTCCTCGATGAGGTTGCTTAAAGCCTCATTTTGCTCTTGGGTGACTTGAGGGAGGGAGGCCTCCTGTAGGTATTGTAATTGTTCTGTCCCCCCAGCGTTTCTACTGTATATAGGCCTTTATAAAAATCTCTGCAATCATTTGCTTTATCATTTTCTGTTCTGGCCAGCCCCCACCCCTCCATTTCCTAAATTAATGTGGCTGATGTATTCTCTTTCTTCCTTTACCCTCAACTGTCGCACAAGCCATGCTCCAATCTTATTGCCCTGCATGTATGCCCCATGTTTAATGCGAGGACTAGTCAACTCTTCTCAATTTGTATATATTGCATTCAATTTCCCTCTGAGTGCTGTCACTTGTCTTTGCACTCGTAAAGAGGTGGATTCCTTATGTGCCTGTTTGCCACCTTCAGAATGTTAAGCGTTCCTTGGTGTTTTGTGTGAGATGTTTGGACATAAGGTGTAGGAAAGTGCCCCTTTTGGCATGGTTCCCCACACACACCTTTTGTCTGATATTTGATGCTAACTTTACTGAGAGTGTGCTGGGATCCTGCTAACCAGGCCTTAGCACCTGTATTCTTTCCCTAAACTGTACCATTTCTTCTACAATTGGAGCACCCTGGCACACAGCTAAGTCCCTTCTAAAAGGTACCAGTGGTACCAAGGGCCCTGTGGCCAGGGAGGGTCTCCAAGGGCTGCAGCATGTATTGTACCACCCTAAGGGATCCCTCACCAAGCACATGCACACTGCCATTGCAGATTGTGTGTGTTGGTGGGGAGAAAAAGGTAGTCAACATGGCATCTCTTCCTGGTTGTCATGGCCACATATCCTGCTTGTGGCATAGGTATGTCACCCCTCTAGCAGGCCTTACTGCCCTAAGGCAGGGTGTACTATATCGTAGGTGGAATACTAGAAAGGGAGCACCCTGCCTCACACTCCAGCCTGCAGTCAGCCCCAATGCATCATGGTAAATGCAGTCAAAGTTAGTTTTTTATCCATAAAGTAAACTGTAGTTTTCCACCTTAGTAGGTGCAGCAAGTGCTGTAACTCTCTGGACACGTGTTTCTGGGTTCAGCCCTTCAACAGCAGAGAGCAGCTTTGTCTGTGGGGTTGCTGGAAATGCTGCCAAAAGTCCTCTCAGGTTTTTGTACCACTCACTGGCACACAGGTGCTCAACTAGAGCTCGTCAGCTCGTTGGCTCAAGGGAGCCTTCTTAAACAGGTTGAGTCACAGCTGCATGAGCAATCTGCTTCTACAGTGTCTAAGTCCATTCTTAGACATTGTAAGTGCAGTGTGGCCATATTGTGTATATGAGCTGGGAGTTTGTCATTACGAACTCCACAGCTCCATGATGGCTTAACTGAAGACTGGGAATTTTGGTATCTTCTCAGCTCAATAAACCCACACTGATGCCAGTGCTGGATGTACTGAAAAATGCACACACAGGGCATCTTAAAGATGCCCCCTGTATTTCACCCAACTCTCTAATGTGAGGCTGACCAGTCTGTGCCAGCCTGCCACTAACGAATAAGCTTCTGACTACATTGGCTGAGAGCCTTTGTGCTCTCTGGGGTCAGGGACAACGCCTACTGTGGATGGAGATGCTTCACACCTCCCCCGCAGGAACTGGAACATTTGGCAGTGAGCCTCAAAGGCTCATGCCTTTTGTTACGCTGCCCCAGGGAACTCCAGCTAGTGGAGATGCCTGCCCCCTGGACCAAGCCCCACTTTTGGTGGCAAGTCCAGCGGGAAATCTAGTAAACACCAGAAGTAGTGCCCACCCCAGCTGCGACCACCTCTAGGGTGCCCAGAGCTGAGGTGAACCCCTCCTGGCAGAATCCTCCATCTTGTTTTGGAGGATGTTAGCCAATATGGTTAGGAATGTGCCCCCCTCCCCAAAGGGAGTGGGCACAGAAAGGGTGTAGTCACCCTCCGGGACAGTAGACATTGGCTACTACCCTCTGACCCCTGTAACACTGCTCTTCAGATTTCTGGTGACCTGAAAGAAGAAGAGCCACTCCAGCAGAGAAGAATCAAAATTACAACTGACTTGGCCCCAGCCCTACCGGCCTGTCTGCAACTTCAAGATTCCAGCTACAAAAAAATTAACTCATCCTGCAGGACCAGCGATCTCTACAAACCCCCAGAGGACTGCCTGCCTACCTAAGGACCAAGATCTCCCAAGGACAGCGGCCTTGTCCACAAAGAAACCTCCAAGAAGGACTCCAGAACTGCTCCGGATCCGTGAGTCCTTTCCACTCTGCACCCTACGGCTATGGCCCGAGTCCAGGTGGCTCACCGGTCCAGAGAAGGTTGACCTGTCCTGAGCAACACGATGACGCTTGCAGTCTAAATCCAGATGACCCCGCTGACCACCACAGCAAAAATTTCCCAACACCTAAAGGTACCCCTGCACCCGCAGCCCCTTGGCCTTGGGTAACCCAACCGATGGTCCAGCAACGCCCAGTTGGCTCTCTACTTACCTGTCGAGCCATTGTTTTTTTTTTTTTTTTCAGCCGACTCCCTGGGCCAAGTCTGCAGCATCTTTGTGACCACTGGGGCTCCTCCATTGAAAAGCATTGGGTGCCCAACGCAGTGTTTTCACCTTCCACCGGGCCGCCCCATGTTGTGTTTGGAGCTGACTTGTGTCCCCCCACCCCAGTACTGATCTAAACCCCCCCAGGTCTGTGCCCTGAAGACGTGGGTACTTACCTGCAAGCTGTTTCTTTCTAAGTGCCCCCTGTCTCCATAAAACTTTGACCTCTGCACCCGGCCAGTCGCGTGTAGCTGGTGGTGCACCCTTGATGTCTTCCTAGACTTTGCCCTGTGGACACCCTAACCCCTGAAGACTGGGATCGTAAGTCAGGTACTTACCTGCAAATTGTGTTGTTACTTTTCCTCCCCTAAGACTGCAATGCTTTCTATGAGAAATTGCACTGTCTACTTTTGAAATTGAAAAGTATTACTTACTTGTAAACTGTTTTACCTGTGAATTCTATACAAAGTGCATTTGATACTAGTTCTAGAAATAAAGTAACAAAGTACATTTTTGGATACATATAACACTGGCCTGAACTTAGTCATTGAGTGTGTGTCTCATTTCTTGACTGTGTGTGTACAACAAATGCTTAGCAGTACCCTCTGATAAGCCTAACTGCTCAGCCACACTACCACAAAAAAGAGTATTAGAATAATCTACTTTAGCCTCTGTAAAGCCTCTGGGGAGCCCCTGGACTCTGTGCACACTATACCTCATTTTGGTATAGTATATACAGAGCCAGCTTCCTACATTGGTAGATCAGCAGTGGGGTCTACAACTTTGCATTTGCAGGACTACTCAGCCAACATCTGATCACATGACTAAGTTCCAAAATTGCCTTTAGATTCAATTGATTTTTGAATTGACTATTTTTTCAAATTTTTAAAAGCCCTGCTAGGGCCTTGGTTTAGTCCCCTTCAGCATCTTTTTTTTTTTTTAAGTTTAAAAAGTTACCATAGTTAGGGGTAAATAGCTAGAAGTAGCTTTAGTTCCTAAATCAAATCCCCAACCTTAGTAACATAATGAGCAGCTCGTAGGACATGGTTGTGGAACTCGACCTCACCCCTTACCTCTATCTCTGGATGAGAGAGCTAAGGTAGCTCATCAGTCTCAAAAAGATTAAACCTGGTTCCAACCCTACCAAGATCCAGCTCCAGCAGCTCTTGGCACAGTGTGCAAAGGAACACCCTGCTGAGGAAGAAGACCTCCCCTCAAATGGGGAAGATGTTAGGGATCAGGAGGGTGGCCTCCCCCTCCTAACCTAACTAGGGAAGACAGAGCATCTGTGCCTCTGATTCCAAGTGTAGTACTCACAGGACCATTGGTCTCCCACAGGGGAGTCTGGTTCCTCTGGGAACACTGAGGGCAGCCTCAGTGAATAGGACCTCCTTTTAGCAAAATACTAGCTTTGGAGAAAAAGCTCCTAGCTATAGAGAGGGAAAAAGCAGAAATGGGCTTAGTACTTATTAGTGGTGGCAGCAACTTAATGCATAGGGACAGAGAGCAGTCTTATGACTATAAAATCCGCAAAGGGATTGTCCCCAAGTATGAGGATGGTGATAACATCACTAAATGGTTTGCAGCCTTTCAGAGGGCTTGTGGAATGAGCAAAGTAAAAAAGCCTCACTGGGGAGCTCTCCTTTGGGAACTGTTCACTGGTAAGTGTAGGCATAGACTCCTCAAACTCACTGGAGAAGATGCTGAGTCCTTTGACCTCATGCAGGCTACTCTGACGACTGAGGGCTTTGGACTCGCCTTTGAGGAATATAGAATTAGGTTCAGGGGACACACAAAACCTTGAGCCAGTCCTGGGTTGATTTCATAGACTACTCAGTGAAAATACGAGATGGTTGGTTAACTAGAAGTGAAATGCATGACTATGATGGGCTCTATAATTTGTTTGTGAAAGAAGACATTTTAAGTAACTATTTTAATGAAAAGTTGCATCAATATCCTATGCACCTAGGTCCAATTTCTCCTCAAGAATTGGGAAAGAAGGCAGGCCACTGGGTCAAGACTAGGGTGACCAAGACTTTCACACAGGGTAACCAAAAGAAAGGGGTTACTAAGCCTCCCAGGGGAAGTGTGGTTAGACACCCAAAGATAAAAGTAAATCGTCTTCTAAAGGCCCCGAAAAACCTGCTCAGGAGGGCGGGCCCGAACCTCTTCACTATCCACTCATGGGTACAAAGGTAAAAACTTTGATCCCAAAAAGGCCTGGTGTCTCAACTGTAGACAGATTGGACACCAAACTGGAGATTTGGCATGTCCCAAAAATAATCTCCCTAGTACTGCACCAGCTAGCACTGGTATAGCCAGTCTCCAGGTGGGATCTTCAGTGTGCCCAGAGCAAATCAGGGTTCACACTGAAGGTATTTTAGTCTCTGAGGGTTGGGTGGATGTTGCCGCTCTTGCTGTGTGGCCCCCTAACATGAACAAATACTGATAGCATTCCTTGATTAATGGGACTAAGGTAAAAGCCCTAAGGGATACATGTGCCAGTGTCACCATGGTGACAGAAAATCTGGTTTCCCCAGGACAGTACTTGGCTGGACAAATATATCCAGATACCAGTGCTGACAATGTGTCTAAGGTCCATCCCATGGCTATGGTGACCTTAGAATGGGGACTAACACCATATCAGTCTAATACAGGTAGTCAGTACCTCCCTGGCCTGAAACAGGCAGTGGTCTCTTCTGCAATCCCAGTTGAATGTCTGCTAGGGAATGACCTGGAGTCCGTAGAACACAACATCCATGCAGCCATGCTGGGAATCCCTGAGATGGTGTGCATAAAAACCAGAGCACAGAGCCGAGCATAGGGTGAAAAAGAAGTGTTGGAGCCTGGAATGATGGCCCAACCTTCCAAGAGAAAAGGCAAGAAGACGGGGGCACCAGCTTCTGAACAGCAAAGAGCTCCAGACTCCTCTTCTCAGAAAGAAGTCTTACCAACTCCAGAGGGAACTGAGCCCATGGAACGTGAACCTTACATCTTTTGGGCCCAGGGCGATCCTCCAGGGACCAGCTGTGTCAGGGACGGAGGACCTGTCCCACTCTTGAAGGCCTGCAACAGCAAGCTGCTGCACAGGAAAAAAAAGGAAGATGTCAATAGCTCTCACAGGGTCTATTGCGAGGAGGGACTCTTGTACACTGAGTCCAGAGACCCCAAACCTGGTGCCAATAGGAGAGTGGTAGTGCCTCAGCAGTTCAGGGAATTCATCCTCAGACTAGTCCATGACATTCCCCTAGCTGGGCATCTGGGCTAAACCAAAACTTGGAATAGGCTAGCCAGCCATTTCTACTGGCCCAACATGTCACAAAAGGCGAAGTAGTTTTGCAGTTCCTGTGTCACCTGCCAAGCCAGTGGTAAAGCAGGTGGCCACCCAAAGCCCCCCCCTAAATCCACTACCAGTGGTTGGGGTTCCCTTTGAAAGGGTTGGGCTGGACATAGTGGGTCCACATGAACCACCCACACCCTCAGGAAACTAATATATACTGGTAGTACTGGATCATCCTACCAGATATCTTGAAGCAATTCCCCTTAGATTTACTACAGCCCCTGCAGTAGCCAAAGCCCTAATTGGTATCTTTACCAGAGCTCGGATTCCTAAGGAGGTGGTTTCTGACAGAGGTGCCAACTTCATGTCATCTTACTTGAAACACATGTGGAATGAGGGTAACCTACAAGTTCACCACACCATACCATCCACAAACCAATGGACTTGTTGAAAGGTTCACCAAGACATTGAAGGGCATGATTATGGTGCTCCCTGAAAAGCTCAAAAGGAGATGCAATGTCCTTTTGCCATGCTTGATTTTCACCTGCAGAGAGATGCCTCAGAAAGGAGTAGGGGTTTCCCCTTTTGAACTTCTGTTTGGCCATCCTGTTAGGGGACCACTAGCTCTTGTGAAAGAGGGTTGGGAGAGACCTCTCTGCGAATCTAAGCAAGATGTGGTAGACTATGTACTAGGCCTACATTCCAGGATGGCAGAGTACATGGAGAAGGCATCCAAAAACCTTGAAGCCAGCCAACAGCTTCAGAACCAGTGGTATGACCAAAAAGCTGCACTGGTGGAGTTCAAACCAGGGCAGAAGGTGTGGGTTCTGGAACCTGTGGCTCCAAGGGTACTGCAAGACCGATGGAGTGGCCCTTACCCTATCCTTGAGAAGAAAAGTGAGTTCACCTACTTGGTAGAACTGGGCACTAGCAGGACCCCCAAAAGGGAAACATCCGGAACCACGACTCCAGAACAACTCTAACGCTGTTAACGCAAGCGGAACCCTGCTTGCGTTAACGACTCCCTTTTCTCTGCGGTAACAACGCATGTGCTGAACAACACACATGCGTAGTTAAGGCAGAGAAAAAGGGAGAGCGCATCGGGAGAGGACGTGGTCAGGTAAGTGGGGCTGGGGGAGGGTTGGGAGGTAGTTTTTAGAGGTGTGGAGGTAGTTTTTAGGGGTGGGGTAGTTTTTATGGTTGGGATTTTTTTTAAGGGGATGGGGTGGGGAGTCGGGGAAATTTAGTTTTTAGGGCGGGTGGGGCACTATGTTTTTTTTAGGGTTGGTGGATTGGTGGGTTGGGGTAATTTTGCTTTTAGGGGCAGAGTAGGGGGTCGGGGTAGGATGCGGTCAGGTAAGGGGGGCTGGGGCAGGTTTGGGGGTACTTTTTAGCAATGGGGTCGTTTTTGGGGGTGGGCGTAGTTGGGTTATTTTTTTATGGGGTTGGGGTAATTGTGTTTTTAGGGCGGGTGGGGGTTTTGGGGTAGTTTAGTTTTTAGGGCGGAGGTGGGGGGGTCGGGTAATTTTGTTTTTAGGGCGGGGTGGGAGGTCAGGTGAGTTTGACTTTTAGGGAGGGTGGAGGGTTGGGTAGGTTGTAGAGCTCAGGATGGATGGGGCCTATCGGGGTAGTTTTTAGGGGCGGAGGTCGGGGTAGTTTTATTTTTAGGACAGGTGGGGGGTCGGTGTAGTTTTAGTTTGGATTTTAGGGCGGGGTGGGGGGGTCAGGGTAATTGGGTTTTTAGGGGTGGGTAGTTTTATTTTTGGGGTGGGGTCTGTGTTTTTAGGGTGGGTGGGGGTTTGGGTAGGTTTTAGGGTTCAGGGTGGGTGACGGGTATCAGGGTAGTTTTTAGGGGCGGGTGGGGGATCGGGGTAGTTTTATTTTTAGGGCGGATGGAGGGTGTCGGGATAATTTTGTTTTTAGGGGCGGGGTAGTTTTGTTTTTAGGGGTGGGGGGTCGGGGTAGGTTTTAGGGCTCATGGTGGGTGGGTGTATCGGGGTAGTTTTTATGGGTGGATGGGGGTCGGGTTGTTCTATTTTTAGGGTGGGTGGGGGGGTCGGGTAGTGTTATTTTTAGTGCAGGTGGGGGGGCATACAAAAACCATGCATGCCGTTCCACACATGCCTTTACAATGAAAAATCGGTGTAAAGGCATGCGTGGTAAAGGCATTCGTGGTAAAGGCATTCGTGGAACAAACGCAGTTGTTGTTCTGACCGCATTGTTCAGGCATGCATGGTTGGTGCATGCGTTGTTCCATCATACATTCGCTGATAGGAAACGTCCGGAACCACGACTCCGGAACAACGATAACGTTGTTAACGCAAGCAGAACCAAGCTTGCGTTAACAACGACTCCCTTTTTTTCTGCCTAAACCACGCATGTGCTGAACAACGCACATGTGTGGTTAAGGCAGAGAAAAAGGAAGAGAGCATTGGGAAGGACGTGGTCAGGTAAGTGGGAATGGGGGAGGGTTGGGAGGTAGTTTTTAGGGGTGGGGAGGTAGTTTTTAGGGGCTGGGTCGTTTTTAGGGTTGGGGTGTTGGGTTATTTTTTTTTAAGGAGTGTGGGGTCGGGGCAATTTTGTTTAGGGCAGGGGTGGAGGTACTATGGTTTTTAGGGCTGGGGTTGGGGTAATTTTGTTTTTAGGGGCGGGGTGGGAGTGGTTGGGTTATTGTTTTTTTAAGGGGTTAGGGTCAGTGTAATTTTGTTTTTAGGGAGGGGTTCAGGGTAGTTTGGTTTTTAGAGTGAGTGGGGGGTTGGGGTAGGTTTTATGGCTCAGGGTGGGTGGGGGTATTGGGGTAGTTTTTAGGGGCGGGTGGGGGTGTTGGGTAGTTCTATTTTTAGGGTGGGTGGGGGGTTGGGGTAGTTTTAGGTTGGTTTTTATGGTGGGGTGGAGGGTCAGGGTGTAATTTTGTTTTTAGGGGCGGTGTAGGTTTATTTTTGGGGTGGGGTCAGTGTTTTTAGGACGGGTGGGGGTATGGGGTAATTTTGTTTTTAGGGGCGGGTAGTTTTATTTTTGGGGTGGTGGTTGGTTGTTTTTAGGGCGAGTGGGTGGCGGGGTAGGTTTTAGGGCTCAGGGTGGGTGGGGAGTATCAGGGTCTTTTTTAGAGGCAGGTGGGTCAGGGTAATATCATTTCTAGGATGGTTGGGGAGTCGGGGTAGTGTTAGTTTGGTTTTCAGTGTGGGGTGGGGGGATCAGGGTAATTGGGTTTTTAGGGGTTGGGTAGTTTTATTTTTGGGGTAGGGGTCAATGTTTTTAGGTCAGTGGGGGTTTGGGGTAAGTTTTAGGACTCCGGGTGGATGGGGGAAATCTACCTTATGTGTCAGATGTATAAACGATGGCTGAAAGGCAAGAGAGGAGCGAAAAAGAAGTGTCACCCCATTGTGTCTAGTGATATGTGACGATTTATACACTGTGTGATACCCCTTGTGTCGGAGTCTGTAGTCTTCACTACATTTAAGATGGGTTTTCTGTAAGGCCTCTATATTGTATCTTGCATCCATGAGGTATTTCCATACTTTTTTGCTTGTAGCAGGGAAATTGAGGCCCCATACTTTCCATGTCAATGTGACTAACACCATATCAGTCTAATACAGGTAGGCAGTACCTCCCCTCCTCCGCTCCCCAGCCCTCCCCTCCCCACTCCTGCTTGAAAATTCTGACAGTGACTCTTGCAACATTGTCTCAAATGCCCCTTAAAGGGGTCACTCATGGTATTCAGGAAAAAACAACAAACAAAAATAATTGCAAACTCTAATCCCATAGGTAATCTCTCAGTGATTTAACAATATAACATAATAGGCGCTCTAGTCCGTATTTGCTCTAGCGTTCTTAATGGAAGACAGTATGAATGAGGCGTAGGTGTATCTGTATGGTGATAAACTATGATGAGGTCGAGTCCCACTCCAGAAGTTCAAATATCCCCTGCTTGTTAGGTCTCTTACACTCAATCACAATTTCAGAGAGACCCTCTGCCTTAGCCCCACCCTTGTGAGTCTTGTAACCAGAACCAGAAAAAAGGGATATCATCCAAAGTTTTGCATAGCCTGGTATAGTCCAAGTTCAGCTGGATGAGTCTGAAGTTCCTTGGCCCACTTTCTTTCCTTGTTTCTTTGGACTCCTTGGAGGGAGCTATGGATTTTTGGCTCCATTGGTCAAGGGGGTTCGTATTGGATATTTCACTAATGTCATCCGGATTGGTGCCATCGGCAAGAGTCAGTCCTAAGAGGGTCGCAGCTTCCCCCACCTCAGTGAAGTGGGGAGTTTTATTTAGATAAGAGAAAGTGAGGCCAAATGGAAAGGTCCATCAGTACTTTACTCTTTTCTTGCGAAGTCTGTCTGCGACAGGTCTGAATTGGAGTTCTCTTGCCAGTGTGGCGGGTGTGATGTCCTGGTATATTTAACATGTCGCTCCCTGGAAATAAACTGTGTCTGCTTTCTGGGCCGCTGAAGAATTACCTCTTTCACCTTTAATGAATGCAACTTTACCAACACATCTCAAGGATGTTGTCCTTCCCCCAGCGATGGAAGACCCACCCGGTGGGTCCTCTTCAATTTATTTTTTCTTGAGGATCTCCTATGAGTTTGGCAGAGTCCAAGCACAAAATCCACTAGATCAGGACCTTTCGCTCCCTCCTCTAGATTTCTGAGGCGGACGCGGTTTTCAAGATCTTTGAATTTCAATAGGGTAGTGTGCAAGTGATCCCGGATTTGAGTGGTAGAGTCTTCCAGCTTTCCCAGGCGGAGCTTCATAGACTGGCATTTTGTTTCCAGATCCAGTGTGCGCTCCCCCACTCAATCTACTTCTTGGTGCAACGTTGTGAGTCTAATGGTGAGGTCGGAGCAAAGAGTATCCAGAGAGATGGTAATGTCTGCCTTTAACTCCTCCCGCAATTCCTTTTTAAACTCCTGTAGCGAGGCTAGTAGGTCATCCTTTGTCAGCGCCATTGTATCGTGCTCCGGTTGCTGTTGGCGAATTTCCCTTGCCTCCGCCGGTTCAAAATAACTGGACACCCTTTTGTGCTGGGCCTTCTTGGGTGGCATATAGAACTGTGCCCCCTGTTCACGTCGGGTTGAAAACTTCGACGCTAGAGCAGATAGAACTCCCAGCTAGTCAGGTAAGTATGTAGATATTGTCCTAAGTCGCGGAGTCTGGTATCATGCAGTAAATCACCTTTAGGACTTGACAAGGTGGCTATAGCATCTTAAAGGACATCTGTCCCTTGTTTCTGCTAGGTCAGGGGAAGTGAGGGGTCACCATGTCAGGACCTCTCTGTGTTTCAGGACTGTCGCACCTGTGGTTGGCATTGTAGCCCCTGCAGTTCCCTGGACCTCGTAACCCCCGGGTGGCGAGTAAAGCAGAAGCGGCTTGCGGTGCTGGCCGGCGCATGGGGGATGAAATTAATTTTAAAAAATAAGCTTACCTTCTTCATTGCCGTCATCACTGCCGTGCTGCTCCTCTAATGCAGGTAGGCTGCAGGCACAGGCTCCCAGCCTGCGGCCAATCCTGACGCTGCTCAGAGCAGCGTCAGGACTGTCTGGGAGCGCCCCCAGGCATACTGCGAGCCTGTTCATGCTCTCTCCAGTCCCGCAACTGTGTTGCTGGGCTGGAGAGAGCTTACTGCGTATGTGTGTTTGGCTGGTCTGAGACGGTCGGCCAAACACGCATGCGCACTGAGGGGGAGTGTTGGCCACGCCCCCTCACTGCTCGTCAAACATAGTTTATTATAGTTTTTTAGTAAACGTTTTGCAGCAGTTGCTGCAGGCAGGGGATGGGGGGGGGGGTGGCGACGCTCCTCTGCCCTAGCAGAGGAGCCGTGCCTGGAGTAAAAACTATCAAGGAAGGGTGCTCTCCTTTCACCCTATCTCAATGATGTGTTCCACTGGAAGAATTTGCCCCCGGGGGTCCAGGAGTCTCCCCATCTCTGTGGGGTGCTGGGTCTTCCCCTTGCAGAATTTTTATGTGGGGGCTGCAGTCTCCCATTACTCTGCTCGGGCCTGACTTCCCTGCTGCACCAACTCGAATCTTCTCATGGCCGCCATGTGAGGGTCAGGCACCCTCAGGCCAAACTCACAGGTGCACCGAGCAAAACCCCCTTGCACCCGACCAGCCCCTCCTCTTGCTGGTATATGTCCATATGTGGATAAAATGGTGAGGGGGCCCCAGATTCGGCTGAAACGCCACATCATCACTCACCGCCCAACTCCGGAGAAGCCAACAATGGTGGTCGCGTAGTCTACCGGCAGAGGCCCAACAAGCCTCCAGGCCGTAATCTGGTGCACAAGGTTGGCCAACGCTCTGGTGTTCAGGTCCCCAGGCAGCTCTGGATATTACAACATCTGCTATTGATGGTTCCATTGCGCATGGACACCTGTATCCTCCATTCTCCCCAGGAATACGTCAGAGCAGGTAAATACATTTCTGGAGAAGAGATAGAGAGGAGAACATCATCAGCAAATGCTGCCAATTTTAGAAGTTGATCACCATAATGAAAGCCAGATAAGAAGGAATTAAACCGGATATGAGATAGAAGCGGTTCAAGTGCCAGAACAAATAATAAGGAGGGAAAGAGGACATCCCTGCCTAACTCCACACTGAAGAGGAAAATAAGAAGAAACTGTACCATTAACAAGAACAGATGCACGCAGAGATTGATAGAGAAGGGAGATAAGAGCTAAAACTTTAGGGCCAAATCCATGTCAAGTTAATGATTTTAACATAAAATCCCAATTTATCCTATCAAATGCTTTCACTGCATCTATTGTGATTGCTGCAAGGGGAGTGCTGAAAATGGGAGATTTACTACATTTATTAAGAAATAATCTGGTGTTGTCTGATGCTGCTAGTCGATCTTTGATGAAGCCTGAGTGCTCTTTCCCGATGAGATGTGGAAGAAAAAATTCCAAACGGAGTGCTAAAAGTTTAGCATACATTTTATAGTCTATATTCACCAATGCAATGGGTCTATAATTTTTACAATGGCCAGAATCTTTGCCTTCTTTATGGCTAAGACATATCATAGCATCCTGAAAAGTGCCAGAGGTTGAATTAGAAGTAATAAAATGTTGGAATAACTGAATTAAGAGAGGAAGGAGGATATTAGAGAAGTGAAGGTAAAATTCCTCTGTAAAACTATCTGGTACTGGTGTTTTCCCTGACTTTAATCTTTGGAGAGACTTAGAAATTTCATTAAGATACAGATTAACTTCTAACGAGTCAAAGTCCAAATCCGAGTGACTAGGGCGAAGAATAGATTGCAAATATTCCTCAATGTCACATTGTTGGGCTGGTATTTCAGGAGTATATATAGTTTCATAATAGTAAATTTTCTCCTTTAAGATGCCCTGATGATTTTTAACCGGAGTTCCCTGTGAAGTGATTACCGAATCTATTATACTTCTTTGTTTCCTTACTTTCAAGTAGTTAGCTAGTAGCATCCCAACCTTGTTTTTCCCTCCATAGTGTTGTGCACTATTTCTGAGTAAAACAGAATTAGCCTCATCAGTGGATAAAGTATTTAAATGCAGTTTGGCTTTGATTAGATTTTGTAATCTAATATGAAGCTTTGTGCAGCTGCTTTAAAAGTATCCCATAGTAAAGCAGGAGTAGTGGTAGGAGAGCCATTATGCATAAAGAACGCAGAAGTGAATGATAGAAGGGAAGTAGAGAAATTAGCATCTTGTAGTAGAGTTGTTAAATCTCCACCTATGCGAACGAGAATGAGGTAGAACCATGTCCAAATCTGTAATGACCATGGTGTGATCGGAAAGTATTTTGGGGCTTATATGAGAGTGTGCTATCAATTCTGAAAGGGATTTAGAAACAAAAATATTGTCAAGGCTAGTAAGAGTACCACGTGAGGCTGAATAAAATATGTAATCTCGGGACATGGGATTCAATAATCTCCACAAATCAACCAACGCACCATGAGAAATAAAGAAATTGTTTATGCATCTTATGGGATATGAATTGAACCAGGGATTGCCTATCTAAGAACGGGTCTATGATTTGATTGCAATCGCCCACTAAAATAAAATTAAAAGCAAGATATTGTGTACATTTTTGTGATATTAGAGGCCAGAATGTACGGTGGGGTTGTGTGGGGGTATAAACATTCAAAATTGTTAAAAGAATATTGTCTATTAAAAAATTAATAACAATCCATCTGCCCATATTGTCTTTTTCTTGTGATATCACAACAAGATCAAGAGTTTTCTTACATAAAACAATAACTCAATTTTTCTTATAAAATGAAGGAGACACAAATACGGAGTCCAACCAACTACGTTTAAGCTCTAGAACTTCAAATTCGGTAAGATGAGTCTCCTGGAGTAGGACTAAATCGGGATTCGACTTGCTCAAATGGGATAGTACTCTTTCTTTTAACAGGATTAATAAATCCTTTCACATTCTATGTGATTACTCTGAATGCTGCTACAATTTCAGAATATTAATCTCATGAGGACAATCCAATAGATAAGAAAATTACTACTTATGCCAAAAACAAGATATGCAAAAAGAAAACAATAAGTGAAGAAATAGAGTAATAATGAAAGGAGAAAGGACAAAAAGGGGACGGAAGTGAGGTGAGCAGAAGGAGAGAACAAGAAACAACAAGAAAAGACAGTAAATGTCAAACAATGGCGACTGAAGATACATACCTGAATAAATGATAAAAGGAAAAATGGGGTGGTGACAACACAGATGAGGATGGCACTCTCGAAAAGGGAAGACTGCGCACCGCAGGAGAATGATACACAATTAGGAGGGAACTATATAGGATAAATAAACATTGCAGATCTGTAAGAGTAAGAAGAAAGAGATATCAACAAGGATAGAATAGCATCATAAGGAACATTTCATGCATAATAACAATTCAAGAGCATAATAAAGGAATGTCAGAAAAAATATATTTAGTGCTCAAATGGACCAGCTGTTGACTGTCATATGAGTGTTTATAAATGTTTTAAGTTCAGCTGGGTCTTCATAGGAGATGGAATTATTCTGAAAGGTGACCTTAAAGAGGCAAGGATGACAGAGACAGTATTGGGTACCTAAAGTACATAATGCTGGGCGAAGACTGAGAAATTATTTTCTTCTGCTAGCAGAGGCGTTTGGATACATCCTGCGATATGTGATATGTGGATCTTCTTACCTGACCAATTAAGCTGCTGTTTAGATTTGGCAACATTGAGGACCTTCATAAAATCTGTGATTTAAAAAAAAAAAGGAGGATAACCCATCTTGGCTTAACAGAGGATGCAGGGGTAGAGAGACATGGACCCAATCTGTGAGCACATTGGACATTGAGCATGGTGGAAGAAGATAAATCCAACAACTTTGCGAGAAAAGAACAAAAAAGGAGACAGGTTCAGCTCCTTCAATACCTTCAGGAAGATCGTAAATGTTAAGATTATTTCACCTGTTTCTATTTTCCAAGTCTTCTGCCTGCTTTTTTAGATGGAGAATCTCCTTTTCTAAATGTGCAATTTTATTTGTCTCATCAAGTAGATCAACAACCTGCTGTTCCACCAAAGACACACTGTTTTCCATAGGGGCCATTTGTCATCTAGATTCTGAATACGTTTGTTGGTTTCCTCAACAAAAGGTTGTCGTGCTCGGATTTCCTGTAACACAATTTCTAGAGAAATGGGAGAGGGAGTTTAAATGTTTGCTGAAAGAAGAAAGCAAATTAACTTTGCTTGAAGAAATGGGTATGGATGGAGTACGAGTAATAGCAGAATTTGCCATTCCTCCAGTAGAAATTACCTTGTCTATCAATATACTGCTAGAGGTCGAGCACACACTTGAAATGGAGGCAGACTGTACCTTTGACTTGGTGAGAAAATGCTGTTTCTTAACCTACACATGCGCCGTAAGCTTCTTGTGGCCATCAGCAGAAATTGAATTCCTCACGCTTCAGAGAAATAGGAAAGGAGCCAGGAACATAATGTATTCAAACAGTACGCGTAGAAGAGGTAGTAAAACAGAAACATTGCTGGCCTCCTAATGTTAAAGCTAAATCCAAACTAATGAGAGGAACAGGAAGAAAGAGTTCAAAAGACCATATTATTCAATAAGGAAGGAAAGGAGGAGAGATGTGCAGCATAGTATTATGTAGCGTACTAGTAGAAAGAAGGGGCTACCACACAGTGAAGAACAGACAGCATACAAAGGTGCAGACATCACAACCTCCAGTGCCAGTCAACTCCAAAGAGCAGATAAAATGATGTTGAAAGCATAAACATTCCCTTTTATGTAGAAGAAAGTCAAATGTAGCCAAATAGAAGGTGGCAAACAAAAGTGCAGTTAATATATGCTCCTCAAGCCATATTGTAATAAATTGCTACTTGCGGCTGAGGTGAGTTCAAAATAATGGCCACGGGTAAGTTGGCGGCAGAGGTGAGGAGAATAAAAACAAAAGAAAAAGCCAGGAAACGCTTTACCTTGTGTGAAAACTACGTCCAGGCATCCTCTAGTGTTCCGCGGTTGTTAGAAGGGTGAAACCTCCGTGTGGAGATTCTTCAGACGCAAGTAAAGCATCATTAGTCCTCCGGTGTGACTGACTCCCGATTCAGAAGGCCTTCTTGGCGGACGCCAAAGCCACACCCCCACAGTCTTCAAATACTAAACACATTAAAAACTGCCCCATATCTTACTGCATTAATATGTTCAGCTGTTATTGTAATGTGCAAATTGCATAGCACAACAACCTCACGCCCTTTAAAGTGTTGTCTTGCCCAGTATCTTGCACTGCATGCTGCATCAACTTTGGTAAATGGCCTAAGCAGGCTTCAGGAAGCTCCCACATCTGCTGGCTGCAATCAGTCACATGGAAATATGTCCGGACAGCTCTTTAGGGGGAATGAAAAAGTGAAACCTCTCTAAAAAGGAACATGTAAAATACATTTCTGTAAATCCCATAGTGTGCCAACCGACCCGTATTTTGGTTTCTCTCTGAGATGTTAGTGTATCCAAGCACAACAACTGGCATACACCTAAAACCTGCCAGTACTATTTGCTTTGGCAGTGGTTGTTGGCTGTTTAAGATAAATGAGTAACAATAATGATTTGTTATAAATAATTCACATTGGCAATGTTTCAATTCTGAAACTGTTAGACTGAGAATTAAATATTATTGAGGCCCGTGGAAGGTGTAATGGCCTTTAGTTATGTGTGCTTTAGTTTAGACATATATGCCCTTTTTTCCTGCATATCTCATCCATCTGCACATCTTCAATCTCATCTCTTTCCTCTTCAGCGCTCTCATTTCACTCTACCCTAAATGTGCTTCCTCACATTTCTCTCACCACTCCCACACATAGACTGCACTCACTCCTATTTAATCACTTTCCTTTCTTTTACTTTTGCCTTGTATATATTTTGACATCTGTGTACCCCCTTCTCACACATTGCACAGCATTTCAATTGCAACAGTAATACATGACCATTGTTCTACATGCTCTGCAGAGAGGCCAATCCACTGGCAGGCACTTTGCTTTGCCTACAGCCTCAGCACCAGAGCTCTCAGTCAAAGGCTCTCATAAACATCTAGTATAACTCAAAGTATGCACTATACAAAAGTAATAAAAAAAATACAGAAACACATCATGATGAAATAGCTAACACTCTTGGGCAATGCAAGATTAAGTAAAACATGTGAAATAAAAGAGGAACAAAATTGTGGCCGTGCATTATCTTAACGTTTATAACATTCATTGTTCATAAATCATCCACGTTTTAGGCATTAATGTTAAGGGCATGAAGATAGGGCCTATTTTAACGCCATACAGCATGTCTTTACTGTAAACCTATATTTCTGTTTTTGCACTTGGCTCAGATATTTAGATCAACTTTGCAAGGGAATAAAACCCCTGCTTGTCTTTTGGATCAATTTTGCAGGGAAAGAAATACAGCAGCTCCACTTCTAAAGAGGCCAGGTACCTGGGTCTTGGGTATCACACTGGGGGAGGCTAGCGCAATATACAGTACATTACACAAGATTAGCATTATAACACTTACCTTTACCAAGGAGAAGGTACTGAATCGCTTGTGCTTGCATCCAGTCCTACTGTGTGATGAAAAGGTAGGATTTATGACTGTGAATGATGAACGTCTGGCCTCACGCAGGGATGCAGACTCTGACGACTGAATCCTTGACAGCGTCAATAGCCTACAGTGGATACCACCATAGACTACAAAAGCAACAAATGGTAAGCCCTGTCATATGTCACATTGCAGAAAGATGATTTACTGCCTGGCTTCCATATCCTGCTTCAGAGCAAGGTGGGGCATCCAGCTTGGGACAGACAGCCCAGACATAAATACATCAATTTTTCTTAGAGATAAGGTTGTATCTCTAAATAAATTGATCTACTTAATATTTTTAGGTAAGCGTATAGAAATTTCAGAGGGGCCCTGCCCCAGAACTGTAATAGAGAAACCACCCCTGTTGCCTATAAAGCAGGGTGCATGGTATTTAAAAGTAGGGCAGTTTAATGTTAAATGTGTCCTTACAGTGAAAAAGCCCTAAAGCTATCTTCACTGTAGCAGGGTTGGCTGTTCATAGAAAAACATTGGGATACAATATTGAGTTTAAAAAATGGTATCCCAACCTAGGAAACAGCTGTTTTTTTTTGTTTTGTTTTTTAATATATTTGTTACAAGCCTAATTAATTAATGAAGTCAAACTTTCTATACATATTTTAAAATGATGACTTTTAAAAAGTTACCTTCACTGTGCCTGAAGTCCCTGGAAGCGAAATCCGCATTTTGTTCCTTCACTTCTGCCAGCCAGTAATTAGTATTTCAGTAGGCATGAATGAGGTCTGAACTTGCTCCAAGCACAGGGACAAAAGACCTTGGATGTTGGGGGTGTGGGGTGGAGGCTGCTGTTGTGCCCTTAACAGGATGGCCTGTGAGTTGTGCCCCAAGCCTTGATTAACTTCAAAGTCGCCTACCCTATAATGAGCAGTTGTAGCTAACACCCAGGCCCAGCCTGAACCTTTCATTTTCCCCACAGCCGTAATGGCTTTCATCACAGTGGGTCTCTTGTTGACATCAAGGTGTCCAATCTTGCTGGGTGGTCAAGACCTGCTTGACAAGTCTACTGGGATTTTTCATATGGTATTTGGCGTGCACTTCAAAGGAGGGAAACAGAATGTCAAAACAACTTGTGTGTATCTGCTGCCTGGTTGCTGAAAGCTCAACTTTTTTCTACTAGACTTCTGTCTCTGAGTTTGTTTTGGGTACAGAGACTTCCTAAAACTGGATGTTAGTGTTAAATGTTGGAGGACACTTGGATTACCCCCCACACACACACCCCCATCCCTCGGAGCACAAGTTTAATGTGGCCAAAGACTTTGCCCATCTTCGGCCCAAAGTAGGCAGGGTTAACCCCGGCAACTTTTACGCCATTTGTTAGGTCATTCCCAGGGGTCATTCCCACCAATTAACTCATGTGGCGTCAGGCATAAATGGGGTGTCTCCAGAAGAATACTGAAACTGCTATCTGAGACCTTAGAAGAGCTTAGAAGACTAGACATGCTCTCTAGCTTTGTATCCAGGGCAATACAGTGGCCTCCACGGGTCACTAGGGCCTCCTGATAACGCTACAGGGACATAACAAGCTACAAGAAGCCTTTTCCTGCAACTGCCAAGCTGATCAGTGGACCTGGAACTGGACTGGACTGGACTGGACTTTGCCTGTTGTCCTGTGAGTCTTTAAATGCCTCTCCATAGGTTTCAAAGGGGTTGGGCGTCGCTTTACAAGTGTCCTGTGGTGGTTGGAAGTGACTGGACTAAAGACAAAAGGCAAAAGCTTTTATCAGGACAAACCTGGGTAGTGCATCTGCCCGCATTCCATTGCAGCCAGCAGCGCCATTTTGCACCTAAGTCCTGTTCCCATTTCATTGACACTTTGTGCTTCTTGGCACTATTCCTACCTAACACTTTCTATCTAAAAGACTACCTCTACTCAAAACGTTAAATTCCTCTGTTTTCCCTTACTGGATTTTGTAATGTTGGTGTCATTTTGTTTTCATTTTGGAGTTTCTATTGTTTTGCTTTTTAACTTTATTGCTGTTTTAGTACTACATACTTTACACATTGCATCTAAGTTACACCTCTCTGCTTTATGCCATAGGTACCAGAGGATTGAGCTCAGAATAATGTACTGACTTTACCTTTTGTGGAGAAGTGTGGCTCAATGGTTAGAGCGGCAGACCCTGATACAGAAATCTGGCCCGGAACCAGGGTTCAATTCCCGCCTAGGCGGGTCTTGGGCTCAATTTCCTCGGACCTGATAATTCTCGCATAGGTGCCTAATCTAATTCATGGGTCCCACTCTGTAACTGGGCAATAGCTTACTTAATCTCCACAACGGCCCCAACAGCGCTGGGATGCCTGGCTTCACCTTGGAGGTTGCCCAGGAGTGGGCACCTCACAGGGAAAAGCTAGGAGGGGTTCCACAGAGGTATGCGTACCCCCTTGAGACCCTAACGGGTGAGTAGTGCGCTATACAAGTATGAAGTTTATAGTTTAGGATTGTGGTTATTACTCGAGGTTGGGGTTGGTACTTACCCCCTCAACTAATAACCCAATTTCTCACAGGTTTCCTTGGGTGAGTATTGCTTCTGGTACTTCATTTGGCTTGTTCTCTCTCAAAGACTATCAAGTGATTATCTTTCTGTCTTGTTTTGTAGATATGCATCAATGATTTGAAGATTATAGCACCTTATGGTGCACTTATTATTGAGTATACTTTGATATTTCATCCTGTTTTGCAGTCACTCGAAAGGTCCTCTGACTTCTTTGAGTTGTTTTGGCTTAATCTCCTAGCCCCTTGTTTTGCAACACGGCCACACTTAGATCTCCTACACCCAGACCACTTGGCACAGGGTCTGTGGCTGGACAGCGCCTACCTCTGGCAGAGGGAATACGGAGGATGAGCAGGTCGCTCCTAAAGTGACCGCCAGACACAGGTGTCCATTCACAAAAATGCTAGGAGAAGTGGAATCCACATCACAGGACATGTGAATGCTGATGACATCACAGGAAGTTTAACCTTAGTGATATCACAGGAAATTATGTTCCATGATCGTTGACCCCCAACATCACCAGAAGTGCTTCCACCGAAGTTTAAAAATATAGCAGTAACTACCAGAGGTGCAGCCTTCAGCTACCAAGGTACAGCCCTCATATAAATGCCACAGTCACTAGTTCTCAGGAACAGCCCTTAACCCTGTTGAGTCCACTCAGCCTTTCCTCTTTCTGAGGTCAATAGCATGGGAACCATTGAGATGGGCAATAATAAATATCTGCTATTCAGCACAACATGCCCAAGAGGTGAAAGTGTGCTTAATAAATACATGTTGTGTTATGTGATGTGCAGTACCGTACACCCAGGTACAGAATACAGTCACTGGTAGGATTCTAAGTAAGCAGCCAGGGCACAGCCATCAGAGTCCCTGACACAGCCTGAACCTCCTAGGAGTAGCTTAACTGTCCAGAATACAGCACACATGTCAATGCACTAGCATCCTTTACAAAAGCACAGCTCCAGGTGCATAGACACAGCTTCTAAGCCCAGGCCCAGCACTGATAAACAAGCAGAGGCAAGATATGCCCGAGCACAGCAGTAAATGTTCAGGCGCGGCACCAGATACTCAGGCACAAGCCACACACCACGATAAAAGCAACTTATGTGTGGACACAGTCTTATATTCCTAGTCACAGCCATCATAAGTCCAGGCCAATCAAGACCAGTTCATGCAGAGGTATACCCTCGTGATGCTCAGATACTGTCTCACATGCCCAATTGTGCCTTCCCTTGCACAGGTGTATCCCCAGATGTATGTCCGACCGCCCTCAATCTCAACTCTTCCCTCAGCTGTAACTTCCAGAACATAGTGGGAGGTATGATGGATTCCTTCAACATGTTCATAGGCAAGAACAATTACACAGTGTAGTACTTACCTATGTAGGGATTCAGGACCTCGTGCCATAGACGCACTAGGGCCACAAACCATGTTGTTGCAGAACTACAATAGCATGAAATCCAAAGCTGTCATGTTCCACAGGCAAGTTAAAGCACCGGGGTCTTTATCAGATGGACGCCACGCACGTCTCTTGCTGGCACAAGGTGCGGTGGTAATTCTGGCCTAAGTAATTTCACACCCCCTGCGCCAACCAACCCGCAAAAAGGGTCATAGAGGGAGGCCACCCACCCACATTTAAGGACCCAGGAGTGGTCTACAGGAGAGAGCATTCTTTTAGCTCTCCTCAGTCGTTCTTTTCCAAGAGTACCACCGACCCACCCAGCCGCCACACAGTCATTATCTTTAATTATTGGATTACATTATTACCTCATAAAGGGGACTCCTGTCCAGTGTCTGCCTCAAGGTGCCTGGGATGAATTCTGCACTCGAGGGTGGTGGGGGTTTAGGCCCTGGAACCTGCAGCCCCTGTGGCCATGTGGGAACCATAAGCACAGAGGCGGAGAGGTGGTGACAATGCGGTGCACCTGAGACAGAACTGCTAGAGACTCAGAGATCCGACTCTGGCTGTTTCCAGCTGTCTATCCTGAGCTATGCAGCCCCTCCAAAGGCCGGATGACTGCCACGTGCCCACATCTGCGCTGTCCGTCCCGAGTGATGCAGCCACCCCAAAGGCCTGATGTCTGCCATGCACCCAAGTCTGCGCTGTCTGTTCTAAACAATGCAGCCATTACAAAGATCTGATGTCTGCCGTGCGCCCATGTCTGCGCTGTCTGTCCTGAGTGATGCAGCCATTACAAAGATCTGATGTCTGCCGTGCGCCCATGTCTGCGCTGTCCGTCCTGAGTGATGCAGCCACCCCAAAGGCCTGATGTCTGCCATGCGCCCATGTCTGCGCTGTCTGTCCTGAGCGATGCAGCCATTACAAAGATCTGATGTCTGCCATGCGCCCATGTCTGCGCTGTCTGTCCTGAGCAATGCAGCCATTACAAAGATCTGATGAATGCCATGCACCCACGTCTGTGCTGTCTGTCCTGATGTCTGCGTTGCCTGTCCTGAGAGATGTAGCCATTGTAAAGCTCCGAGGGCTGGTGTGCGCCCACGTCTGCGATGTCTGTCCTGAGCGATGCAGCCATTACAAAGATCTGATGACTGCCATGCGCCCATGTTTGTGCTATCTGTCCTGATATCTGCTCTGTCCGGCCTGGGTGATGCAGTCACTACAAAGATCTGTTGATGGCTGCCATGCACACACGTCTGTCCTGGCGTCTGCGCTGACGGTCCTGAGCCATGGCAGCCACAAAGGCCTGGTGACTGCCATGCAACCACGTCTGTGCTGTCTGGCCTGATGTCTGCGCTGTCTCTCCTGAGATGCAGCCATTACAAAGGCTTGATGACTGCAAGGCGCCCATGTCTGCGCTGTCTGTCTTTATGTCTCGGCTGTCTGTCCTGAGATGAAGCCATTACAAAGGACTGATGAATGTCATGCGCCTACGTCTGTGCTGTCCGTCCCGATGTCTGCGCAGTCTTTCCTAAGAGATACAGCCACTACAGAGGCCTGATGACTGCGAAGTGGCCATATCTGCGCTGTCTGTCCTGAGCGAGCCACCCAATGCAAAGGCCTAATGACTGAATGCGCCCATGTCTGCGCTGTGCTGGTGTCTGCGCTGATTATCCTAATGATACAGCCACCACAAAGGTCTGAAGTCCACCATGCGCCCTGCGTTGTCTGTCCTGAGCGATGCAGCCACTACTGTGCTCATGTCTGCGCTGTCTGTCCTAACGTCTGCGCTGTCTGTCCTGATGTCTGCGCTGATTGTCCTGCGCGATGCAACCACTACAAAGATCTGATGACTGCCATGCGTCCACGTCTGCGCTGTCTGTCCTGATGTCTGTGCTGTCTGTCCTGATGTCTGCATGCACTGTCTGTCCTGATGTCTGCGCTGTCTGTCCTGATGTCTGCGCTGTCCGTCCTGATGTCTGCGCTGTCCGTCCTGAGCGATGCAGCCACCACAGAGGCCCGATGACTGCCTTGCGTCCGTATCTGCGGGAGAAGAAAGGTGGTAGGACCCCGATTCTCGACTTGACCTTGCTAGAATTAGAGTCAGGTCACTGGAGTAAATTTGACAGACATTGTTAGAAAGGAGGCCAGCAAGCAATTTAACATGTGATTGTTGTTCGGCTTCCTGGGCCCTGTCAGCAACACCAGCTCTCCGCTGACAGGGTGAACGTCCGCCCTAAGAAAAGACAGTCGTGGTGCTACCAGGCCTGACATGCAGTGGGTCTCCTCGAACATCCTACAAAACATCACTAGTCTTTATTAAATGGTTTTAAAACAAACTGCCCCACACATTTCCCGTTCAACAGACAAACATTACTCAGCAAGCCCCTTCTGATCCCTAAGGCTGAACTGAAAGCAGGACTCACAGGGGCACTGTCAGGGGTCAAAGAGCACGCCAGACGACCCCTACATGACGTCCATGCGCCATCCGACTGTTCTGACATCTGAGCCAAAACTCCTTTTTTTCCCCAAACAAACCTGACCTTGAAGTCGGATGTTTGGCCAAGTGAAGGACGGGAGCGGAGCAGGAGTCATTCCTCACTCTAACAAGGGGGGTGGGGGGTCATTCCTCACTCTAACACTTGGGGGGAGGGTGGGACGCGGATGTTGAGTGGAAGCCGCCTGACGGCTGGTTGTTGGAAGTATCAAGATGGAACGATTTTGTACAAATGTAATTTTCATATTTTTGTTCTCAATCAAAAAAGATTACTGGATACTTTTTTAATATACTAACGCATATTTGAAGACATGTCATCATATATCAAACACGGAGGAGATTGGTCAAGGTGTTAAGGCTCGACCCTGGCATCTGCGATGGTTTCCATGTCACCAGATCGAATCTCGACATGACCGACAAGGTCTTTCATACTTCCAACGTCGATAAATTGAATATCATAATATGGCTGTCACTAACATACGCTGTTTACAGCGTTTACAAACGGCATGCGGTGTGATGTGAAAAGCAAGTTGTTTTTAAAGGACTGGGCGACTATTGCACAAAGAGCTGTTTCATTTCCAAGAGGTGACTAGCATACATCTTCCCAGTCCTCTCTCTATGTCTTCTTTTACATTATTAGAGCTAGTCTTGGATCGGGTATCGTCTTGCAAGTATAAACTGTTTTCACTCTTGGCAAGCCCTGTTTTCCGGTCTCAACAGGTAATTCTAATAAGACTTGCTTCGGCTGATGCCACCCCCCTCATTTTGCATCAGGGTTCACACTTGGCACAGGGTCTCTGGCTGGATAACGCCCTGCCTCTGGCAGGGGGCTGCCAAGGACACGAGAAGGAACAGGCCGCTCTCAGGAGTGGCCGACAGTAGGCTGTTGTGACATCTGAGCCAAGAATCCGTTTTTGTCCCAAACAAGCCTGACCTTGACCTCGGATGTAAACTGCGGACAGACCCAAAGCAGCAGGACTCATCCATCACCCTTATAAGGCGGCGAGTGCAGGCCGGCTGGCTGCAAGGACCACGATGGAATAATCTTGCGCAAATTGGTTTTCCCATTTTTGTTTTTGATTCAAAAGTAGACAACTAAACATTTTTAAATACGTGAAAACATATTCGAATGCACCGTGTAATATATTTATTTGAACGTCGGGAAGATTGCTCAGAGTGTTAAAGATCGATTTTGGCATCAGGAATGATTTTCAGGTCACGAGGACGAATCTTGCTATATACAGACCAGCCTTCCATTCTTCGAAGGTCGATAAACTCTTAAGATGGGTATTAACAGTTGTTGTTCACAGCGTTTAGAAATGGCATACTTTGTGATGTGCTTTATAAAAAAATACAGTTTATTTTAAAAGACTGGGCTATTTCACAAAGAGCTGTTTCCAAGAGGTGACCAGCGTCTCACTTGCCAGTTAATTCTCTGAATAATTCTCCCCCTTCTTCTTTAGGAAGCTAATTTAGTGTAAGTTGGTTTGAGGAAGTAGTTCTTCGTTCCCCTATTCTGATGGAATTACGTGACTGTGTCCAGGACGTTTTCCACCCAACTATAGATTTACAGCCCTTGACATATAATTCACAATCTGCTGCATATTTTAATTAAAGAAGTTTTTTTGTTGCAAATTGATCATTTCTAAAAGAATGTGTCAGGCATCATGCAGTGAAAGCCCCACCAGCTAAATCTCCTCTCAGGACCTCTACATCAAACTGTCCCTATTTTTCAGCAACAGGATCACCAGCAGCTACAACAACTTCAAGTCCCATCCGGACCCTTTCACCATCATAGCCCACCTGCATCTCTACCAACACCCAGAGGACCACCCTGACCAACTGGCCCACCATCATCATTTAAGAAACATCAATGGCCATGCAGCCTGTACACTCCAGAGCACTCTCAGACTCCGGCTCTCACCACATCTTTATTAAAGGACAGGACCGCATCATTGCAGCCCTCACCCTGATCATGAACAATTTATTCATCACAACCACTTACTTGGATGCCTGGAATAATGCCATAGTGCTCGCTCTCCACAATGATATACTGAGCAGATCCAAAGATGCTAGCCAGCTCCATGCTACCCTCTCCAGCAAACTCAATCCGGATGGAGACCAAACCACAATACAGAAACAGCCCTTATCGTCAGCACAGATGACATCCGGATGATCATGGACAGAGGTGGCACTGCGGCCCACCATCGACTGGAAATTTCGGCAGCCTTCAACACCATCTCCCACCCCATCCTTGTTGAACAACTACACAAAGCAATCAACTATGAACAAGCACCTTGCTGGATTTGCTGTTCCTGACAGATCGCACACATCTCAGACACTGTCAAACTCCTTTGCGGAGTTTCACAAGGATACTCATTCAGGCCACCCTGTTCAACACCTACATGACCCATTGGCCAGCATCATTTGCTGCCACTGAATCAACATATTTTCCTACGCTGATGACACACAGCTCATACAGGACGCCAAACACCCTGACCAACTTCTCCGCCTTCATGATCAAAATTGCCAGATGAATGAAAAACAACTTCCTGAAGCTCAAACTCCACACAGACATGATGGAAGTAGTAATCTTCGACAAAGACACTGATGCTCTGGGACTCCGTCTTGCGGCCTGCCAAGCTCGGATCCACAATCCTAACAGCAACCTACACAAAGAACCTTGGAATAGTAATTGACATCCAAATCACAATAACAGGCCGAGTGAACAGAGTCTCCATCTCTTCCTTCCATACACTGAAGATGCTCAAGAAGATCTTCAAATGGTTTCCAACCAGCACTCAAAGAACCACAACCCAAGCTCTCATCAAAAGCAAGCTGGACAACAGCAACACACTCCATGCCAGAAATAAAGCTCAACTATCCTGAAGACTCCAGACCATACAAACTCCGTGGCAAGGCTCACCCTCAACCTCCCATCCCACACTGACATTACTCCACACCTCTAAGAGCACCACTGGCTGCCAAATCACAAACAAGCACTCTTCAAACTCTTCTAGCACAAAAGCAAAACTTTACACAATACTAGCTTCACATACCTCAACAACCACAAAAACTTCCACAAGCCTAACAGGCAGATCCACTCAGCTCGACTCAGACTCACATGATGTGGAGCCATTTTAGTGATGTTTGTGGGCATGTTATTTTAGCAAACAGGCCTGCTGCTTGTGACTTTTAGCCTAGTAATGTTTCATTTTATTTCATTTAATTCTTTTAGAAATTATCACATTTGTGGTAATGTCTTATTTTTCTTTCTCATTCTGTCCTTTTGCTTATTAAAGCAGTTACATTTCTTAGCACAACATTCTTTTACTCTCTGCTTTCTTCAAGATAAGACTGCTGGCACAAGTGGTACACTGTGTCTCTAACATTTCACAGAAATATACATATTTTTACATGGGGACACTTTCTCTGAACACTAGCTGTTTAATTATAAAAACATCTCACTGTCCCCTGCCCGTTGGAGGGAGGATCCAGCCAGATGACCGCTACTGCATGCTGTCTGACTTTGTTACAGCTGCTCTCTGAGACTACAGATTCCCTGGCCCATATGTGGATGGTGTCTCTATAGATGACAGGCTCCTTCACTACTGCCATACTACAATATGGGGGATGATGTCTTCCCGGGGGGGTCCTGAAGGGCGGATTAGGGTTTATCCTGCTCTAACATAGAACATTAGTGGTCTAGGTAGGAATCACACCTCTTGTATAGTGACAGTATGGTGAGACTTTTCTTGTGTTTCACTTTTCTTGTCACCATTCTGCCTCTAGTATGTTTCATCACCCTAATTATTGCATTTCATTTTATTTAATCTAGGAGACAGGTGATTTAATAAATCTTATTGAGACATTCTGCTTCTGTTTGTCTTTGCGTGTGTGAGACAAATGTAACTGTGAGAAAAGGATGAGACCTCATCCACCACGATTTCCCCGAGTAGTCACAATGTCATGCACGCGGTTGCCACAAATCATCCCTGCTCTTGGGCATAGGTGAGGCACTGCTGACTGGCCGTAAACGGAGTAGGCTGATAGTTGTCACATGGTGTGGGATCAAACTAATTTCCCCACAATTCAGGTGATGCTGCTGCCCAAATCCAACAGCCTTATTAGTACAATGAAAGCCAATGCGACATGGCACCGCCAATGTTTGGTCAGGCACTGATTTTCGGATCTTCCTGAGTATCTCTGTCTCACTACATGCTAAAGGTACCTCAATACTATAAATGGAGACGTCTGTGGTATTGAGGATTTTCTCCTTAGCTAGATATGTAGCACCTATTTGTTGCAGTAGGTTGTTCAAGGCTCAATCCCCATTTGGTGTCCTTATCTCTGAACAAGTATATTTACTATGGCAACCCCACACCAGGTGGTAATTTCAGTAAACATGCAACCTCCCCTCGCTATCCATTTATTAGCTAATGGCCTTACAGCCCAGGGTGCTACTGTTACCTTTGTAGTTGAGGCTCATCCAGCCTATAGAACAGAAACATTTTATTCTTGGGTCACCTTTCCAGCAGTCGATGGGAACACTAATACATTTCATCATTATATACCTGCTAATGCACCTGAACAATACAGAGCATACGTATACTTAGAGATACCTCTATCTTTTCAAGACCACCATGCAGTGCTTAATTTGTGCTTGTTGTTTCTGGTGCGGAGCACCGGCACTTATTTATGAGGCCCAGCACTTATTTTTCTACCTCAAGCATTTACTGCAAGCAAAAGTCATATAAGGGAAAGACTGGGGAAGAGAAAAACGAAAAGCGTCCAGAAGGGAAAAAGCAGAAAGCTGTAAGTTTGAGCTGAAGGGGCAGGGAGTGGCTGTACATGGATTAAAGCGTCCCGAGATGGCTTCAGGATTACGCTGCCTCAGTATTCTGTGCTCGCACATTTACTTGCAGCAGCCGTGTGTTTAAGAGGAGGGCTTTGGGCACCGGCACGTTTTTATGTACAAATTAAGCACTGCCACCATGACTGGCTTGATGGCGCCCTACCCCACACAATACTCCATGTTAGGTTAGGTCCTCTGATTAATGATGGTCCTACCTGGCCTTTATTGGTCACATCTACACCGCATCCTGATGCAGGCACCTTGGCGGTAGATGAGATTCACCGCTTATACATTGAGCTTACAGCAATATATAGAATTTTAGTACAGTTTGTAATGCAAACATTAAACACTAACCCAGTACGCGCTGCTGTAGCACAACTGAATGTAGTTACACCAACCGTTAACCCTGCAACTGTACATTCAACAATGGGTAAGGTACCCGCCAAACAGGAAAAAAGTCTGTTTTGGTTAGCTCAAAAAATAAATGCACTGGAGGCAGTATTTCCCCATGCGGAACCTCAAGATAAACACAGAATTCTCACTATGTGCGTGCCATTTGGGATGGTTCCTGCAGTAGGTGACGGCACTCCTGGGGTATGATATTTGCCACGCTCTATACAACCCCACACGGTACACCAACACTTGCCAATCTTCTAGAAGTGTTAAAAGAAATTAAAGATGAATATGGGGCAGCCCCGGCCCTAGATTCAGGGATGCAATTAACAGTCAATTTTGCCACTGTCTCTTCAATAATATTAAGTATTCTTAAAGGGGAAGCAGTAGCACTAGCAGTGCGTATGCAACTCTGGGACATGCCTGCACAGTATCAAGAACGCAAGCTGCCAAAGATTATCGCAGAGACCTACTCTAGTATTGGTTGGGATAGTCTGGGAGCCAGACTTAGTAAACCACAATTACAGGGTAACTCCAATAAGGACGCTACCAAGCAAGTAGCTGAGGGTTCTATCTAAAAAATGCTGGGATAAACAAAATCAAACACCTAAAAAGAAAAGGGAGAATCTCCGCATTCGGAGGCCTCTCAAAACCACTATAATCTTAGAAATAGAGGTAATATAAAAACTCCTGATAGATATCAACATATTGACACATGCCAATGTCGCAACAAACAGCTTTTTCCAATTCGAGACTGCGAACATGCGCGTCTCCAAACGTGATAGGGTGTATAAACTGAAAATACAATTAGAAGGAGACCTTGATCGCACAACTGATTGCTTTCTCTTGGGATCTCGTAACTACCATTCATGATTTTTTATTGGCCGATCTTTCTCGCCACTAGTTTCAGTAGAGCTCAGGGAGACCTCTGCTACTGATTGGGCGTTGGCGCAGGCACCCACCCTGTATCGTAACCATGAAGGGTGAGATAAAGATTTTCCCTACCATATAATACCAATTACGCCCCAACCACAACATCAACCCCAATATCCAATCAAACATGAAGCTAAAGCACCCGTGAGAGAACTCCTCATAAGGTTAGAGTACCAGGGCATAATTGAACCCTGTGTCTCACCAAAGAACAACCCGTTGTTCCCCATAGCTAAACCGAACCATTCATATAGAATAGTCTTAGACTACAGACATTTAAATAGTCATACACGCACATGTGCCGTTCAAAACGCGCACACCACTGCACTTATTAACAATATAGTGCGTAAAAAATACAAAACAACCTTGGATATTTCCAGCGGTTTCTTCTGCCAAAATATAGCGTCTGAACGTAGGGAATTAACACGTTTTACTGCTTTGGACTCACAAAAAACATTTTGCAGACTCGCAAAGGCGTATAAAAACAGTTCAGGATTTTTTGCAACTTGTGTTACTTTCATTTTATACTACATTGAACCTGAGGCATTGTCCTACATATTATATCTGCCTTACAGATGATGATTTTGCTCACCATATAAGAGGGGTGAGCTATGTTGTGGGATATGTTGATTTAGGCTACAAATTTAATTTCCAAAAAACAAAAATAGCCTTCCTTAGTGTTCTATTTTTGGGGTAAGAATTATCAGACGAAGGCAAAAGCCTAGCGCCCCAACTGCTAAAAAGTGTGCACATTAACAAGCACAAAACTCCATAAAAAGTCTCCAGTCATTGTTGGGATTTTAAAACTTTGGCAGAATTTATATTCCAGATTATGCACAGCACATCACACCACTATATGATTTAAGATGTTCTGATTTTTCAAGTAAATATTGGACAGTCAAACACACATGTTCTTAGAGCATTGCAACAAGACATGCTTGCAGCTAAACACTCAGACACAAGGGACAACAAAACACATTTGGTCATCAGAGTAATCGCTGGTGCCATTGGTTTCACCTATGTAATGTTCAATGAGGGTAATACCATCCCTATGGCATACAAATCACATCTGTCTTCCACAGCTGAACAATGCTTTGCTCCCACAGAAAAGATTCTGACTGCTGTTCAGATGGCTGTCATTAAGAGAGACATTTGGCCCAGGGGAAACGCATCATTGTCGTATCTCCGATGCCAGCCCTCAAGGCTGTCACAAAAGCCAGCATTCCTGATGCCAAGGCACTACATCCACATTGGATTCAATGAGCAACGTCTCGGACGGCCACTGATGTTGATTATGTTTTTGACCCTAAATTCCAAACTCAAGAATTCCTCCAATATGAGCTAGAAACATCCAGTTCCAGCAAACACTTTCCCTATAGAACAATATCATACAATCATTTATACTGATGGTTTATCCCAATCAGCGATAGGCACTAAACAGCAATACTCTGGCGCCTGTGCGGTTGTGAGTGGCTACATGAAGGATGGTGAATTCCATCCACAACATACCTACACGCAGACCTTAGGGGACTGCACTGCACAATTAGCAGAGCTCAAGGCTCTGTTGATGGCACTGGAACTCACGGATCCAGGACATTTGACACTAATCGTCTGTGATTCATACTACGGTGTCCAGTTCTTCAATGAATACCTGAATTACTGGCACCAGAATGGGTCAAACATCAAACACAGACTACTGTGGGGGAAAATAACGGATCTGTCCATGTAGTTTATACATTGGAACATCAACCTGTTGTTGGAATACATGTTACAGGCAATACCTTGGCTGATGAAGCAGCCAAATCAGCAGTAGCTACGGCTCCAGTTGCTACAATAACTCGTTCACCAACGAGATTGGATGATGAAACATTGGCTGCTGCAAAAGCTTCGTCTAAAAGCAAGGACCTGCAAAAAACATGTCCTGCCAAATATTCCTACCACATATCTAACCTAAATACTGCCCTAGTAACAATACCAGGGGTGGGTGATCGTGTGATTCCCTACCAGGACCAAAGACCTGAGTTGATTAAAGCAGCGCATGAAGGAGTTGCTTCTGCCCATGCTGGTGTGGCGGCTACTATTTAACTATTACAATCATGTTACTGGTGGCCAGGTGTATACAAACAAACCAAACAGTAAGTCCCTTGCTGTGACATCTGTCAAATAAAAGAATCCACCATTAAACGCCCACCACAGACACCCCTCCTAATCAAACCTCGACAATGTGTGTACCTGGAACATTGTGGTCCCTTGACATCTGATGGTGCCGAAAAATACATCTTAGTTGATGTGGATTCATGCTCTAGATTTTTATGGGTATGGCCACAATGCACTGCTGACACTCAAACTGTTATTAAAGATTTGCAAGTGTTTATCTGCACATATTCAGTCGCAGCTTTCCACATGGACCCAGGGCCCTGCTTTCGACTCAAGGGCATTCAGGGACACCATGGCTTTGTTAGGGGTCCAACTGAACTCTTCGTCTCTGTATCATCCCAAGGGAAATAGTGTTGTGGAGCGAAGAAACCAAGACTTTAAAGCAATCCTTAACAGCAAGAGTATTAGCCATAGGTCTTAGTTGGCTTAATCCCCTATATGGGATTCAGAGAGCACTTAATAATCTGCCCAGAAGGTCCCTGGATGGGTGTACCCCATATGAAGTCCTGTATGGAACACAAATGTATGTTAAAGGTCTTTATGGTCCTTGCACGGAGGTGGCAGATAAACCTTTTGACCTAAATGAAAGTGTCCCTGCCAGTGGTGCCTGCTTGGGAATAAGGGATGCACAAATAACACCTACCAACTGGATTCCAAAAGTTGGGGATCTAGAGCGTAAAAAGATTGCTGTGAAAAAGGAGTTTGGCCCTTCTTATTGTGCACCGATTCCAGTCCTGGAAATACACAGTATCAAAACTGTTATTCTACCACCGCTTCCTGGTTCTAAAGAAAAATGCTTTGTCTCCATCGACAATGTCAATTTACACCATATGACTGATCCTGCTCAGTAGACGTATAGGACTCCTTGACAGTCCCCGACTCGCTCTCACTACAGACCAGGATGTTCCTCTACAGGTTTTGAGCAGTAACGCTGACACTTACCCAGGTTTGGGGAAGGTGGAAGATGATCTTTCATTAGTACTACTAACTTCTTCTGCAACAAGAAACATCCACAATAATCAGGAAATGTTCTCAAATTCAACTCAAACGTATGGAATCGTTTTCAATGAACCACCAAGGGAGACTTCTGCCAGTTCTCTTCTTCCAAACACGGCTCCAGTTTTTGCACAAACTGCTTCTGGATATTTTGCAGACGTCAACGACTCTTTCACAGACTCATCTGCCTCTTCTGCAAGAAGACTGTCAAGAGCACGTAAGCTGATAAATTGGCTCAAAATTAACTATTTCATTCATCAATGAAACAATCTGTGGTTTTTATTAACTGTACTTCCCTTCCTTCTTTGGATTGGGTTCTCATCGTCTTTTTCTTATCAATACATGGTCATTACCTTCCTGAACGCTCTGCAGGTGAACTGGTGGATGAGGTCCTACAACCACAGTTTTCTCCCATAAGGTCCATTGTGATTTGTCCCTAGTGCACATTTCAGCTATACCAATTCCTGATGGGATTATTTGGGATAAGGTATATTTTGATACATATGGCGCGACGGAGGTTATTCAAATTCTATATTTATTTAAACTTTCAATGAATGATGTAATAACACCTGGAGTTGTTTCTGATGATCGGGTTGTAACAATAGTTGATTCTAGAGTTTTTTAAGGTATTTGAAAGTGAAGATGTTTATCAATCAAAAGTAAATTATGGAGATATGTTCAGTTACAATTAATATTGATATCATTTCATTCATAGAGCAAGTACCCCAAAGACTATTTTTAATTACCCACAGCTGGAACATTATCCAACTCCACCAGGGGGAGTTCTAAAACATATGCCAAAAAGTTTGCATATTTTTCTGGGTACAATGTTAAAAATGATGATTCATATTATTTTAAACTGCCTATAATGGAAATGCACAATATTTTATTGACTGATACAAAATTGATTTATTCTGATTCCTTTGTTTACCGGTTGGCTATAGAAGGCTATGAATATTGGCTGAAGTCGATTGATTTAAAGAGTGTCTGAGGAACTCAAAATTGGCAAATAAGGGGAAAGGAAGCTTAATTTAGAGCATGCCTGATACTTGTTCAAATGATATTTTTAAATGAAACTGTCAAACAGACAAGCTGTTTAACCCCTTTAGTGCGGGCGCTACCTCCCTGGTGCGCGTCACGACCAGTGGCCAACACCATGGAGGGGATTTTTTTTTTTTTTTTTAAAGCCCTGGGAGAGACGGAAGAGCTTCTGTGTCTCCCCCTGCCCCCCACCCCGCCCCCCATCCACCTCTTTGTGACATCAGAGCGCCGCAAGGCGCGCTGACGTCACAGTGTTGTTTTCCCCATCTGAGCAGGAAGCGGCCGTAGGGCCGCTTCCTGCTCCGATGGGAAAAATGGCCCCAAACGGCCTTCCCCACATTCGGGAAGGCCTCGTATGAAAGGGGAGACTCTCCCCTTTCATACGAGGCCTAACTGAACGCGTTTCCTGGCCCTGCTGCGATCGAGGGCCAGGAAACGCCACTAGACACCAGGGATTTCACCCCCGGGGCCATAGTTTTTAATTTCACGGCTGGGGACACTGGGGGGGGGTGCGATCATACGCGATCGCTCCAACCCCAGGGGCTAATTTTTTTTTTTTTTTAAATAAAGAGATTGACAGGGGGTCGCCCGTGGGCAGGGTGACCCCCTGTGGGGGCAATCTTTTTTTTAGTAGTTGTAGGGTTTCCCTGGGGGCTATTTTGGTCCCCAAGGAAACCCTAGAACTACCAAAAAAAATACAGATATATATATATATATATATATATATATGAATATATATCAATCCATGTAGATAGATGTATCTATCTACATGGATATATCTATATATATAAACAATACAAAAACTTCCGCAGTAAGACGCTCGCTCAGGAATTCACAAAAATAAAGTGTTTATTAACACAACGCGTTTCGGCTGTCAAGCAGCCTTGATCACGTGTATAGTTCTACCAATCAACAACAAGTTTAAATACCCTTCAGATACTAACATCGAAATAGGACTGAATATTATATTAGCATTCAACCAATAGGAATAGATATAAAGGAAATGACTCAATAAACCTCATTCAATATAAATAGATAAATTGATAAATAGACAAATAAATAAATAAATAAATCGATAAATCAATACTTCTCTACATATAAACAAAAACAAAAACATTTATCTCATCAATAACGATTTAAAGGATTATGATATCTCACACATCAGCTCATGCTAAATGGTAATATCTCACTAAATGTATACAGGTACAAATATAAATATAGATATAATATACATAATTCTAAATCTTAGTACAACTTATATATTATCATTTAAAAGTTATTTGATCTTTTAACAAATATAAAAGAATTCTTAGTACAAAAGATATATGAATATATAAATATATATAAATAGAAACCCATTTTTCCAAATTTCGTTTGTCAAAACACCACCCACAATGTCACACCTATCACAGAATTTTTTTTCTATAAACAACCCACAAAAATAAATAAATTAAAAGTGATTAAAATGACTGACGAAAAATATATATATATCTACACATGTCCAGCAGCTTCAATTAATCTAAATGCACATTCATCTCCTCACTTGAATTTAAACCCCCAGGGCTCAGGGTGTTGAGTCTAATAATCAATTTTGATTCCAAAATCCTCATCTTCTTCTCTCTATTACCTCCCCTAATACTGGGTTTATTCTGATCAATGACTACAAAACTCAACAACCTCTCATCCCCATTATGTTTGTCATGGAAATGCCTTGCCACTGGGTATGTTTGATCAAAATTGCGAATTGCTTGGATGTGTTCAAGAACCCTCTTTTTAGCCTTGTGTATTGTGCTGCCCACATACAGTTTCCCACACGGGTACATCAAACAATAGGCACAGAAGGGGGTCATTACAACCCTGGCGGACGGTGTTAAAGCGTCGGTAAGACCGCAAACAGGCCGGCGGATTTATTTTGGGAATTACGACCGTGGCGGAAACCGCCAACAAAGACAGCCACTTTAACACTCCGACCGCCACGGCGGTACAGACAAACAGCGCGGCGGTCACCGCCAACAGACAGGCGGGAGACAAAGTACCGCCCACAGTATCACAACCTACGAATCCGCCACCTTTTCCGGGGCGGATTCACCGTGGATAAAAACACTGCGGAAACAGCTATTTCAATGGGAAAACGCTCACCTCTACACACTCCACGAGGAAGGAGGACACCATGGAACCGGAACTCCAAATACTCCCTGCGATAGTCTTCCTGCTCCTGTACGATCATCATCAACGCCGGCGCCGAAGACAGCGGTGAGTACTGCACCTACGACATAGGGGAGGGGGAGGCAAAAGTCAGGGACACACACATGCAACACCCCCACCGACCCTCACCCACTACAACACACACACCAATGCATATCCAAACATTACAGTAACAACCCCCAAACCCCACGGAAGAATGCAAAGACAAAAGGAAATGAGTGCAACCATTGTAATATATCAAAAGTACAGTAAGCCAATATATACACATAAAATTTCACATTCAACAAAATATACATCGCGATTAGTAGTGCAGGTAATGCACCATTCAATGTTCGTGGACCACTGGGCCCAAAATGCATGGCGAGGCCCACACACGATACCTGAGCAAAACGGAGAGACCACTGCTGGGGCATCAGATAGAAATACAACAGGCACCTCAGGGGGAAGGGAAGGAGGGGCACCTCAGCCGGATGACTGCACCCCGCCAGATCCACGACGGGGCTCCATGCCCATTGATGTATCCTATGGAGTTAAAGCCACAGTCTCTCAAGTCTCTACAGTGGGTGGGTTGCCCACTGTTCAATCCTGGGGAGTGCAAAGCCACAGTCTCTCAAGTCTATGCCCACTGTTCAATCCTGGGGAGTGCAAAGCCACAGTCTCTCAAGTCTCTACAGTGGGTGGGTTGCCCACTGTTCAATCCTGGGGAGTGCAAAGCCACAGTCTCTCAAGTCTCTACAGTGGGTGGGTTGCCCACTGTTCAATCCTGGGGAGTGCAAAGCCACAGTCTCTCAAGTCTATACAGTGGGTGGGTTGCCCACTGTTACATCCTGGGGAGTGCAAAGCCACAGTCTCTCAAGTGGATACCTTTCTCCACTGGTTCTGGAGGGGGACTGGTGCCCAGGGTGCTTCATCCTGCCAAGGACAGACGGAGTGGATGCATGTCTCCACTGGTTCTGGAGGGGGACTGGTGCCCAGGGTGCTTCATCCTGCCAAGAACAGACGGAGTGGATGCATGTCTCCACTGGTTCTGGAGGGGGACTGGTGCCCAGAGTGCTTCATCCTGCCAAGGACAGACGGAGTGGATGCATTTCTCCACTGGTTCTGGAGGGGGACTGGTGCCCAGAGTGCTTCATCCTGCCAAGGACAGACGGAGTGGATGCATGTCTCCACTGGTTCTGGAGGGGGACCGGTGCCCAGAGTGCTTCATCCTGCCAAGGACAGACGGAGTGGATGCATGTCTCCACTGGTTCTGGAGGGGAACGGTGCCCAGAGTGCTTCTTCCTGCCAAGGACAGACGGAGTGGATGCATGTCTCCACTGGTTCTGGAGGGGGACTGGTGCCCAGAGTGCATCACTCTCAGCGTGACGGTCACAGTTCCGTCACTGCCCCTGCCGCACATGGGCTAGCTGTGCTTGAGTTGGCGGTGCTTGCCCTGTTCAGCGGTGCTTGCCCTGTTCAGTGGTGCTTGACTTTGCTGTCTCTGACCTGTTCAGCGGTGCTTGCCATGGCGGTCTTTGCCCTGTTCAGCGGTGCTTGACTTTGCTGTCTCTGACCTGTTCAGCAGTGCTTGCCATGGCGGTCTTTGCCCTGTTCAGCAGTGCTTGCCCTGTTCAGCGGTGCTTGACTTTGCTGTCTCTGACCTGTGCAGCGGTGTTTGCCATGGTGGCCCCTCATTGCCCAGCGGGGCCGTGGCTGGCGGGGCCCTCCTGGGCACTGACTCTGGCAGTGGCCTCCTGGCCACTGACTATGGGACTGCCCTGCTGGGCACTGACCTGGCGGTGGCCTCCTGGCCACTGATGATGGGACTGCCCTCCTGGGCACTGACTCTGGCGGTGGCCTCCTGGCCACTGACGATGGGGCTGGTGGTGGCCTCCTGGGCAGCGGGGATGATGGCGGGCTTCTCCGCCGTGCTGCTCTTCCCAGACTTTGGCGATTTCTTCTGCCCCTTCCCCACCTTGGGAGGAGTCACAGCTGAGTGGACACTCCCCCCGGGACCCTTGTGAGTGGCTTTGCCGGCTGGAGTCTTCCCCCTGTCCCGCTGGGCACTGTCCAAATTCTGGTGCTTCACAGGGGGGGGACTGGCTGTGCTCTGGCTCCATGTCACACAGGCTGCCCTGGTGCCCGATGCACTCCACATACCTCTAACAGGCACCACTGGTACCTGCGATTTTTTGGCTGAGGTGCTAGTACGGGACCTATGAATTGGAGGGGGGGTGGTGGGAAAGAGGTCAAGGTTGCTTAGGAAAAGTTGCTTACGAACACTGGGACGGGTAGCTGGAGGGGGTCTGGGAGTGGAGGAAGAGGAGGTGGTTGTAGGAGGTGTAACTTTTGTTGATTTGGGTGCAGGTGCATGCGCTGGAGGCTGTCGTGAGGTGGATGGATGTTGGGTGGGTGTGTGCCCGCGTTTGTGTACTTTGGGAGGGGGCGTCACAGGTGAGTGCAGGTGAGCGGGGTGTGGTGGTGGGTGTGCTGGTGCGGGACCTAGTGGCTGTAGTGGTAGTGCATGCAGGTGAGAGTGTAGACGACACTGGGAGGGAGGAGGGAGACGACGAGGAGGGGGACACAGTGGAGGCAGTGGATGTTGCTGTGTCTGTATGTGTGTTATGCTTGCGTGAGTGCCTGTGGGATGTGTGGTGCTTATGTTTGCCTGAGCTTCCCTTGTGTGTTGAAGGTGTGTGCAGGCTGGTCTGATGGTGTGCTTGGGATAGGCAGAGGTACAGGGGATTGGGTCTGGGTGGAGGAAGTTGGAGGAGGGAGGCTAGACACAGGGACAATGGCTTCCATCAGTGCTGAGGCCAGAGATTGCAGGGTTCGATGAAGGGCAGCCTGACCAGAATGAATGCCCTCCAGGAATGCATTTGTGTGTTACAATTCCCTTTCTACACCCTGGATGGCATTCAAAATGGTAGACTGCCCAACAGTGAGTGACCTGAGGAGGTCAATGGCCTCCTCACTGAGGACAGCAGAGGTGACAGGGGCATGGGCTGAGGTGCCTGGAGCGAAGGTGATGCCCACCCTCCTGAGTGAGCGGGCACGGGGCGAAGGCTGAGGGGCTGCTGGGAGGGCCGTGCTGGTAGGGGGGTGGTGGCTGTACCTGTAGAAGTGGGGGGCACAGATTTTGCCGCCACCACAAGGGAGCTCCCATCGGAGGACGAGTCCGTGTCGCTGGTTGCTGATCCTGTGACCGCCGTGGTGCTCCCCTCGCCCTCCGTCCCACTGGTGTATTCCGAGTCCGTGGTGTGGCCCACCATGGCCATGTGGGATGCAGCTCCCTCGTACTCCAGTGCCACTGTACCTCCGCCTGATGATGCTGATGCACACAAGAACAGGGACAGCTCAAAAAGGGGGGGGGGGGCGACAGAAGAAAGACAGGTTGAGTGCATGGCTTACCGCTACCGTTGGCGGACAATACAGACAAAGCAGCCCCCTGCACTACGCCACGCTGTTGGGCTCTACTGATGCAGTTCCTGGGATATGGCCTACATGGCTATGGTCGACATCTGCACACATAGATGACACAGGGGCATGTATACCTGTACTTGGCACTCTACAGAGGTGGGGTGGAGTGCCACATGGCCTGCATTACGGAGGGGCCTAGCCTACAGAACTCGCCCTGGCCTTGGGAAACCCACAGCCCTCCTCCCCCACCCAGACACCTTCACTGTGCGCAAAGTCAGCTGAGTGAGAGTGTACTCACCCCCTTGTGTCTGCTGTGATGCCCTCAAGCGCCCATCCAACTCAGGGTAGGCCACCGCCAGGATCCGGAACATCAGGGGGGTCATGGTGCGACGGCACCCCTCCCACGTTGGGAGGCCATCCCCAGCTGAGCCTCCGCCGTCTTCTTGCTCCAGCGGCGAATGTCCTCCCATCTTTTACAACAGTGGGTGCTCCGTCTCTGGTGGACTCCCAGAGTCCGGACGTCCTTGGCGATGGCACGCCAAATAGCCTTCTTCTGGTGGGCGCTGACCTACATGACATGTACAGGGGAAGAAGAGAAGTCATTACCAACTGCACCGTCAAAGTGAGTGGCCCACATCCCTACCCTTGCCATGTGGCACATGCATTCACAGTCCTTCATGCACGCAGAACTCAGCCCCCATCCTTCTTACAACCAGCCCTCTCCACCCAGGCATAGCCCATACAACTTGCTCCCTGTGTACTCACCTGTTGGTCTGGAGGACCGTAGAGTAGGGTGTACTGGGGGAGGACACCGTCCACGAGCTTCTCCAACTCCTGTGCAGCGAAGGCAGGGGCCCTTTCCCCAGACGCACGAGCCATTGTCTCTTCCAGACCGAGGTCACAGCAGCACTTGCAGTGTAGGTCCTCTCCTGTCGAAGATCAGGTATCGAGTGATTGAACAGATAGAAAATGGCGGTCACGTCTGCGGCGGTCATGTCCGCGGCGGTGCGTATCATTACCGCTGGCGCACTTCGTCATTGGCTCCTGGGACCCATAGGGTCCGATGTTAACCAATGCAGCATTGTGCAGCGGTCTTCGACCGCCTACCGCGACGGTGTACAACGCCAGCGCAGTTACCTCACATCCCATTGTGCCAGTTTAGAGGTTAGGCAGCCGCCATTTAAGGGGCCCACATGGCTTCATTTTTAACTGCGTCACACATACCTAGGCCTGGACTCAACACACATACAGACTACTTTTTGGATTATGTTTCGTGTTCTGTGTAGACTGTGGGTACATACCTCTGAGTTGCTTGACTCTGTGGTCGCTGTTGTCCTTCCTAGGCACCGTCAGCTGGGACATGTGAGAAGATGGCGGAATCCTCCGGTGTACCGACCGCTGGTGGACCTGTTGACAATGGAGGAGCGACATTTAATCATCACCTACAGGTTTGACCGTGCCACAATCCAGGAACTGTGTACCCAGTTGGAGCCTGACTTGATGTCAGCTATCCGCCATCCCACAGGGATTCCCCCTCAAGTGCAGGTGCTGTCAGTGCTCCATTTCCTTGAAAGTGGGTCTTTTCAAACAACAGTGGCCATGGCATCAGGGATGTCCCAGCCTATGTTTTCCAACGTGTTGTCCAGAGTGTTGTCTTCCCTGCTGAAACACATGAGTAGCTACATCGTTTTCCCTCAGGTGGAGGATTTGGCTACAGTTAAAGGTGACTTCTATGCCCTTGGACATATCCCCAACATCATAGGTGCCATTGATGGGACCCATGTGGCTTTGGTCCCCCCCACAGGAGTGAACAGGTGTACAGGAACCGGAAGAGTTATCATTCGATGAATGTGCAGATGGTATGTTTGGCAGACCAGTACATCTCCCAGGTAAATGCTATGTTCCCTGGCTCAGTGCATGACGCCTACATCCTGCGGAATAGCAGCATCCCTTATGTGATGGGTCAACTCCAGAGGCACCGGGTGTGGCTATTAGGGGACTCTGGTTACCCCAACCTGTCATGGCTACTGACCCCAGTGAGGAATCCCAGGACCAGGGCAGAGGAACGCTACAATGAGGCCCATGGGCGGACAAGGAGGGTGATCGAACGCACCTTCGGCCTCCTGAAGGCCAAGTTCAGGTGCCTCCATATGACAGGTGGTTCCCTATTCTACTCACCAAGGAAGGTGTGCCAGATCATCATCGCCTGCTGTATGCTTCACAATCTTGCTTTGCGACGCCAGGTGCCTTTTCTGCAGGAGGATGGTCCAGATGACGGTGTTGTGGCAGCTGTGGAGCCTGTGGACAGTGATGAGGAGGAAGCAGAGGAAGAAGACATTGACAACAGGGACTCAGTCATCCAGCAATATTTCCAGTGACACACAGGTGAGAACACATTCTTGCCTACTACAAGTACTTTCACACTTCTACCTCTATCCTGTCTGTCAATTTCAAGCAGTATTTGGTAACTGAGTTGTACATTTCCATTACGGTTTCACAGGTGTGGTTACCAACGTGTGTCATCTGCTTACATTCTTCATGGGTTTGTGATGTGTGACATAGGTATGTTGACATTACATTTGAGAACGGATTTTGTCACTGTCGTAGCTAATACACATTTTCGAAATCACAGACTGACTCCAGATTGTTTTGTGCTTCAAGGGTGTTTATTGAAGTGCTAAATATTGGAGGGGGTGGTAAAATGGTGAGGGGTGATGGTGGAGGAATGTCCATGGCAGAGTCCAGTCTATTACTCCCACAGGTGCATTGCCCATATGGGCATAGGAAGTGGAGCTGGGGCAGTTCCAATATGGACTGGGTTACAAAGTAGGAGAGTGAGAGGACAATCAGGGTGGTCTAATTTCTTGGCGGGGGTCTTGCCATCGTGCTCTGTCCTGTTCCTGGATCTCAGGGACCGCTTGCGGGGTGGTTCTCCGTCTGCAGGGGGTGGGGTGCTGGTGTGGTGGTCCTGTGGCGGGGCTTCCTGTCCACTAGCGCCAGCGGAGGTGGTGGGCAGTTCATCGTCCATGCTAGTGTCAGGGGCCCCTTGGAGTGCCACGGTGTCCCTCATGGTGTTCAGTATGTCCTTCAGCACCCCTACGATGGTGCCCAGGGTGGAGCTGATGGTTCTGAGTTCCTCCCTGAACCCCAAATACTGTTCCTCCTGCATGCGCTGGGTCTCCTGAAACTTGGCCAGGACCGTTGCCATCGTCTCCTGGGAGTGGTGGTATGCTCCAATGATGGAGGAGAGGGCCTCGTGGAGAGTGGGTTCCCTTGGCCTGTCCGCCCCCTGTCCCACAGCAGCCCTCCCAGTTCCCCTGTGTTCCTGTGCCTCCATCCCCTGGACCGTGTGCCCACTACCACTGCCCCTAGGTCCCTGTTGTTGTTGGGGTGGTGGGTTATCCTGGGTTCCCTGTAGTGGTGGACACACAGCTGATTGACGTGTCCTGGGTACGGAGGTATGGTCCCGCTGGGTCGGTGCTGTGCTGGTGTTACCAGAGGGTGGAAGGTCTGTGGTGGGCTGTGCCTGTGCGAGGGGAACCGACTGTCCCGAGGCCCACGATGGTCCGGCCTGGTCATCTGGATCCAGTTGGCCAGAGCTGCTGTCATCACTGTGGGCCTCTTCTGTGGGTGGGGTAGAGATGTCTGGACCCTCCTGTGTGGTGACGTTGGGTAGTGGTCCTGCAGGGGTGTAAAAGCATGATTATTGCATCTGTGTGTGTCATGGTGTGCAATGGGTGGGTGACCGTGTACCCCACTGCTAGCATTCCAGTGTGGGGGCTTGTGTGATGATGGTTGGGGGGGTGTTATGGGTATGTGCAGTGGGCATGCTTTAGTGAGGGGTGTCCATGCTTTGTTGTGTCATGCAGGGCTTGGTGTTGGAATGTGTGGTTTGTGTAATTAGTACATTAGTGAGGAGTTGGAGTGATAGGGGTGGGGGTGAGGGTGGAGGTCTGTGATAGCATGCAGGTAGGGTGGGAGATATGATAGTTAAGATTTCACATACCAGAGTCCATTCCTCCACCGACTCCTCCGAGGCCCTCAGGATGCATAATGGTCAAGACATGCTCCTCCCATGTTGTTAGTTGTGGGGGAGGAGGTGGGGGTCCGCCGCCAGTCCGCTGTACTGCGATGTTGTGCCTGGAGACCACGGAACGCACCTTCCCCCGTAGGTCGTTCCACCTCTTCCTGATGTCCTCCCGATTTCTTGGGTGCTGGCCCACTGCGTTGACCCTGTCGACTATTCTTCGCCATAGCTCCATCTTCCTAGCTATGGAGGTGTGCTGCACCTGTGATCCAAATAGCTGTGGCTCTACCCGTACGATTTCCTCCACCATGACCCTGAGCTCCTCCTCGGAGAACCTGGGGTGTCTTTGCCGTGCCATGGGGTGGTGTAGGTGATGTGTGGGGTGGTGTATGTGGTGATGAGTGTGGTGATGTGTAGTGGTGTGTGGTGTTTTGTGCATGGATGTTGTGTGGGTGATGGTGTTGTGTGCCTCTGTATGGTGGGGTTGTCTATGCTGTGCAGTCTCTCTGGCCTTCGTCAATAATTGTGGTCGTAGGGGTTTGTGGGTGATGTGGGTGTTTTTTTTATATTGTGTTGGGTGTGTGGGAGTGGTGTTTGTATGTGTATCAGGTGTGTGTATTTGGAATTGTCCAATGTGGCGGTGTTTTGGAGATGTGTTTATTTTGAGAGTGGCGGTGTGTACCGCCAATGGAATACTGCGTTTGAAAGACAGCCGCGTGGATTCGTGGCTCGTGATAGCATGGGCGTGTTTCTGTTGGCGTGATGGTGGAGGATTTGTTTTCGCCAGTTTATCACTGACCTTTGGTGTGGCGGACTTGTGTGGGTGTCTGAATTTCGGCGGATTCCGAGATGTGGGTCATAATAGCTGTGGCGGAATTCCGTGGCCGCAACGGTGTATTGGCGGTCTTCTGCACGGCGGTAAGCGGCTTTTACCGCCAATGTTGTAATGACCCCCAGAAGTCTGTGTTGCAGTTAAAGTGTCCTCGAATTTGATACGTCCAATGCCCATTCTCATCACCTACTTTAATGTCCTACTAAGTTTAAACCAAAATCTGTATTTTTACCAGCTGTACAATGTGAAGCGATTGATGTTTTTGAAAAGGATGTTATCAAGCAATTGAAGAAAGTGAGATATCAAATGAGAAAGAATGAACAACAAAATTTGACAAAGGTACAAAGTGAGGCCCTTCAAGGCTTGAAGGATGATAGCAGCATCGTCGTCAGACAGTCAGACAAAGGGGGAAATGTTGTTGTTCTGGATAAGGATGCCTATTTAGCGGAAGGATTGAGACAGGTGAATGATCAAACCTGCTATATACCAGTCATCAAAGATGCTGCTGACATTTTCACACTATGTGGTAGCTGGGTGATCTGACAGTCCTTCTTTCATTTTTGTTCTTATGTGCATGTTGGTTGTGGTATATAGTTGGTTTGTGAGACACTCTCAATTGTTACGTGATCAAGGCTACGGCTGAAACGCGTTGTTCTGGGAGGAAGCATTGGTGAATAAAGTGTTTTGGACCTCCACTTGGTGTCCGGGAACTTTCTGCATGTAACAGGAAGATTGTTGGTAATATATATATATATATATATATATATATATATATATATATATATATATATATATATATATATATATATATAGAGAGAGAGAGAGATCACTTTTGTCAGTGCATGTGTGGTTTCCCTGGGGGCTGCAATCGGCCCCCAGGAAAACCAGACCCACATATGAAAGTGATCTATATATATATATATATATATATATATATATATATATATATATATATATATATATATTTGCCACCAGTTGTCTTGCAGTTGCAGCTTGCGTCTTCAAAGCAGTGCACATACTTCAACTGACGCATTTCAACTGTAGCTTTTAGGCAGCAATAAAAAAGTCAAGTAAGTCTTGTGATTATGTTTCTGCTACAAAAGGATCAGACTTTTGTCTAGTGGCAATTTTAGTGCCATAAAGAGGCGCAGAAGGTTTATATGACTACTGCAAAGAGCAAATCTGTATTTTATGTAAATAGCTGAGTACATTAGTAAAGTCAGCCACTACCTGCGCTATAATACAAATGAAATGTATGTGCGGGGTGGCTATGGAGAGATGAAGAGCACGTTTGCTGGGTGGTAATGAGGGAATCCGAGGAGGAGGACATGGGAGTGGGAGCACCAATAATGATTGTTGGACTGGCCCAGGAGGTGCTAAAGACTGTGACGAATGGTATGTGACAAGGTGTTTGAGTGTCTTGAATGAACGTGCTGATTGAGGGAAGAAGCGCAGGTAAGGTGGCCTCTACTGTTGCACGTATCACACACACACACCAGCAATTTTGTGACTGTCTATGTAGGCTAGTGTTTTAGAGCAACAATTTAGCCAATAATAGAGATGGCATCTTGATGGGTGACTGCTGCTGACGTCACTCGGGTTATAGAGGACAGCTCTGACATAGGATCAGAGACTGAGACAGAAGATACTGAGACAGCATATGAGGGATAGGACAATGGCGTCAACTCTGGGAGTGATTTTTCAGTTGGAGGCATCCCATTGGATAACTCCTTCCAGTAAATTGTGAGGGAGGTGATGAGGGCAGTCCTGTTGTCCCTTCGCAAGCACAGTCTGTGCAACAGGGCAATAGTGGGTTAGCCCAACTCAGAGAGCAGGTGAATGCGGGGGCAAGCTCAGAGAGGGTGCTCTCTTGGGAGCTCCCCAATTTAGTTCAGCCCCAAATTCCACTGCCCAAATTGTATTGTGGACACATCAAAATTATCTATCACAAAACAAACTGGTTTTGTAAGGCAGGCACCTGTGTTTTTGGTCCTGGGTTCGGCGGCTATATAGGGAAACATACTAAACCCAAATATTTATGGAAACTAGACATCCGGGGGAGTCCACAGAGGTGTGACTTGTGTGGATTCCCCAAAGGTTTCTTACCCAGAATACCCTGCAAAGCAGAAAAGTTGGATAAAAACTCTATTTTTCTTGCATTTCTGTCACACAAACTACAGGAATATGCTGTGATCCACAAAATTCCTACCACCCAGTGATTACTCACCTGTCCTGATAAAAACACTACCCCACTTGAGTGCCTATACCTAGTGCCTGCATAAGGAATGGATCACCCCAGGGTCAACAGTTGCCTCATGTAAGTACCAACATTGAACGTTGTGTGATCTCTTCCTGTCACGGGCACTAGGCCTACCCACACAAGTGAGGTACTGTAGGAAAGTACCATCTTGCCTGGCATGTTACCCCCATATTTCACTGTATATATGTTGTTTTAGTCTATATGCCACTGGGACCCTGCCAGGCAGGGCCCCAGTGCTCATAAGGATGTGCCCTGTATGTGTTCCCTGTGTGATGCCTAATTGTCTCACTGAGGCTCTGCTAACCAGAACCTCAGTGGTTATGCTCTCTCTGCTTTCCAAATTTGTCACTAACAGGCTAGTGACTAAATTTACCAATTCACATTGGCATACTGGTACACCCATATAATTCCCTAGTATATGGTACTGAGGTACCCAGGGTATTTCCAGGAAATCCCTATGGGCTTGCAGCATTTCTTTTGCCACCCATAGGGAGCTCTGACAATTCTTACACAGGCCTGCCACTGCAGCCTGAGTGAAATAACGTCCACGTTATTTCACAGCCATTTACCACTGCACTTAAGTAACTTATAAGTCACCTATATGTCTAACCTTCACCTGGTGAAGGTTGGGTGCAAAGTTACTTAGTGTGTGGGCACCCTGGCACTAGCCAAGGTGCCCCCACATCGTTCAGGGCAAATTCCCCAGACTTTGTGAGTGCGGGGACACCATTACACGCGTGCACTGTACACAGGTCACTACCTATGTACAGCGTCACAATGGTAACTCCGAACATGGCCATGTAACTTGTCTAAGATCATGGAATTGTCACCCCAATGCCATTCTGGCATTGGGGGGACAATTCCATGATCCCCCAGGTCTCTAGCACAGAACCCGGGTACTGCCAAACTGCCTTTCCGGGGTCTCCACTGCAGCTGCTGCTGCTGCCAACCCCTCAGACAGGTTTCTGCCCTCCTGGGGTCCAGGCAGCCCTGGCCCAGGAAGGCAGAACAAAGGACTTCCTCTGAGAAAGGGTGTAACACCCTCTCCCTTTGGAAATAGGTGTGAGGGCTGGGGAGGAGCAGCCTCCCCACCCTCTGGAAATGCTTTGATGGGCCCAGATGGTGCCCATCTCTGTATAAGCCAGTCTACACCGGTTCAGGGATCCCCCAGCCCTGATCTGGCGCGAAACTGGACAAAGGAAAGGGGAGTGACCACTCCCCTGACCTGCACCTCCTAGGGGAGGTGCCCAGAGCTCCTCCAGTGTGTCCCAGACCTCTGCCATCTTGGAAACAGAGGTGTTTGTTGTACACTGGACTGCTGTGAGTGGCCAGTGCCAGCAGGTGACGTCAGAAGCTCCTTCTGATAGGCTCTTACCTCTCTTGGTAGCCAATCCTCCTTCCTAGGTAGCCAAACCTCCTTTTCTGGCTATTTAGGGTCTCTGCTTTGGGGATCTCACCAGATAACGAATGCAAGAGCTCATCAGAGTTCCTCTGCATCTCCCTCTTCACCTTCTGCCAAAGGATCGACAGCTGACTGCTCAGGACACCTGCAAAACCGCAACAAAGTAGCAAGGCGACTACTAGCAACCTTGTATCGCTTCATCCTGCTGGCTTTCTCGACTGTTTCCAGGTGGTGCATGCTCTGGGGGTAGCCTGCCTCCTCTCTGCACCAGGAGCTCTGAAGAAATCTCCCGTGGGTCGACGTAATCTTCCCCCTGCAACCGCAGGCAACAAAAGACTGCATCACCGGTCCTCTGGGTCCCCTCTCAGCACGACGAGCGTGGTCCCTGGAACTCAGCAACTCTGTCCAAGTGACTCCCACAGTCCAGTGACTCTTCAGTCCTAGTTTGGTGGAGGTAAGTCCTTGCCTCCCCACGCTAGACTGCATTGCTGGGTACCGCGTGATTTACAGCTGCTCCGGCTCCTGTGCACTCTTCCAGGATTTCCTTCTTGCACAGGCAAACCTGGGTCCCCGACACTCCTTCCTGCAGTGCACAACCTTCTGAGTTGTCCTCCGGCATCGTGGGACTCCCTTTTGTGACTTTGCATGGACTCCGGTTCACTCTTCTTCCAAGTGCCTGTTCAGGTACTTCTGCGGGTGCTGCCTGCTTCTGTGAGGGCTCCCTGACTTGCCCCCTCTGTCTCCTCATCCAAGTGGCGACATGCTGGTCCCTCCAGGGCCACAGCAGCATCCAAAAATCCTAACCGCCACCCTTGCAGCTAGCAAGGCTTGTTTGTGGTCTTTCTGTGTGGGAACACCTCTGCAAGCTTCTTCACGACGTGGGACATCCATCCTCTAAAGGGGAAGTTCCTAGTCCTCTTCTTTCTTGCAGAACTCCAAGCTTCTTCCAACAAGTGGCAGCTTCCGTGCACCCTCAGCTGGCATTTCCTGGGCTCCTGCCCACTCTCGACACTGTCGCGACTATTGGACTTGGTCCCCTTGTCTTACAGGTACTCAGGTCCAGAAATCCACTGTTGTTGCATTGCTGGTGTTGTTTCTCCTGCAGAAACCCCCTATCACGACTTCTGTGCTCTCTGGGGGTAGTAGGTGCACTTTACACCTACCTTTCAGGGTCTTGGGGTGGACTATTTTTCTAACACTCACTGTTTACTTACAGTCCCAGTGACCCTCTACAAGCTCACATAGGTTTGGGGTCCATTCGTGGTTCGCATTCCACTTGTGGAGTATATGGTTTGTGTTGCCCCTATACCTATGTGCTCCTATGTGCTCCTATTGCAATCTACTGTAACTTTACATTGCTTGCTTTACTTCCTTTTGTTATTACCTGCATAATTTGGGTTTGTGTACATATATCTTGTGTATATAACTTATCCTCATACTGAGGGTACTCACTGAGATACTTTTGGCATATTGTCATAAAAATAAAGTACCTTTATTTTTAGTACTTCTATATATTGTGTTTTCTTATGATATTGTGCATATGACACCAGTAGTATAGTAGGAGCTTTACATGTCTCCTAGTTCAGCCTTAGCTGCTTTGCCATAGCTACCTTCTATCAGCCTAAGCTGTTAGAAACACCTCTTCTACACTAATAAGGGATAACTGGACCTGGCACAAGGTGTAAGTACCTCTGGTACCCACTACAAGCCAGGCCAGCCTCCTACATTGGTTGTGCAGCGGTGGATAAGTACTTGTAACTACTTACCACTTTGTCATTGTGTACTTTTCATAAGAGAATAATATACAAAAGAAGTTCAGTGTATGTACACCTAACCAAAAAGTTTTGCTTTTCTCCTCTTACACTTTCTACTAAGTGCTGAAAAGTACTCTAAAACTTCTAAAAGTTAGAAAAAGTTTTTTTCTTTGTTCTTTAAAAAGTTCTGAAACTTTTTCTTTCTTCTCACTGTCTCTAAACCTTCTTCTATCATGTCTAATGTAGGGTCTGCTCTTAAAATGGTCAATACTACCTATGACAATTTAAATTACAAGAGCCTAAGGAGTCTCTGATTAGATAGAGGTTTAGTGATAGGAAAGAACCCTACAAAAGAGTTTCTATATAACATGCTTATTGTGAATGATGAGTCCCAAGCAGGCACTTCAAATGAGAAGTTAATAGATGGCTCCCATTCTGACTCAGGGGATCACCTTGAGGGAGGTGGGGAGGGTTCTGTTCCAAATCTGCCCCCTAGCGGCCACCTAGTAATGCTTGTAGTAATACAAGCTCCCATCATAGTAGGGGTGTTTTTATTCCTGGAGGCCAGGTTATTAGAGTCCAGTCAGTTAGGGACAGATCTCCCTCTGTTGTTTCCAATTTATCTTCTGTGTCCAAGCATTCCCATCCCACCCACCCTGAAGACAACATGTTAGAAAGGGAACCCAAAAAGTTGAGAGTGGAAGAGACCAGACTGAAGCTTAAACAGCAACAGCTGGCTCTAGACAGGGAATCCCCAGACCTGGAGAAGGAGAGACAGAGATTGGGGTTTGGACCCCATGGTGGCAGCAGCAGTATTCCTGATAGTAATCCTGTTAGAGAGCATGATTCCAGGAATCTGCACAAGATAGTCCCTCCTTACAAGGAGGAGGATGACATCAACAAGTGGTTTGCTGCACTTGAGAGGGCCTGTATGGTACAGGGGTCCCTCAAAGGCAGTGGGCTGCTATATTGTGGCTATCTTTCAATGGAAAGGGTAGGGATAGGCTCCTTACTGTTAGAGAAAGTGATGCTAACAATTTTGCAGTTTTGAAGGATGCACTCTTGGATGGATTTGGCTTAACCACTGAACAATACAGGATTAAGTTCAGAGACACCAGAAAAGAGTCCTCACAAGACTGGATAGACTTTGTTGACTGTTCAGTGAAGGGCTTGGAGGGGTGGTTACATGGCAGTAAAGTTTCTGACTATGAAAGCCTGTCTAATCTTATTCTGAGAGAGCATATTCTGAATAACTGTGTGTCTGACTTATTACACCAATATCTAGTGGACTCAGATTTGACCTCTCCCCAAGAATTGGGAAAGAAGGCAGACAAATGGGTCAGAAAAGAGTGAACAGAAAAGTTCATACAGGGGGTGACAAGGATGGCAAGAAGAAGGATGGTAAGTCTTCTGACAAGGGTGGGGATAAAAATAAAACTGAGTCTTCATCAGGCCCACAAAAATCCTCTGGTGGGGGTGGTGGGTCCAAATCCTCTTCAAATCAAGTTAAAAAGCCTTGGTGTTATTTGGGTAAAGTCAAAGGCCATTGGACAACTGATGCCAGTTGTCCAAAGAAAAACACCAAACCTCCCACTACCACAACCCCTACTGCAAATTCTAGTGCCCCTAGTAATAGCAGTGGTGGTGGGAGCAAACCTACTAAAAGCCAATCCAAGGGAGTAGCTGGGCTCACTTTTGGTAATTTAGTTGGGGTTGGTCTTGTTAGGGAGACCACAGAGGCTGTGTTAGTCTCTGAAGGTGCCATTGATTTGGCCACCTTGGTTGCTTGTCCCCTTAATATGGATAAGTACAAGCAACTTTCCCTAATAAATGGTGTTGAGGTTCAGGCCTACAGGGACACAGGTGCCAGTGTTACCATGATAATAGAGAAACTGGTACACCCTGAACAACTCCTACTTCGTCACCAGTACCAAGTGACAGACGCTCATAACAACACTCTTAGCCACCCAATGGCTGTTGTGAATCTCAACTGGGGGTGGGGGGGTTACTGGTCCAAAGAAAGTTGTGGTTGCCTCAGATTTACCTGTAGACTGTCTACTAGGGAACGATTTAGAGACATCAGCTTGGGCAGAAGTGGAGTTGGAGGCTCATGCAGCAATGCTGGGCATTCCTGGGCATATTTTTGCTTTGACAAGGGCTCAGGCAAAAAAGCAAAAAGGACAGGGTAACTTGGATCCTGGAACAATGGACCAAGTGTTCCCTAAAGCTAGGGGTAGCAAGGGTAAATCCCTACCCACTATCACTCCCTCTACAGATGATTCTCCTTCTGAGGAAGAAGAATTTCCTCCCTGTGCAGAACCTTCACCAGATGAGCTGGCAGCAGACACTGCTGAGCTTTTGGGTGGAGGGGGCCTGCCAGGGAAGAGCTGAGTGTGGCACAGCAATCCTGTCCCACATTAGAGGGTCTCAGACAGCAAGCTGTCAAGCAGCAAAATGTGGATGTCAGTGACTCACATAGAGTTTACTGGGAGGACAACATCTTGTACACAGAGGCAAGGGACCAAAAACCTGGAGCAGCCAGGAGATTGGTCATTCCCCTGCAGTACAGAGAGTTCCTCCTAACTCTGGCACATGACATTCCTTTGGCTGGGCGTTTGGGCCAGATCAAAACATGGGAAAGGCTTGTCCCCCTGTTTCACTGGCCTAGGATGTCAGAGGACACTTAAGATTTTTGCAAGTCTTGTGTGACCTGCCAAGCCAGTGGCAAGACTGGTGGCACACCAAAGGCTCCCCTTATTCCACTACCTGTGGTTGGGGTCCCCTTTGAAAGGGTAGGGGTTGACATAGTTGGCCCCCTTGACCCTCCTACTGCTTCAGGCAATAGGTTTATCTTGGTGGTTGTGGACCATGCCACAAGATATCCTGAAGCAATTCCTCTAAGGACCACTACAGCACCTGCAGTGGCAAAAGCCCTCCTGGGAATCTTTTCCAGGGTGGGTTTCCCAAAAAAGGTTGTATCAGACAGGGGTAGCAACTTTATGTCTGCATACTTGAAAGCTATGTGAAAGGAATGTGGTGTAACCCACAAATTCACCACTCCTTATCATCCACAGACTAATGGACTGGTAGAGAGGTTTAATAAAACTCTCAAAGGTATGATAATGGGACTCCCTGAAAAACTCAGGAGGAGATGGGATGTCCTGTTACCTTGCCTCTTTTTTGCTTACAGGAAGGTACCCCAGAAAGGAGTGGGCTTCAGCCCCTTTGAACTCCTCTTTGGACACCCTGTAAGAGGTCCATTCACTCTTGTGAAAGAGTGTTGGGAACAACCTTTAAAAGCTCCTAAGCAGGATATAGTGGATTATGTACTTGGCCTAAGATTCAGAATGGCTGAGTACATGAAAAAGGCCGGTAAAAACCTTCAGGCCAGCCAGGAGCTGCAAAAGCAATGGCATGACCAGAAGGCTGTTCTGATCCAGTACCAACCAGGACAGAAGGTGTGGGTATTGGAGCCTGTGGCCCCAAGAGCACTCCAGGACAAATGGAGTGGATCCCATCTAATTGTTGAAAAAAAGGGCGAGGTCACCTACTTGGTTGACCTGGGCACTGCCAGGAGTCCCCTTAGGGTGATTCATGTCAACCGCCTAAAACCCTACTATGACAGGGCTGATCTCACCCTGCTCATGGCAACAGATGAGGGACAGGAAGAAGAGAGTGACCTTCTCCCTGATCTCTTCTCATCCACTGAAGAAGATGCTTTAGTGGAGGGAGTAGTTTTGGCAGACTGTCTTACTGCAGAACAGAAAGACAACTGCATCAATTTCCTTGGACAATTTTCTGAACTCTTTTCAACTGTGCCAGGCACCACATCTTGGTGTGAACACACAATTGATACTGGAGACAGCATGCCTGTCAAAAGTAAAATCTATAGGCAGCCTGACCATGCCAGGGACTGCATAAAACAAGAGGTTCAGAAAATGCTTGATCTAGGAGTGGTTGAACCTTCTGAAAGCCCATGGGCAAGTCCTGTGGTGCTTGTACCAAAGCCTCACTCAAAAGATGGAAAAAGAGAGATGAGGTTTTGTGTTGATTACAGAGGTCTCAATCAGGTAACAAAAACTGATGCTCACCCTATACCCAGGGCAGATGAGCTCATAGATACACTGGCATCTGCCAAGTATCTAAGCACCTTTGATTTGACTGCGGGGTATTGGCAGATCAAATTGGCTGAGGAGGCTAAACCTAAAACTGCATTTTCAACTATAGGAGGGCACTATCAATTTACTGTGATGCCCTTTGGTTTGAAAAATGCACCTGCCACTTTTCAGAGGTTGGTGAACACAGTCCTGCAAGGGTTGGAGGCTTTTAGTGCAGCATATCTAGATGATATAGCTGTCTTTAGCTCCACCTGGGATGAGCACCTGGTCCACCTCTGGAAAGTTTTGGAGGTCCTGCAAAAGGCAGGCCTCACTATCAAGGCCTCAAAGTGCCAGATAGGGCAGGGAAAAGTGGTTTATCTGGGACACCTGGTAGGTGGAGAACAGATTGCACCACTGCGGGGGAAAATCCAAACAATCATGGATTGGGTTCCCCCAATACACAGACCCAAGTGAGAGCCTTCCTAGGCCTCACTGGGTATTACAGGAGATTCATTAAAAACTATGGCTCCATAGCAGCCCCTCTTAATGATCTCACTAGTAAAAAGATGCCGAAAAAGGTATTGTGGACAGCTAGCTGTCAGAAAGCTTTTGAGGAGCTCAAACAGGCCATATGCTCTGCACCTGTCCTAAAAAGCCCATGTTACTCCAAGAAATTAATTGTTCAAACTGATGCATCTGAATTAGGGGTAGGGGCAGTCTTATCACAACTGAATTCTGAGGGCCAGGATCAACCAGTTGCTTTTATCAGCAGAAGGTTGACCCCTAGAGAAAAGCGTTGGTCTGCCATAGAGAGGGAGGCCTTTGCTGTGGTCTGGGCACTGAAAAAGTTGAGGCCATACCTGTTTGGCACTCACTTTATTGTTCAGACAGACCACAAACCTCTACTTTGGCTAAAACAAATGAAAGGTGAAAACCCTAAATTGTTGAGGTGGTCCATATCTCTACAGAGAATGGACTATACAGTGGAACATAGACCTGGGAGTACCCACTCCAATGCAGATGGACTCTCCAGATATTTCCACTTGAAGACTCATCAGGTCATGGCTAGTCTTATTGTCCTTCGTTTGGGGGGGGGGGGGTTGTGTAGGAAAGTACCTTCTTGCCTGGCATGTTACCCCCACATTTCACTGTATATATGTTGTTTTAGTCTATGTGTCACTGGGACCCTGCCAGGCAGGGCCCCAGTGCTCATAAGTATGTGCCCTGTATGTGTTCCCTGTGTGATGCCTAACTGTCTCACTGAGGCTGTGCTAACCAGAACCTCAGTGGTTATGCTCTCTCTGCTTTCCAAATTTGTCACTAACAGGCTAGTGACTAAATTTACCAATTCACATTGGCATACTGGTACACCCATATAATTCCCTAGTATATGGTACTGAGGTACCCAGGGTATTGGGGTTCCAGGAAATCCCTATGGGCTGCAGCATTTCTTTTGCCACCCATAGGGAGCTCTGACAATTCTTACACAGGCCTGCCACTGCAGCCTGAGTGAAATAACGTCCACGTTATTTCACAGCCATTTACCACTGCACTTAAGTAACTTATAAGTCACCGATATGTCTAACCTTCACCTGGTGAAGGTTGGGTGCAAAGTTACTTAGTGTGTGGGCACCCTGGCACTAGCCAAGGTGCCCCCACATCGTTCAGGGCAAATTCCCCGGACTTTGTGAGTGCTGGGACACCATTACACGCGTGCACTGTACATAGGTCACTACCTATGTACAGCGTCACAATGGTAACTCCGAACATGGCCATGTAACATGTCTAAGATCATGGAATTGTCACCCCAATGCCATTCTGGCATTGGGGTGACAATTCCATGATCCCCGGGTCCCTAGCACAGAACCCGGGTACTGCCAAACTGCCTTTCCGGGGTCTCCGCTGCTGCTGCTGCCAACCCCTTAGACAGGTTTCTGCCCTCCTGGGGTCCAGGCAGCCCTGGCCCAGGAAAGCAGAACAAAGGACTTCCTCTGAGAGAGGGTTTACCACCCTCTCCCTTTGGAAATAGGTGTGAGGGCTGGGGAGGAGTAGACTCCCCCAGCCTCTGGAAATGCTTTGATGGGCACAGATGGTGCCCATCTCTGCATAAGCCAGTCTACACCAGTTCAGGGATCCCCCAGCCCTGCTATGGCGCGAAACTGGACAGAGGAAAGGGGAGTGACCACTCCCCTGACCTGCACCTCCCAGGGGAGGTGCCCAGAGCTCCTCCAGTGTGTTCCAGACCTCTGCCATCTTGGAAACAGAGGTGTTTGTGGCACACTGGACTGCTCTGAGTGGCCAGTGCCAGCAGGTGACGTCAGAGGCTCCTTCTGATAGGCTCTTACCTCTCTTGGTAGCCAATCCTCCTTACTAGATAGCCAAACCTCCTTTTCTGGCTATTTAGGGTCTCTGCTTTGGGGATCTCACCAGATAATGAGTGCAAGAGCTCATCAGAGTTCCTCTGCATCTCCCTCTTCACCTTCTGCCAAAGGATCGACTGCTGACTGCTCAGGACGCCTGCAAAACCGCAACAAAGTAGCAAGACGACTACTAGCAACCTTGTATCGCTTCATCCTGCCGGCTTTCTCGACTGTTTCCAGGTGGTGCATGCTCTGGGGTTAGCCTGCCTCCTCTCTGCACCAGGAGCTCTGAAGAAATCTCCCGTGGGTCGACTGAATCTTCCCCCTGCAACCGCAGGCAACAAAAGACTGCATCACCGGTCCTCTGGGTCCCCTCTCAGCACGACGAGCGAGGTCCTTGGAACTCAGCAACTCTGTCCAAGTGACTCCCACAGTCCAGTGACTCTTCAGTCCAAGTTTGGTGGAGGTAAGTCTTTGCCTCCCCACGCTAGACTGCATTGATGGGTTCCGTGTGATTTACAGCTGCTCCGGCTCCTGTGCACTCTTCCAGGATTTCCTTTGTGCACAGCCAAGCCTGGGTCCCCGACACTCCTTCCTGCAGTTCACAACCTTCTGAGTTGTCCTCTGGCGTCGTGGGACTCCCTTTTGTGACTTTGCGTGGACTCTGGTTCACTCTTCTTCCAAGTTCCTGTTCAGGTACTTCTGCGGGTGCTGCCTGCTTCTGTGAGGGCTCCCTGACTTGCTGGGCGCCCCCTCTGTCTCCTCATCCAAGTGGCGACATGCTGGTCCCTCCAGGTCCACAGCAGCATCCAAAAATCCTAACTGCCACCCTTGCAGCTAGCAAGGCTTTTTTGCGGTCTTTCTGCATGGGAACACCTCTGCAAGCTTCTTCACGACGTGCGACATCCATCCTCCAAAGGGGACGTTCCTAGTCCTCTTCTTTCTTGCAGAACTCCAAGCTTCTTCCAGCATGTGGCAGTTTCCTTGCACTCACAGCTGGCATTTCCTGGGCTCCTGCCCACTGTCGACACTGTCGCAACTATTGGACTTGGTCCCCTTGTCTTACAGGTACTCAGGTCCGGAAATTCACTGTTGTTGCATTGCTGGTGTTGTTTCTCCTGCAGAAACCCCCTATCACGACTTCTGTGCTCTCTGGGGGTAGTAGGTGCACTTTACACCTACCTTTCAGGGTCTTGGGGTGGGCTATTTTTCTAACACTCACTGTTTCCTTACAGTCCCAGCGACTCTCTACAAGCTCACATAGGTTTGGGGTCCATTCGTGGTTCGCATTCCACTTTTGGAGTATATGGTTTGTGTTGCCCCTATACCTATGTGCTCCTATTGCAATCTACTGTAACTTTACATTGCTTGCATTACTTCCTTTTGCTATTACCTGCATAATTTTGGTTTGTGTACATATATTTTGTGTATATAACTTATCCTCATACTGAGGGTACTCACTGAGATACTTTTGGCATATTGTCATAAAAATAAAGTACCTTTATTTTTAGTACTTCTGTGTATTGTGTTTTCTTATGATATTGTGCATATGACACCAGTGGTATAGTAGGAGCTTTACATGTCTCCTAGTTCAACCTTAGCTGCTTTGCCATAGCTACCTTCTATCAGCCTAAGCTGCTAGAAACACCTCTTCTACACTAATAAGGGATAACTGGACCTGGCACAAGGTGTAAGTACCTCTGGTACCCACTACAAGCCAGGCCAGCCTCTTACAGGTACCATTTTTATCGGGAGACTTGGGGGAACGCTGGGTGGAAGGACATTTGTGGCTTCTATCAGATTCCAGAGCTTTCTGTCACCGAAATGGGAGGAAAAAGTGTTTTTTGGCCCCATTTTGAGGTTTGCAAAGGCTTCTGGGTAACAGAACCTGATCAGAGCCCCACAAGTCACCCCATCTTGGATTCCCCTAGGTGTCTAGTTTTCAAAACTGTGCAGGTTTGCTAGGTTTCCCTAGGTGGCAGCTGAGCTAGAGGCCAAAATCCACAACTAGGCACTTTGCAAAAAAAGCTGTTTTCCTTGTGAAAATGTGATATGTCCACGTTGTGTTTTGGGGCATTTCCTGTCGCGGGCACTAGGCCTACCCCCATAAGAGAGATATAATTTTTATCGGGAGACTTGGGGGAACGCTGGGTGGAAGGAAATTTGTGCCTCCTCTCAGATTCCAAGACTTTCTGTCACTGAAATGTGAGGAAAATGTGTTTTTTTGGCCACATTTTGAGGTTTGCAAAGGATTCTGGATAACAGAACCTGATCAGAGCCCCACAAGTCACCCCATCTTGGATTCCCCTAGGTGTCTAGTTTTCAAAACTGTGCAGATTTGCTAGGTTTCCCTAGGTGCCGGCTGAGGTAGAGGCCAATATCCACAGCTAGGCACTTTGCAAAAAACAGCTCTGTTTTCTTTGTGAAAATGTGATGTGTCCACGTTGTGTTTTGGGGCATTTTCTGTCGTAGGCACTAGGCCTACCCACACAAGTGAGGTATCATTTTTATCGGGAGGCTTGGGGGAACACTGGGTGGAAGGACATTTGTGGCTCCTCTCAGATTCCAGAACTTTCTGTCACCGAAATGTGAGGAAAAGGTGTTTTTTTGGCCACATTTTGAGGTTTGCAAAGGATTCTGGGTAACAGAACCTGATCAGAGCCCCACAAGTCAGCACATCCTGGATTCCCCTAGGTGTCTAGTATTAAAAAATGTGCAGGTTTGGTAGGTTTCCCTAGGTGCCGGCTGAGCCAGAGGCCAATATCCACAGCTAGGCACTTTGCAAAAAACAGCTCTGTTTTCTTTGTGAAAATGTGATGTGTCCACGTTGTGTTTTGGGGCATTTTCTGTCGTAGGCACTAGGCCTACCCACACAAGTGAGGTATCATTTTTATCGGGAGGCTTGGGGGAACACTGGGTGGAAGGACATTTGTGGCTCCTCTCAGATTCCAGAACTTTCTGTCACCGAAATGTGAGGAAAAGGTGTTTTTTTGGCCACATTTTGAGGTTTGCAAAGGATTCTGGGTAACAGAACCTGATCAGAGCCCCACAAGTCAGCACATCCTGGATTCCCCTAGGTGTCTAGTATTAAAAAATGTGCAGGTTTGGTAGGTTTCCCTAGGTGCCGGCTGAGCCAGAGGCCAAAATCCACAGCTAGGCACTTTGCAAAAAACACATCATATTTCTTTTTTTTTTTTTTTTTTTTTTAATAAATGTTTATTTTTTTTCCCGGAGGGAGGGGGTTACATAAGAAAAAAAAAAGAGGAAGACATAATATATCTGTGCAAAGAAAGCAGAATAAACAAAACAACGGGAAAAAGAAGACCTTAAAAAAAAAATACAACAGTTATATATATCACATATCGAAACAATTAACATATTTTTTTTTTTTTTTTTTTTTAACTGTATCTTGATATTCCAACCATCTAGTCAGTGGTGCCCACATTCGTTCTCCTCTATGTCTCTTCTTATGACCCTTTAACTTATAAAGACTTAATTCAGTATTATAAATGGTAAGTAATCTAGAACGCCAACCCTCAAACGTGGGGGGTTCTTTTTTGAGCCAATCTGTAGCAATACATAGGCGGTATACTGCCATAGACAAAAATAAAAATCGCCTTATTTTATACAGTGCCGGTTCCATACTTTCAGGTGAGTCCACGACTCCCAATACTACCAGCATAACAGTAACCCGAATATTGCAATGTGTGATCATCTTAAGGAATACCTCTATCTCATTTAATATTCCCTGCAACATTGGGCATACAAAAAACATATGCGTTATCTCAGCTTCAACTTCCCCACATCGATTGCAGCTTCCAGAGGATATTCACCATTTTTTCAGTTTTGCTGGAGTATAATATAAGTCCATCAGTGTTTTGTAATGCTGGGTTTTCAAATTAGCTGATAAAAATGTTGTCTCAGCCATGGCTAGGGATTGGTCCACCCACTCTCCAGCCACCCCCAATCGTGCAATCCATCGCTCATTCTGTTGTGCCATATCATCTACTTGTAGCTCTGTTAGTAGCTTATATAGCTTACCAATCTTTGCCCCATTTTTTACAGCCTCAACTACCGGGATCTCTGACAACTGTACTCTACCGTACTTCTGAGACTGTAAAAAATTTCGTATTTGCAAAAATTAAAAAAAATGGGTCTTAGGTAAGCCAAATTGAGACTGCAACTCCGTAAATGATTTACAACCGGATTTACAATACAAGTCTCCGACTTTATTTATTCCCCTAGAACGCCAAAAATCTAGTATGGGATCCCTAAAAATATGATTTGGGATAGCTGAGAATTTCACTGGTGTATAAGCCGTAATCTTTCCCAGTCCCATACTCCGTTTTATCTGAGCCCAAACCTTAAAGGCGGACAAAAAAGGCTTAAATCTTACTTTTTTGAAGTAACTTGGCTCCTCAAATTTTGATAACCAACCACTTGCCTCCCCACCCGCCATCATAGTATACATAGGGGTTGATTTTACTTCTTCATTACCCTTAAACCTTCCCCTTATAAGTTCATCCATATGTTGAAGACAACAGGCGTAGTAATACAGTGTAAAATTAGGGACTGACCACCCGCCTCGATCTTTGGGAAGTGTCATATACTTCATTGCCCTTCTCGTTTTAGCATATCCCCATAAAAAATTATTCCCCATCTTTTCCAATCTTTTGAGCCATTTTTTATCAACCTCAAAGGGAATAGCCCGAAATAAATATAGGATTTTTGGCAGAACCATCATTTTCAATACATTACAACAACCCTCTAGCTATAAGTGCAAATTATGCATTCGGTCTAAATCCCTCTTTATTCTATTTAATAGTGGGGTAAAATTGATTTCCACCAACCGATTAACCACTGATGAAATCTTCACCCCCAAATGTACTGCTTCAGATACCAATCGTCTATCTACTAGTGAAACGTGCCCAGAACATACTATTTGTGTTTTATCTGAATTCAGCTTATATCCGGAGTATCTTCCAAACTCTCTTGCCTCTATTTCTATTGCCTTAATAGCTTCCTCCGTATTGCTTGTCACTATAGCTACATCATCAGCATATGCAAACACCTTATATGTTTCTCCATGATATAATAGAGGTTGAATATTTTTACATTCTTCTAATCTCAACAAGAAAGAATCAATATATAGCGCAAAGAGCAAGGGGGAGCATGGGCACCCTTGTCTAGTCCCCCTAGAAATTGAGATAATATCTGAATCCAAACCAGCAATGCTTATTCTAGCTTTTGGGGCTACATATAAAGTTTTTATAGCTGTAATATATCCGCTCCCTATACCTTTCCAGCGCATAACTTCCCATAGAAACTTCCACGATACACGATCAAATGCCTTCTCGGCATCCAAAAGTAATAATCCTAGATTTGTTTGATATAGTTCTGCAAGGTCAAACATGGCTATTATTCTTCTTATATGATCTATTGTATCTCTACCCGGAATAAACCCATGTTGTTGTTTTCTAACCAGCCTGACTATCACATTTGCCAATCTACTGGCCAAAATCTTTGCATAAATATTTCCATCTACGTTTAGCAAGGATATGGGTCTATATGAACTGGGGAACTCTGTTGATTTATCCTTTTTTTTTTTGCACTATAATACTTGCACATTCCCATGATAGAGGTGCCTGACCTGCCTGTGCTATACAAAAAATGCTATGCATATCCTTTTTAATGTCTATCAGGAAGGTCTTGTAAAATTCAAGTGGTATTGCATCCGGCCCAGCAGCTTTCCCTGTTGCCAGGGAGCTTACTGCCTCAATTATCTCATCAATACAAATTGGTGCATCTAATGTAATTTGTTCTTCAGAAGAGAGCCTTACACTTTTTAATTCCCCCAGAAATTCACTAACCTTTTTTTGTAGCTGTTCAGAATACACTATATCTTCACTATACAACTCCTGATAGTAATCCTTAAAGACCTCTAGAATTCCTTCTAACTCTGTATGTTTCCGCCCATTGCCATCAATTATACTCAAAACGTTCTGTTTAACTGCCTTTTGTCTGATCCGTCTAGCTAGGACTTTTCCTGTGAATTCACCATATTCATAGTACTCCAATCGGTGACTTTGATAAACGGCTGCCACTATTTTATTCAAATAAGCATTTATTTTAGCCTTAAGAATCGCCATTTAGGTCTGAGTGAGAGTAATGTCTTCTCTACCAGTAATTTTACTAGCTAATTCCCTCTCTTTTATTATTAATCTTTCTTGAAGTTCTACAATTTCCTTCCCCCTAATTTTCTGTATTCCCAAACTATAGCTAAGAGTTTCACCTCTCACTGCAGCTTTAAATGAGTCCCATACCATCCCCGGATCTGCCGTATTCCTATTAATATAAAAAAAGTGGTGAATCCACTCTTTCATATGGGATATATATCCTGGGTCAACCAACAATTTCCTATCAAATGTCCATACACGACGTGGATTAGATGGTCCCTTAATTGTTATAGACAATCTTAATGGATTATGATCTGATAAGAATCTGGGTTTGCATTCTATTTCAGCCCCATGAATTAAGTTTTGTGATACAAAAAAATAATCCAACCTTACCAATTTGGCATGTGGGAACGAGTAATAGGTATACCCTGGATCTAAAGTTTTAATATTTTCCCAGACATCTCTCAACCCATGCTCCCTTACTAACCTCCTTAGAGCTTTCCATACTTTAGGCTTTCGTCCCTGATATAAACTCTGAGTGCCCATGCTCCTACTACCTACCTCTAAGTGTATATTTAAATCGCCACAAATGATTATTGGTAAGGGCCATCCAACTAGTTCCATATTCAACGTATCCAGAGGCTCAGCCTCGTCCAAGACTGATCCATATATAGTGCAGAGGGTAAATTTAAATGTATTCACGGATAATTCTAAGAGAGCCCACCGCCCATCATTACTTGCTCGAGATCTACAAACTTGTACATTGTTATTTCTGGCAAGTATCGTCACCCCACGTGTCGATACCTCCTGTCTGGTACAAACAAGAGGCGTCAACCCAAGCTCTCGTATGAGCTCTCGCTTACTCCATGCAATGTGTGTTTCCTGCAAACAATATAAATCTGATTTAATTAGTTTAAGACCAGCTGCCACTCTTTTCCTTTTCTGAGGGCTATTTAGACCGCAAATGTTCAATGTACAAATCCTTAATCTATTTGCCATATCACTCAGTTTGATATACTAATCTCACGTCAATACTTTCTCCCTTAAAGGAACCATCTTGTTGATATTGAATCCTATACATCCTCTTCTTTAAATAGTTCTGAACGTTTCTGCCTATATTAGTACCCCCCCACTCCCCACCACCCCTCTCCCCCCTCTCCCATCCTCCCACCCCTTGCACCCCAATCCTACTACCACCCCCCCCCCCCACCCCCCTACAACCCTTACCCCTACCCTTACACCCAATTTATAGAGAGTATGGGATCTCACTGTCCCTAATGATGGTAAAGCTTCCGCTCCGACCACCCCTACCCAGTGCGTGCTTTTTTTTTTTTTCTCTTTTTTTTTTTCCCTTTTTACCTTTTCTCCCTTTCTTTGCCTTTATCTCTCTCTATCTAACCCTGTTTTAGCCAACTACAAAAAAAAATTCCCTAAAGGGGGGATTAATCCTAAAAGGCTTCTTTCTTACCCCTGGCTTAACTTCTCAGGGCTTAACTCCTAACCCTCTCTACTTTACCCCTACCCCTATGCCCCAATCCAGAAAACCTATCTTAGGAAACCGGACTGTTAAGTCCACCCAAAAAAGCCCTTGCTTTCTCCTCTGTCGTGAAGTAATGAGTCCTGTTATCCATTACTACTTTCAGTTTAGCCGGATTTAATAAAAAAACCTGTGCCCCCTTACTTTGGAGTGGCTGAATTAACTGCCGGAGCCTCCACCTTTTTTCAATAGTATTATGGCAATAGTCTGGTTTCACAAAAAACTCACATCCCTTAGCCTTACTTCTAGCATTGGGTTGAGCTCGATCGTATATAGCCTGCCTTGCCTGATAATTAAGCAAAGAAATTAATATTACTCTAGGTCTACCACTTCCTCCTTCTGAGTTTGGTCCTATTTTGCTAAAAGGAAATCGATGGGCTCTTTGAACCTCTTTGTCCCAATCCCACTGGTGTAAATCCGGAAAAGCTTCCTTAAAAAGTGCGACCATAAAGCTATGTGTGTCTGATCCTTCAAGTCCTTCTGGTACACCCAGGACGCGCAAATTATTCCTCCTCATTCTGTCCTCTAAATCTGTCAATTTCCACTGAGTGTTCTCAAGTTGTTTCTCCATCACTTCTCGAGATGACTGGTGGGCTCCAGCCTCATCCTCCAGACGCGAGATCCGGGTCTCTGCTTCTTCCATCCGTGTAGTAAACTCTGAACATGTCTTGGCTACTCGACGAATTTGGATTTGCATCTTGCGGCAAGCCATTTGAGTCCTACGGCTCTCTAATTTAGATTCCTCTCGGTGTTCCATAATGCTTTGATATATGGTTTCCAGTGACACAGGATTAGGCTGTTTTTCACCATCATCATATAGAGTTAAATCATCTTTGGAATACTCCCACTGAAGCCCCTGAAGACCCTTATTGTCCAATGGGTTAGTGGAGTGCTTATTAAGTCCTACTTGCTCACTTCTCTTCCTCTGTTTTTTCCTAACGGTAGCACTCCTGCTACTCTCCTGTAATTCCTTTCCCAGTGCCAAGGAGGATACCTCAGATTCAAATTCAGAAGAAGTTTTATCCGCCTCCAAATCCAGCTGCTCGTTACTTGACCAACTTGAATGATCTGATAGTGAGAAAAACTTGTCTCCTTGTATTATCTCATTATCACGTAATTCCACCGGCCTCCGCTCCACCTGTGATAATGTCCTAGCGCTTTGTGCGCCCTCCCTCTGCTCCCTCTGCTCTTTCTGCTCCATCTGACTCCCGGTGACTTGTAAAGTTGCCACATCAACAACATCACTCTGCCCACCTTGATACGGGGGGGGCCCATCTATAGCCGCTATCTCCTCGGTTACCAGAGGATCGGCCTCCTCCACGGCGGCGGGGTGGGTATCTGTACCCCCCACCAGTATGTCCTTCCCTTTCTCAAAATACCTGTCCAGTGAAGCACTCTTGTTTTTGGAGACAACCTTCTTGTTTTATATCCGTACCCCCCCCCCTGCCGAGCTGACAAGCTTACTCTTACCGGCTTGCCTCGTCCAGACAGAGTCACATTTTTCACTCCCTTAGGTGGCATTTTTACTTTTTTTTAATTTTTTTTTATACAAAATGCGTTATTGTAATATACGCCCAGTGTCAAATATTTGTAATAGAATAAAGAAACTCTGACCGTTTTTTGAGTCCACGTCGAAAATTGCCCCCAATTGGCACCCGTGAGCTCAGACCTGTAGTTGTCTCCAGGTAGGAACAGGAGCAGTCCAGACCGCATCCCTGGGGAGGCACTTTTGCAATCCTTTTAGCCTCCGTCAACAAATCCTCGTAGTTTTGCTTCTCCAGAGAGAAAAAAAGCCAGCAGAAGACCAGGAGCCAAGTAGCCTAAACAATCCTCACTTGAAGAGCAGTCCTTCAACAAACGATACCATCCGCAATATTTTCCCCTGTGCCGTCCCTCCTGACAGCCCTGGGACAGTCGTCCCCTAAAAGAGAGAAGGAGCAGGTAAAGCAACGCGAGTCAACCCAATGCCGCTACAATATCGCTACATTGTTTCACGTAACCGCTGCCGAAGGAGGCTCCGATCCGCGGGAGAGCTGCCGCAGCACTGGGAGGTTTCCCTGGTCGGAGCAGACGCTTCGCGGCTGCGTTACGCGGCCGCCATCTTGCTCTCCGTCCCCTACTAGGGTCTTACACAAACACATCATATTTCAATGTAAAAATGTGATGTGTCCATGTTGCCTTACCTGTCGCGAACATTAGGCCTACCCACGCAAGTGAGGTACCATTTTTATCGGGAGACTTGGGGACATACGGAATAGCACAACAAGTGTTATTGCCCCTTGTCTTTCTCTACATTTTTTCTTCCAAATGTAAGACAGTGTGTAAAAAAGACGTCTATTTGAGAAATGGCCTGTAATTCACATGCTAGTATGGGCACCCTGGCGTTCAGAGATGGGCAAATAACCACTGCTGCTCAATACCTTATCTTATTCCCATTTTGGAAATACAAAGGTTTTCTTGATACCTATTTTTCACTCTTTATATTTTAGCAAATGAATTGCTGTATACCCGGTTTAGAATGAAAACCCATTGCAAGGTGCAGCTCATTTATTGGCTCTGGGTACCTAGGGATCTTGATGAACCTACAAGCCCTATGTATCCCGCAACCAGAAGAGTCCAGCACACGTAACGGTATATTGCTTTAAAAAATCTGACATTGCGGGAAAAAGTTACAGAGTAAAACGCTGAGAAAAATGGCTGTTTTTTTCAGCTCAATTTCAATATTTGTTTCTCAGCTGTTATTTTCTGTAGGAAAACCTTGTAGAATCTACACAAATGACCCCTTGCTGGATTCAGAATTATGTCTACTTTTCAGAAATATGTAGCTTTCCGGGATCCAGTGTTGGTTTCACACCCATTCCTGTAATTAACTGGAAGGAGGATGAAAGCACCAAAAATAGTCAAAATGAAGTATGCCCCAGTAAAATGCCAAAAATGTGTTGAAAAATGTGGTTTTCTGATTCAACTCTGCCTCTTCCTGAAAGCTGGGAAGATGGTGATTTTAGCACCACAAACCGTTTGTTGATGCCCTTTTCAGGGTAAAAACCACAAGTCTTCTTCGGCAGCCCTTTTTCCCATTTAAAAAAAATAATAATAATTTTTGGTGTATTTTGGCCAATTTCTTGGTCTCCTCTATGGGAACCCAGAAACTCTGGGTACCTTTAGGATCCCTAGGATGTTGGAAAAAAAGGACGCAAATTTGGCGTGGATAGATTATGTGGACAAAAAGTTATGAAGGCCTACGCGCGAACTACCCCACATAGCCAAAAAAGGGCTCAGAACTGGGGGGGGGGGGGGGAGGCCCAGCAGCTAAGAGGTTAGGCTTGTCAAAAATTAAGGAATTTAATGTGCCCAGTATCCCTGCTCCTGTTAAATTTACAAATGGCAAAAATATATTAATGCAACTGAAGATCAGCTCGATGGATGGGTCCAAAATGGAACATTTAACACATCACTTTCACACCCTGGTGGGTTGTTATTGTGGCTAGTGGACACAAATGGTTATCATGTACGTTTGTCATGTAAACTCCACGGGGGTTTTAGAACAGGTAGACCAGACCATCACTATGCATCATCAGAATATTCAGGTATAGTAACAACATACATTGTAGGAAAATTATGCCAGGAATGGTTAAAAAGTTCCTCACTAGATGCTGTTAAAGAACACCTCAGTCTCCTGTCTAACAACACAGCCTTGCAGGATTTTCTGTTAGGCCCTAGACGACAACGTAGAAAGTGCTTCTTAAATGCAGTTTACAATGCAATTTGGAAACTTTCCAAAACAAGAAGCCGCTGCCCGGTTAAGGCAAATAGATCAGGAAAATTTAGAGAAAGCATTAGCCGGTGTAGATAAAGGGATTAACACCTTGTCGAACCACGTATACACTTTAAACAACATTGTTTCATCTGCAATTGACATTGTACAAAGTGACGTGTCATTTTTACAGCATGGACAGTGCCAGCTTAGGTCCATAATGCAGTGGGGAAGAACACTACAAACATTAAAATCGGGTCACTTTCCCTGACAACAAGTTAGCACAGGGGACATCTTTTCAGCATTTAACTTGATGCAACAGTAACAAATAATTGCTAAGAAGGAAGCGACTTTTGTTAAGCTAAACATCGAGAAGTTAGAAAAGTTTCCTTTTACTGTTGCTGAAATAGCATTTGTTGAATGGTTAATACATGGGGTTATCAATCTGCCTATTTCAACACTGCAATTCACATCTTCCTTAAAACACAATCCAGTGGGCAGATATGAAAGGCTAGGAGACAGTTACATACATGAGGTGTGGGAGCTATCCTTTTCACACAAATGTCTCAATGGCATAAAAGAGGTCTTTCTTAGCTATAGTGAATGTGAGATTTCTGTGAGCCATTCAATGATTCTGTAAGCAGCTGTCCTTGCTTCAGCAGAAAATGTAGCTTGCTATCTGAAGGGAGTTTTCGTCCCCTTGATTAGACCAGCGTTCCAGGTGCTCTCTAATGGAAACATTGTGCTTCTTGTTAGAAATGGGGTCTCTGGTTGGTAGTTAGTTTGCACTCTGTTGAAGCAGGGACCCTCACTCTAGTCAGGGTAAAGGAGATACACACTTGGATAACCTCTGCACACCCCCTTGGTAGCATAGCACAAGCAGTCAGGCTTATCCAAAAGGCAATGTGTAAAGTATTTGTACCAACACACACAGCATTACAGTGAAAACACTACAAAATGGACAACACACCAGTTCAGAAAAATGCCCAATATTTATCTAAATCAAAAAATCAAACTTACACAAGTCAAGTTATGAATTTTTAAATAAAAAGAGTCTTATTCCATAGAAAACAATGGATGCGTTGATGTTACACAAAGTACCTGGTTTGTGTCAAAAATAAAGCCGCAAGGGCGAGCGTGCCTCGGAAAAGTCAGTGATGCGATGATTCCTTACTCGCAAGTGAGGCCTTGTATTGTTTCTTTTCCGGTCGGGTAGGCGATGCGTCATGTTTCTCTGCTGCAAGTGAGCATTGCGTCGTTTTCCAGATGGACACCTTTGGTATGGGCAGGTTCACGTCGATTTGGACGCCCAGCGAAGTTGCGTGCAAAATCCAGCTGCAAGAGGACGAGAATCTGCCCTGCTTGGGGTTGGTGTTGATTTTAGCAGCCACAAGCAGGTGTTGCATAGTTTCTCCAGCCACGATGCAGGAAATGTGTTGTTTTCTCAGCTGCGATGCAGGTTACTGCATCAATTTTAGCCGCAATGCAGGTGGTGCGTCATTTTTACAGCCGCGTTGCAGGTGGTGCGTCAAAATTTTCTCAGCACGGCTCCTGTGTGTAGATTTCCACCTTGGTTCCATCAGCTTCACCTTTCTAGGGCCCAGAGACTGGCTAGGGCACCACCTGGCAGGGTAGGAGTCTCAGCAGAGGATCCAGGTACTGGCAGAGGAAGTATTTGATGGCCCTGAGACTTCAAAACAGGAGGCAAGCTCAGTCCAAGCCCTTGGAGACACATCACAAGCAGGAATATACCACAAAGTCCAGTCTTTGTCCTATTTCAGGCAGAAGCAGCAACTGCAGGCCAACCCAGAAATGCACAGGCAAAGGGGCAGTACTCCTTTGCCAGCTCTTCAGCTCTCCTCCTTGGCAGAGTTTCCTCTTGGTTTCAGAAGTAATCTAAAAATCTAAAAATCTAGGGTTTTGGGTCCACTACTTATACCCCTTTCTGCCTTTGAAGTTGGCCAAACTTCAAAGGAAAGTCTCTTTTATTCACAAGATCCTGCCTTGCCCAGTCCTGGCTCCAGACACACACCAGGGGGTTGGAAACTGCATTGTGTGAGGGCAGCCACAGCCCATTCAGGTTTAAATGTCAGCACCTCCCTCCACTCTAGCCCAGATGGCCCATCAGGATATGCTGGCCACACCCCACCTCCCTTTGTATCAATGCCCAACTATCAGTCTGACCCAGACAGGGAATACACAAGCAGGCAGAGTCACAGAATGGTTTAAGCAAGAAAATGCCCTCTAAAAGTGGCATTTTCAAACTGACAATCTATAAAACAACTTTATCAAAATATATATTTTTAAATAGTGAGTTCAGAGACCCCAACCTCAATTTTTCTATCTGCTCCCAAAGGGAAACTGCACTTTAAAGATACTTAAAGGCAGTCCCTATGTTAACCCATGAGAGAGATAGGCCTTGCAATAGTGAAAAACGAATTTGGTAGTACTTCACTGTTAGGACATGTAAAACACGCCAGTACATGTCCCACCTTTAACATACACCGCACCCTGCCTATGGGGCTAACTAGGGCTTACCTTGGGGGTGCCTTACATGTATAAAAAGGGAAGGTTTGGGCCTGGCAAGTAGGTACACTTGCCAGGTCGAATTGGAAGTTTAAAACTGCACACACAGAACCTGCAGTGGCAGGTCTGAGCCATGTTTACAGGGCTACTTATGTGGGTGGCACAATCAGTGCTACCGGCCCACTAGTAGCATTTGATTTACAGGCCCTGGGCACCTCTAGTGCACTTTATTAGGGACTTACTAGTAAATCAAATATGCCAATCATGGAAAGCCAATTACACACACAATTTACACAGGGAGCACTTGCACTTTAGCACTGGTCAGTCGTGGTAAAGTGCCTAGAGTACCAAAACTAGCAAAAACAAAGTCCAGCACACAGTCAAAACATAGGAACAGAGGTCAAAAAGACAGAGGAGACCACGCCCAGGGTGCAAGGTCTAACACTTCCTAATAGTGAGAGATGTTGTGGCATGCGAGCCGGAATTGCTTATGCAGTTTCAGTCTCGCAAATTGTCACCTGTTGAGGTAACGGACTTTTACCCCCCACACAAGAGACGAAAGTAGCAGACATCTGGCCTCACATTGCTACTTCAAATGTGAATTTTGAAAAGTTAAGCAGACTTAAAACTCTATTGTTCCAAAAACATGTGGCGCTGATACCTGCACACGAAACTTATTCGATCCAAGTGGCGAGCTCATCTGCAGAGATACAATCCCTTTTAAATACAAACGGGACAGATTTGTAACACATCCAGTACTACAGGGATTGTACATAAGGCTGTTGGTTCTGGTTTTGTAAGCACTTTTTCTTCTATTTTTGCATAATACCTTCAGCCATACACTCAATATGTTTGAGTATTTTTGGGGGATTTCCAATTACTTTGGCTATAATAGGTGGCATCTTGCTATTGCTGTTTTTTATCTGCAATTGCTGTCCCATCGCAACAAAGATGACTGATGGCACTTCCACCACTGAGAAAGCGTGATGTAGTATTTCGGAGCACCACTCCTGAAAGAACTGGAGTGTAACTGGTCTCTGTCATTTAGACCGGTTTTAGATTGTGTGCAGCCCATGTTCGGATGCCTCTGGTGCCTTTTTTAATGTGTACTGAAAGTGTATCTTTCTAGGCGGCGCTTATTTTCATTGTACACTGATCTGTTGATGTTCTCGCTGAGGGTTCATTACCAGCATTCACGTTGAGGGTGCGTTTGCTTCAGGACGTCATTTATGAGCTGCCCTTCTTCGATCATGTGGCTCTTGCCTCGACATCTGGCACAACACGAAATGCCGCTGCCTCAGCTGCAGTTCAGGCTGTAGGACATGAGTGCTCTTTGGTTTTCCTTGGCACCGATTTGATCCCATTACCGCCTACCAAAGTGGATTTTCAAAATGACACTGACTTGTATCATTCGGCTTTATTGGCACCACTACTAACCTTTTAGATTGTCCATTTTACCTTCTTAATTTGCTTGTTTGAGTATGTTTTGACTTGTCTCAATTGACATATGCATATATGTTTTAAAGTACTGCATTTTAGTTGCTTTTAGCTTAGGGACTAGGCTGCTTTACCACGTCTGAACCAACAAGGGGAGGGTGTTGTGGAGCCATTTTAGTGATGTTTGTGATCGCTTTATTTTAGCAACTAGGCCTGCTGCTTGTGCCCTTTAGCCTAGTAATATTCATTTTTATTTCATTTAACTCTTTTAGAAACAATCACATTTGTGGTGATGTTTTATTTTCCTTTATCTTGCTGTCCTTTTGCTTAGGAAAGCATTACCGTTTCTTAGCACAATATTCTTTCACTCTGTGCTTTCTTCAAGGCTGCAGCGAGATAGGATTGCCGGCACAAGTGGTACACCGCATCTCTAATATTTCACAGAAATATAAGTATTTGCAGTGGAGACATTTTCTCAGAACATTAGCTGTTTCATTATAAAAACATCTCTCTGTCCCCTGCACAATAGAGGAAGGTTCTAGCCAGATGTCCACTACCACATGTGTCTGACTCTGTTAGAGCTTCTCGCTAAGCCTACCAGTTCCCTGGCCTATATGGGGATAGTGTCTCTATAGATGACAGGCTCCGTCACTGCCGTCATACTCAGGTATGGGGGATGTTGTCTTCCCGGGGAGAGGGGAAGGGAGGATTAGGGCTTATCCTGCTGTGCTCTAACATAAAACATTAGTGGCATAGGTAGGAATCACACATTTTGTATAATGACAGTATGGTGAGACTTTTCTTGTGTTTCACTTTTTTTTGTCACCATTCTGCTTCTATTATGTTTAATCATCCTAATTATTGCATTTCATGTTATATTATGTAGGATGCAGCTGATTCAGTAAATCTTATTGAACCATTCTCTGCTTCTGTTTGTCTTCGCATGTGTGAAACAAATGTAACTGAAAAGGATGCGATCTGATCCACCACGATTTCCCTGAGAAGCCAAAAGTCATGCGCCCGGATGCCACAGATAACCCCTGCTTTTGGGCATAGGTGAGGCACTTCTGACTGGCCGGAAATGCATTAGGCCGACAGTTGTCACATGGTGTGGGATCAAACTCAGTTCCCCACAATTCAGGTGATGCTGCCACCCAAATTCAGCAGCCACGTTGGTACAATGAGAGCCAATGCGACACACATACACCCTGCAAAAGCAAAACCAAATCCAGCTGCTGTACTTTCTCCTACAACCTACCCATACACATTAGAGATGCTTCCTCAGTTCTTAAATTCCTGAAGAAGCTGAAGATGTGGCTCTTCACCTAGCCCTGGCCCTGGCTCGGTCCATTCAGCTCCTGCTTCAGTGCCGGCATACTCTCCCAGGTGAATTGTGCACTATACAAATAAACATAGCATATATAAAATATAATAACTACATTAAACATATAATATATGTCAAACATAAAACATATAAAGCATAAAACCCAACAGAACATCATATAATAAAACACCATATATTATATCATCATATTCCATAACATCAAACATATAACACACAGCTGGGCAACCTTGACTTCCTGTATTCAGGTATTAAATTAGGACTAATGAGGTGAAACTTTTGTCCAGACAGGAGTGATAGGTGTAAAACAGAAGAAGGGCAACCTAATGCCGCCACAGTGTTTTTTGACATACATGTTAGTTAAAGCTATGGCCTAATTTAAAATGCCTGTGCTTCATAATTTCTGTGGCGCCAGTTATACTTGGTCAACCAGATTGGTCCACGGTTTGGAAATTCAGTTTACTTGGGTGAGTAAACCTTTTGGTACTTTGTTTGGCTTGTGTAGGCGGCTGGCCTGGCTTATAGTGGGTACCTTGTGGTACTTACACCCTGTGCCAGGTCCAGTTATCCCTTATTAGTAGAATAGAGGTGTTTCTAGCATTTTAGGATGATAGAAGGTAGCTATGGCAAAACAGCTTAGGCTGAACTAGGGGACGTGCAAAGCTCCTACTATACCACTTATATCATATAGCACAATACCATAAGAAAACACAATACTCAGAGTTACTAAAAATAAAGGCACTTTATTTTTATGACAATATGCCATAAGTATCTCAGTGAGTACCCTCAGTTAGAAGGTAAGTAATATACACAAGTTATATGTACACAAACCCAAAACAGGTAAGTAATAGTAAGAAAAGTAATGCAAACAGTGTAGAATTACAATAGGATGCAATAGGTGAACATAGGTCTAGGGGCAACACAAACCATATACTCCAAAAGTGGAATGCGAATCACGAATGGACCCCAGACCTATGGGAGCTTGTAGAGGGTCGCTGGGACTGTAAGAAAACAGTCAGGGTGTCCAAGATACCCCACCCCAAGACCCTGAAAAGTAGGAGTAAAGTTCCCCTACTACTCCAATAGGACATAATAGTCGTAATAGGGGGATTCTGCAATAACCACAAATACCAGCAAAGCACTGAAGACGGATTCCTGAACCTGAGGACCTGCAAGGCAAGGGGACCAAGTCCAATCAATCAGTCAATCAATCAATATATTTACAGAGGGCACTACATACCCGTAAGGGTTTCAAGGCGCTGAGGGGGGGGTGCGCTGCTACTGGTCGAAGAGCCAGGTCTTGAGGAGTCCTCTGAAGGCGAGTAGGTCCTGGGTCTGTTGCAGGTTGATTGCGAGAGTGTTCCATGTCTTGGCGGCGAGGTAGGAGAAGGATCTGCCGCCGGATGTCTTTCAGTGGATGCGGGGGACGGTGGCGAGTGCGAGGTCTGCAGAGCGGAGTTGTCGGGTGGGGGTGTAGAAGCTGAGTCTGTTGTTGAGGTAATCGGGTCCGGTGTTGTGGAGTGCTTTGTGTTCAGAGCACCAGAGCAGGAACTTTGTGAACTGGAGTCGACTCAGAGTCACAAAGGAGGGTCCCACGACGTCGGAGTCCACCTCAGAGGGTTGAGCACTGCATGTAGGAATGTACCATCTTGCCTGGCATGTTAGCCCCATATTTCACTGTATATATGTTGTTTTAGTCTATGTATGACTGGGACCCAGCCAGGCAGGGCCCCAGTGCTCATAAGTATGTGCCCTGTATGTGTTCCCAGTGTGATGCCTAACTGTCTCACTGAGGCTCTGCTAACCAGAACCTCAGTGGTTATGCTCTCTCTGCTTTCCAAATTTGTCACTAACAGGCTAGTGACTACATTTACCAATTCACATTGGCATACTGGTACACCCATATAATTCCCTAGTATATGGTACGTGGACGTTATTTCACTCAGGCTGCAGTGGCAGGCCTGTGTAAGAATTGTCTGAGCTCCCTATGGGTGGCAAAAGAAATGCTACAGCCCATAGGGATCTCCTGGAACCCCAATACCCTGGGTAACTAAGTACCATATACAAGGGAATTATATAGGTGTACCAGTGTGCCAATGAGAATTGATAAATTTAGTCACTAGCCTGCAGTGACACATTTAGAAAGCAGAGAGAGCATAAACACTGAGGTTCTGGTTAGCAGAGCCTCTGTGATACAGTTAGGCACCACACAGGGAACACATATAGGCCACAAACATATGAGCACTGGGGTCCTGGCTAGCAGGATCCCAGTGACACATATCAAACACACTGACAACATAGGGTTTTCACTATGAGCACTGGGCCCTGGTTAGCAGGATCCCAGTAAGACAGTAAAAACACCCTGACATTTACTCACAAACAGGCCAAAAGGGGGGGTAACAAGGCTAGAAAGAGGCTACCTTCATACAGCTTGTCTTATCAAATGATTATGTTTTGTTCTTTTTTGTGGATATATGACCATTCAATGTGCCCTGATGGTATTTCATCTAAAGCTGGTAAGTGTGGGCTGTTCCGAACCCCCCATTAAACTTGTGTCACACTAAGATCCTTAACTGGATGATTAACTCTTGCTCTGAATGTATAAATATAAGAATTTCAATAGCTCCATATTTACTAATTAAAGGTTTCAGTCGCTTGGTACTCATTAACTATGTGAATCTGTGAGTACACTTGTTGTGTTGCAAAGTATAGATACTCCATACACGAATCCTTGAGTACACAACTTTGTCTGGAGCCACAAGCTGGCACATCTGTACCACTCTCCTCCTTGCAGTTAATCCCCTTCCTAATGTTCCATGTGGAATATGGAACATTCAACCCCATTCAATTAAATACATAGTGAATGGTTGACAAGCATAGAACATAACGCATGCCTCCTTCTTTACCATCAAGAAATAAATAAATAAAAAATTAGGAAAGATAATTAAAAATGAAGTAACATTCTAAGTGAAATACTTTGCAAAACTGTGCCAGTATATCCTACTTATATTGATACTCCACAACAATGAACAACAGTAAAAAAAAACATTGTATAATTAATCAAACCGTTTCTTTTTTCTCCACACACAAAATCTTTCAAGCATTCCGGAGGTTTTCTAACTCTTGCTCCCTCTCTCCTCTCCATCTCTTCTTCATCCACACCAGAGTCTTACTTCAATTTATTGTTCACTCCATCATAACTACTACTTCCTCCAGCATTGTCACACAGTCCATCACCACTCCCTTCTGCATTGTATTGGCACAGCATTTGCCCACAACAAATGCACTGAGCGTCACAAAAGGGACTTCACATGAGGTGTATGTAAATAATGTTTGTATTCAACACACGTTAGTTAACACAACATAAACATCATGTATCTCTGGGCATAAATCACATTTGGAAATATCACTAGCAGTACTAGGCCCAACCAAGGTAAAGTTACATCAGTAATATGTACACTTTGAGAAAGATCCTACTTTACCCCAGCACCTTCATGCAGTGCAAAACATTGTCAGCACAAGATCCACCTGAACAATTATTCAAATTTAATACCACACAACTATAGGGTGCACTCCTGTTCACAACGATAGCGGTAAATTGTACATATAGGTAATTATAGCACTTTTAAATAGCCTTGTGGGCCGGAAACTGCATGGGTAAAACCAATGTCACACATAATACTCTCTTGGCATGAATCAACCTGTAGAGCAACACCGCAGTGCAGGTTTGTTAATCACATGCAGTCACTTCCGCGCACTCAGCACCGATACCCGGTGCTACAGATATCAGGCAGGTTCGTATGGCACACACTTGCACACACAGCACCCTAATGCGATGCATTGATATCCGGCAAGTAATTAGATATTGTACTCGCAGACCCAATGGCCTAAACCCTCCTCCACCCTTCAACCAACCTTGACTACGCCACGCTCCATGAACTGGAGTTGAAAGAAACCTTTCCCCTCCCCGGACACTAGGCCGATCCTGGCTGGAGTCACACATATTCAGGGTCCTAGGGAAAAAGGTGGGAGGATAGATAATAGGCAATTTCAGGCTGCAGTCAACAAGTGGAAGTTTGGCCCTCCCTCTGGAAGTTCAATCAAAGGTCGCCCCACCGTGCCGCCAGGTACTTGCCTAATTCGGTGAGGCACAAGGGGGGGAGGGGAGGGGACCACCACATCTTGGGACCTGATTCAGATTGCTCTCAGAAGCTTTCTGTAGCCCACTCACTTACTCTCACTACCCAAGCCCATTCTGTCAATACAACCCAGTAACAAGGAGTTGTCAGGGCTGGGTGATGAGATGGCAGTTGGTTTGCGGCACCAAGGGCAGCAGAAGGAGCAATTTATGAGCGAGAGAAAGTAAATAAGGGAGCCTCTTGCAAGGGAAAGGTGCTCCATATGACACACGTTGAACAAAGTTGCACCCAGACAATCCGGGCACTCTGGAACACAAATTCACACCCCCACACTTCCCAGGAAATTAGGGACAATGTCTGGTGCACGATGACTTGAGACGCACCAGGCAATCCCAATCACACACAGTGCAGAGCAGCTAATTCAGCACCTCCTTGCAAATGAGGCCCAACATCTGGTGCTGGATGACTTGAGTCGCACCAGACAGATCCTGTCACACCAATGAAGAGTTACCAATTCCGTACCTCTTTGGAAATGAGGCACAATGTCTGGTGTGCAATGGCTTGAGTCACACCAGACAACTCAAGTCATACAGACGAAGAGTTACCAATTCCGTACCTCCCTGGAAATGAGGCACAATGTCTGGTGCGCGACGACTTGAGACACACCAGACAATTCTGGTCACACAAACGAAGAGTTACCAATTCCATACCTTCCTGGAAATGAGGCACAGCGTCTGGTGTGCATTGACTTGAGTCACACCAGACAATTCCAGTCATGCGCTCAGGTGCAAGTTCAGTGATGCCACATGAGGTAGAATGCAGCACTGCTCTGGGTACACAGGGTTGCAACATGTGAACTGGATACCGCATGCACAAGAGAAAATTCGGCATGAGTGAGAAAGCAAGCCACGTGGGTTCCCGCAATCGGTGAATCCGCCACCACCAATAAAATGCTTATGTGTACCACGGCCCCACTGCGCAGGGCCACACTCCTGGAATGTGGGCAGTTCCTTCAAGGCTCTGCACCAGGCAATCAGGTCTCCAGGCACAACAGTCGGTTCCATTCTCACACTGCCACTACCAGGTGGGATCCAGCAGACGATGTAGGCACCAAAAAGGGCACTGCTCTCCAGGTGTCACAGGTAGAAGGTCTAGATCCCTCACAGGAGGTCTTTGATGTCCCTGAAACCTCCACCAGAGAACAGGGGGCAAGCCAACAAGACCTTGGAGAGCACACTTTGGGGTGCCAGAGAGCAGCAGCCAGTCAGCCTGGGCCAGCCCCTATTCAGGAAGGGTGCGCGGCACATTCCAAAGGCAGCAATTACTCCTCGAGCACAACAGATTCCCCTGGCAGTGTGCTCCACGCAGTCCAGTATCTCCGGTCCTGCCTACCCACAGGCGTATCTCTAGTTTGCTGCAGTGTGGCGCCAGTAGTTATACTGTGCCTTTGAAGTTGGGGGAAGTTTAGAGGGTTCCCCTTTGAACAACAGATGTCTCCCCTAAATTTCTGTCATGTCTGCCATGGGACCATGGAATGCAGATCTTAATCTTTAGTGGGGCCATAATCTGGCTCGGAGGGGCCAAGTGTCAAAACCTCTCCCTCCAATGTATCCAGCCAGGCCCTCAAATGGAAGAGGTCTGTTGTTCCAGTTGTGTGCCCACGGTTTATAGCTGTTGCTGGGAAATGCACAGATGTGCTCCCCCAACCTCCATTGTGGATTAGAGTTCAATTTAAAAGGCACACAAAAGTGTTTTAGAGCATAGAAATGCCTACTTTCTAGAAGTGGCATTTTTAGGTTATTATTGACAAAACCACCTGTACCACAGAAAGGGGGTTTGTCAGGATGAATCTAATGATAGTAAACATTATGAAGCTGCTCCACTGCAATCCACTATTGCAGCTATGAGTAATTGTAAACTTCCCCCATGTTAACCTATGGGCAGAGCAGCTCTCATAAGTAGAGAAAACACACATGGGTATTCTTCACTCCCTGGGCACTCGTGCCCTTGCGCACACACAAGCCTGCATTGCGAGGCTGGACACATTTTTAAAAACACCATAGGTGCCAGTGCACACACTTAGGCCTGCTATGACAAGCTGGCACATGTTTAAGAACAGTGCAGGTGCAAATGCTCACACACAGGCCTGCAATGACAAGGCTCAGCATCTATGGGAAACACCAGTGGGCACCCGTGTACACACTGGCCAGCACCACTTCCTAATAGAGGTAGGAAAGGTGCACACACTTTCACACTGTACTTACAGTGGGTAAGTGACCAGGGCCATAAGGTACTGGATGGAGAATTGATAGAGCGGAACGTGGTAACAATTTACCTGCGTTCGGACGCTCTGTAGGTCGATGAATCTTTTGACTAAGTGGGAACTCTCTGTACTCTTGATCGATCAATCACATCAAATCGATAATCAATAACGAACATAAGCAACACCTTGAACAACATAACACTTAACAATTAATCCAGAATACATTTCGGCGAACCCTGACCTTTCAGCCAGGAATAACCACACCAGTTTATTGCAAAGTTAGTGAATTTATTTCCCTATATTAACAAAGCTAGCACGATATAGATGTGTCTCAACACCAAATGATAAACATAAATGAACATTAATAGCTGTCCATATCGTCGAAACAAGTGTAATCTATGTAGCATTTGAATCACAAGGCATTCGATAATGGCAATGCAAAGCACTAATACGATAATCTGTAATGGGCTAATTGCGTACATTTAGTCAGCATAACAAGATCTCAAATTGCATCGTGCGACACGTGGAATCCTCGTCTAACCTCAAATTAGCATCAGCATGTGGGACTTCATGCAAAAACAATTTGGCAACATCAATTTGGAAAACTCCTAGCTAGGGTCCTTATCAAAATCAGCAGTTGGTTACCTAAAAGAAACACAATGCCATTTTACAATTTCCTTTCATAATTACCAATTCCGATCAGCAATCAATGAATTCTTCGTCTCACAGGTATCGTTTCTCGATCAGCATAGGACGGGACAAAGGGGCAGGGGTGAACGGGGCAATTGCCTCACGGCGGCAAAGTAAGGCTACTACTTCATGCAAAGGGGCAAATCAAAGTTAAAGTCTCTAGGGCAAGAATCATTAAAGTCTCTTTCTCTCGACTAGAGAAAGCATCAAAGTCTCTCAAAATGGCGTCGCAGCAAAATGGGTCATAATAGCTACGAAGTCAAAATGGCGGGATGTCCGAAGATAGAGAGAGCTTCCCTCTCGTGCACCTGGGTTTTATAGACAACAGTTCAAGTCCAGTAGGGTCTCCATTGGTGGGTTCATAGGTTAGCTTCAACTTGACCAATCAAAAACGACAGTTCTCAAGCTTTTACTTAAGCATACATTATCCTTGGAGATGGGTACGCAATTTGCAACATTGTCTCTCGATTAGCTTACTCTCAGAGCCTCCATTGTCCGCACCTGCAAGTCGACCTTGAATTAAAGAGAAAATATGCCATGCTGGCACTAACTTTAAGATAAGCACGTGAACGGTTTCTGTGGAAAAATACAGCTTCAAGCAGAAATACACGTTTAATAGCACAGTGGAAAAATACGAACATCTAACCCGTGAGACCAGGCAACTAGGCCAAAGCCTCCGCTAAAGTAATGCTAAGCTAAAACATTTCAAATAAGCAAATCGTAGCATACGTTTATGATTATGTCGGATTAGTGCAATTCTAATACACCACGTTATATAAAGCACGCGTATAAATGATGGCAAACTATTCTGAGAGCACATTTTGTCCCCGTACAATCTTCATTAATTCGGTTAATGTCACACATGATTATGTCAGCACTACGTCTATGCGTTAATAAATCAAAACCTTCATTTTCTGCTTCATCAATCCCTCCTCTGATGACTACTTGTCATCACACAAATTTAGCCCACAAATTTTATCCCATTAAAATTCTGTCAGCTCCCTTTTCCTTTTAGTTCCCCTAGTTTGCGCTTTATATTCTTCTGCCATTCTTTTCATTATTTTCTCCTCCTTTCTTCTTTTAATTCTTTCCATAATCATTATTATTCCCCTTTTTATTCCCCAAATTCCAAATACACAAATTATCACTATTAATATCCCTTCTATTATTTTCAATAATATTCCATTCCAAATTCCCCCAATCCAATGTCCCACTGAAGCAAGTCCCTTCCCAACCTTTTCCCACACTCCTGGTTCTTTCAGTTCTTTCAAATCTGCACTTTCTTTTGTTAGATTAGCAAGCATAGTTTTAATTTTCACACTATTATCAGGTATATAGGTGCAGCAGTGACGTGCACCAATCATTTTGCAAACGCCTCCATCCTTTGCTAAAAGAATGTCTAAAGCAAGCCTATTTTGAAGAGTCATAGCTCTTTCCGCTGCAAGTTCAGCATCCATCAGGATTATAGCACCTGAAAACTTTGTCAGCATGTTATCCACTATAGTAGACAACTTTCTTATTTTGATGGAATTCAGCACAACTCCCAATGAAGGAATCATGGCTCCAAATATATCACCTACCACAGCAGCTGCGGTCTCTCTTTTCTGAATACGATGGGATCCAGGTGTCTTTTCAATCATCGATATGTCATCCAGTTGATAAACCTTTGGAAACACTATACCCAAATAACATCTTCCCCACCATCCCTTTGGGAGACGATAATAGGCATTATGCCCACAAATGTAATACACCCCTGGAATGACAGGGTCAAGTCCGTCCATCATGAATGTCCATTTGGCCTTAAAGATAAACGTATGTTTGCATTCACTCGCTCCTACAAAAATATTGTCATAATAGGATTCACCTCGATATATACAAAATTTCCCTACATGCCAAGCATCTAAAGCAATTTTCCCTTGTGTCTTTATAGCAGCAAAATCATAATTATCTACTGAAGTCCTCTTATGTAGCTCTTTTTCTAATTTCGCCTTCATTTGAGCCCTTCTATCATCTGTGCGATCTAGAAAGCTTATTTCTACTGCAGAGAGTGAGCAGGTAAGATTTTCCCTATGAGCGTGAGCCGTTTCAAAAGGTTGCATTGGCTCGAAAAAGTCCCTCATAATTTTGTAATCCCAATATTTTGCAGTCTCGCTTAGCTGCGCTATTATAGGAACATAAGCAAATGTAACATCATAATTCGAATAAAAATACTGTATGTTAGCTTGACCATAAAACCTAGACATTACTATACTACATGTAATCCCGTATGTAAGAGGCATGTGGTGATAAGTCACCCCTTCCTTTACTGATGTTGGTATCTGGGTACACACATAACAATCTTTCGCATCCATAGTCTCAACATACTCTGTTAATAAGCGATAGAAAACGTTATACGAAAGCTCTTTCTTATCATGCAAGAGCCTCTCATCCATTGCTAGTCTTTTCAATGGTGTTAGTTCAGTGACAGTAACAGGAACAATAGTAGAAGCAGCAATAGTCTCATTCTCACCCTTTCCATGCATTCCAAACACAATTGCCATTATTATTAGTACACATGTTAGTACCAAGCCTATACACACATATTTACAATATTTCTTTCTATTGTTTTGCATAGCGTACCGAGGCATGATCTGTATAGAATCAGAGAGCTAGAAGCACTTATAAATGAAACTACTTAGCAATTCAGTTACAGAGCTGAACGAGCACAATGTTCACACCGTCTTCTTCAAAAGGCCAGTCACTTATCGGTTAGCAGCATTTGTCTCAATTCGGTTTAGAAATGTCTCAACTGGTTGTTTGTCTCACGTTAGATTGCAGCAAGCAATACCATTTACTACCGTTTCAATCAACAGAGTCTATGAAACTTTTCTTTTCTATTGGTATCTCTTCTTCTTCTTCGTTCTCGATGCTTAGAGATACAAACTCATCAGTCCAATCATCGTTTACTGCATATGCCCATTCAGGACCAGAATACCTCCTGTTTGGTATCCTTTTCCTTTTCAATTTTGCTTCCCTTTTCGATTCTGATTCGCTGGCACTCTCCTCCTTCGCCAAGTCTTTTTCTTCACTTGACGATTGTTCCACGACAGTCACTTCCTTTCTTTTCTCTTTCACTTTTGGCCTTCCTCCCTCGTTCAAACCTTCTTTGCCCTTTTCTTTTATCGGTGAGATACTTAGTCTTCTTTTTGCACCGTGTCCGTTTGATGGACCTGCGCCCTTTTCTGTAGTGGTTTGAACTCTCTCGTTCTGCTCTTCTTTGTCCCCACCTTCAGGGGAATCGGTCACGTTCTCTTTTTCTTTTTCTGTATCGTCTGTTTCTGGGAAAGCCCCCTTCTGCTCAGGCTCTCCTGCGTTTTCACCCTTTTCGAGCCCTTCGTCACCGTTACTTTCTTCTGGCTCTGTATCACTTTCAGCTGCTTCAGGTTCTTTGTCACCTTCAGCTGCTTCAGGCTTTTTGCTACCCTCCGCTGCTTCAGGCTCTTTGTCACCTGCAGCTTCGTCGTCGCTGTCTGAACTTTCTCCTTGGTCTTCCCCAAGCGAGTCAACTCTTCGTTCTCCAATAATATCTCCTTTTCTCCTGTTGCTGCCTGTTCGCTTTCAGTTCGCTTTTGTTCTTTCTCAGCACTCGGCACTGTTTTATCAGGCACTGGTAATTTCAGCGCTTCAACTTCCTCATCTGTGGGACACAGCACCTTCTTTGTGTGACTGGCGTGAATCCAGTTGGGAACCCCCGCGCACTTCACAGCGGTAGTTGTTGTCAGGATCACTTGGAAAGGGCCTTTCCAACGGGGTTCCAGACACGACTTCCTCACGTGCTTCTTTATCACGACCCAGTCACCTGCTTTCAGTGCGTGTCCTGGACCTTGGATCGGTGGCAAGGTGGTCGCTTCCACCTGGTGAGAGAAAGAGCGAACCACGTCAGCCAGACCTTTGCAGTAGTCTAACACCATATCATCTGTAATATTCAAAAGCATGTTTGCGGGAACTGCAGGAAGTCTCATAGCCCTGCCCATGAGGATTTCGTGCGGAGACAATCCAGTTTTTCTATCAGGAGTATTTCTCATTGACATTAGCACTAAGGGCAATGCGTCAGGCCATTTCAAATTTGTTGATGCACATATTTTTGCCATTCTCGACTTCAGCGTACCATTCATCTGCTCCACCAGTCCTGATGCTTCAGGGCGATAGCTACAGTGCAGCTTTTGCTCAATGTTCAGTGCTTCGCAAAGTAACTTCATCACCTCGTTATTGAAGTGACTTCCCCTATCTGATTCTAAAGAGATCGGGAATCCGAAACGTGGTATTAACTCCCTCAATAATAGCTTGGCAACTGTAAGGCTGTCGTTTCTACGTGTGGGGTATGCCTCAATCCAATGACTAAAAATGCACACAATCACCAACACATACCTCAAACCTCCATGCACAGGCATCTCAATGAAGTCCATCTGCATACGACTAAAAGGACCGCTTGCCCTACCAATGTGACTCGCGTTCACAACTGTTCCCTTTCCTGGGTTCATCTGCTGGCAAGTGACACATCGATGGCAAACTGCTTCTGCAGCTTGACGAAATCTGGGGTTAAACCAATCAGTTTTGAACAATCTTATCATGGCATCTCTCCCTAGGTGAGCTTGCCCATGATAGAACCGCGCAAGCTGCGATAAGAGACTATTTGGCAAAACAAATTTTCCCTCATGTGAAACCCATAGCTCGTCTTGTCTCTTTATACATTGTGATTTAATCCAAGAATCTCTTTCATCCTCCCTGACATTATTCTGTAGTGCTTTTAGTTCTTCTATTGTATCCACGACCTTCAAGGCAAATGCTTCAGCTGGTTCGAGTTCTGGTTCACTTATTGTATTCCAATCATCCCTTAACAATATACAGTTCAAGGCACAAAATCTTGCGACTTGATCTGCATAGGCGTTTCCCAGAGACACATAGTCCTGTCCTTTCGTGTGAGCACTGCACTTTACCACTGCAACTTCAGCTGGCACTTGAATGGCATGTAACAACTCCCTTATTCTCTCCCCATTTTTCACTGGGGATCCTGAAGAAGTCAGGAAACCTCTCTGTGACCATAGTTGTCCAAAGTCATGCACAATCCCAAACCCGTATTGGCTATCAGTGTAAATGGTGACTTTCATCAATGCAGACAATTGACATGCTCTAGTAAGGGCTACAAGTTCTGCTACTTGTGCAGAATAGACTCCTTGGAGCCATCCCGCTTCCAAGATCCCTGTCACAGTACATACAGCATATCCTGCTTTCAAAATTCCCACCCCATCTCTTAGACATGAACCATCAACAAAAAGAATTTGGTCATTTTCATCAAGTTTTGTATCCTTGATGTCCGGTCGGGGTTTTGTGCAAAATTCAGTCACCTGAAGGCAGTCATGCTCGACGTCTTCAGCGTTCTCAATTTCAGCATGTTCTCCAGGAAGCAAGGTAGCTGGGTTCAACGTGGTGCACCTTTTCAGCTGCACATTCGGTGAGCCCAGAATAGTCGTTTCATACCTTGTGAGTCTTGCTCCAGTCATGTGCTGCGTTCGGGAGCGGGTCAAAAGTATCTCAACTGAGTGAGGGACCATGACTGTTACTGGGTGTCCCATCACTATTCCTTCACTCTGAGTGAGGCTGATACCAACTGCTGCTACGGCGCGCAAACACCCTGGGAGTGCTGCTGCAACCGGATCCAAAGTAGCTGAAAAATACGCTACTGGTCTGTTTACGCCACCATGGGCTTGAGTCAAGACAGACAAAGAACATGCATCACGTTCATGGCAAAACAATGTGAAAGGCTTCGTGTAATCAGGCATACCTAAAGCTGGAGCCCTGCACATGCACTCCTTTAATTCAACAAAAGCATCCATCTCATCCCCTTTCAGTTCGATCTGATCCAAGGCATCCTTCTGGGTCAATTTCAGTAGAGGCTTTGCTAGAGACGAGAAGTTGGGAATCCACTGGCGACAGTATCCCACCATTCCCAAAAACTTCCTCACCTCCTTCCTTGTCTTTGGTGGACTCATTTGAAGTACACTTGTAATTCTTTCCTTCATTATTTTCCGTGACCCTTTTTCTATTTGGTGACCCAAGTATTTCACTTTCTTCTGACAGAACTGCAGTTTGGAAGGAGACACCTTGTGTCCATTCCCTCCCAAATGGTTCAACAGAGCAATGGTATCGGCTGTGCAGCCACTTTCTGTCTTTGATGCAACCAGTAAGTCATCAATGTACTGTACTAGGGTTGACTCGAATGGCAACTCTAACTCTTCCAAATCTTTCTTTAGGACTTGATTGAATATTGACGGTGACTCAGAAAACCCCTGAGGAATTCGACACCAACTGTACACTCTGTCTAGGAATTTGAAACAAAAGAGGAATTGGCTGTCCTCATGAAGAGGCACAGAAAAGAATGCTTGTGACAAATCGATGACTGAGAACCACTCAGCTTCACAAGGGATCTGAAACATTATCACAGCTGGATTCGGTACGACAGGGCAGCACTTGATTATGATGTCATTTATTTTTCTCAAATCCTGTACAAGTCGGACTTTCCCACTTGGCTTTATTAGTCCCAATATCGGTGAATTACATGGGCTGCTTAATACTTCTTTCAGTACTCCCTGCTTCACGAATTCGTCAATAAGTTGGGCAACTTTCATGAGGGTATCTTGTGGCATGTGGTATTGTGGGGTCTAGGGAAAGATCGCATTGGGCTTTACCATCACTTTTACTGGTTCCACTCCTTTCATCAATCCCACCTCTTTCCCTGTCATGTCCCACACTTCCTTTCTGACTGTTTCCCGTAATTCTGCTGGGATATCTTCTTCAGTTATCATTGGTAAAAGACAAATCAGAGGATACTCTTCGTCAACTGTTTCTATCTCATCACCCTCTACACTGTCCTCTTCTTCCCCATCACTGCTCGTCTGTATTGTTATTCCCTCGTTCGAACACATTATCGAACAACCCAATTTGCACAATAGGTCTCTTCCTAACAGTGCTATCGGGCTTGAGTCACATACCACAAACTGATGTACCCCTTGATAGTTACCAATGTTGACTGGTACCGGATCTGTTATTGGGTTCGTCAGATGCCTGTTTGCTACTCCCACCACTTGAACTGTCCTCCCTGAGAGTGGCAAATTTGGTACTTCACTGCTCTTAACAGTTGAACGTGTGGCTCCCGTGTCAACCAAGAATGAGACACGATGACCCATTACTCTTCCTTCTACGTACGGACCCCTTTGATCAACTTCTAGAGATGCCGCAAGCACACAATCTCCTTCCTCTTCTGAGCTTTCACTCTCCCATACATTGTTTATTCCACTCTCACTGTGTAATGGGAACTGTTGTACTGTGCCGTTTGTGCTCATTACCTGACCCGTTACCTGTGGAGGAACCATCACTTGCTGCTGGCTCATTGGTGCCAAAGGTATTTGCATTTGCTGATTAGGTACCATAGGTAACTGCTGTTGCATCGGCTGCATTTGCGTCATCTGCACACGGGGCATCTGCATCTGCTGCGGCTGCATAGGTTGTAATCCCTGCAATTGATTTATGGTCTGAAAATTTGGGTTTGGACCTCTCATTTTTGGTCCTCTCATTGTCTGAAATGCATTGACATCATTGTTTTGCTGACCAACACCTACACCTGCACCTGCACCTTCCTGCACCACCATCGGGCACTCGCGTTTCCAATGACCTACGTTTCCGCACGCGTGACACGGCATCACCTTCTTCATTGCCTGCACACCCGTCACAACAGTGTTCAAATCCGGACCATTATTCACAAAACCTCCTCTGCCTCTGCCTCTGGCCTGTGGTTGAAACGCCATGTTTCCTTGCAACTGCGGCTGCGGTTGCTGAAACGCCATGTTTCCCTGCAACTGCGGCTGCTGTTGCGGCATCTGCTGTTGGAACCCTTGCATCCCTGGCAACCCTTGCAGTCCTTGCAGACCTTGCAAGCCTGTCTGAGCCGCCTTAAGCTGCATCATCATCACCTTCTCTTTCAGCTTTTTCTGTTTCACCTCAATTTCATCGCTACAGTATTTCGCATAAGTCAAGACTTCATCAATCGGTTTCGACTGCCAGCAGATCAAATGCGACTTTATCATCTGACTTATCTCTGGTCTTAGCCCTTCCACAAATCTGAACACAAAATGAAGCATATCTTTCGCCTCGATTGCTTCCGTGCCACTGTAATTCTTGAACGCCTTCAACAACCTTTCATAGTAACTATGAATCGATTCTTTAGCCTCTTGGGCAGTTCGATCAATTTTCTGCCAATCCACATTTTTCGCGGCAACCTTCGTCTTCAAATGCTCAATCACCTTATAGTACAGACACATCACCATAGGTGATGGTGCACCCGTCTCTCTCTGGTTCACTTGTCGGCCAACCTACAGCTCTTTTGCAATCCTCCCACAAATCTGCCGGAACCACAATCTCGAATAAAGTGTTCAGGTCTTCCCAGAGACATTTTGCAAGCTTCACAAACCTATCAGTCTGTTGATACCATTCGATCGGCTTTTCCCTCAGTTTGGGAAAATCATTCGTAAAAGACTGAATATCACTCCTGTGCCATGGTACATGTACTAATTTTCCCCCTGCTGTCTCCCTCATTGGTAACATTGTTACTGTTTCGCTGCTCTGCGGTCTTTTCTCATTGTGTTCTGTAGCACTGTCCCTCCTCTTATCCTTCCTCTTTACCCATCTGCTTTCCCACTTGTCTAAGCACCTCCACACTTGGGCACTCTGCAACAATTCTCTAAGGTGTGCCTTCATGCCTGCTGATCTCATGTGTTCGAAATCTGTGGTCCCAAAATCCAACCTATAGCTCCTGCTCAAGTGTTTCGTCTTGCCTATATCAATCCCGTTCCTGTCTGCTACTTCCTGCAAACTTTTATGTACCTTGTTTACTTCTTTCGTGATCTTTGGACATAGATACCTCAACTCCTCTTCCGTGTAGGATTCTAACCTGTTCACACCCATATTCCCTTCCACCAATTCTTGTGTTTCCATGTTCAGCCTCATCCTGCTCAAGTAATCGTCTCCCTTCCCACTGTCTGAACTTTGTGTGGAATTTAGACTGTTGAACCACTGTGTCAACTGTTGCGCATTTACTCCCATCAGAGTAGCATTCACATCGACTGCCATCGATGGTTGCGGCAACTTTTCAGTGTTCGATGTTAATGGTATTATCAGTGGGGGGCTCGACCTCACCAGTGTTGACTGAGCGCATACGGGACTAAACTCCATCAGTGACCCAGACCCAGTTGGCTGAGTCGCTATCGGAGTTATCCCTGGAGTGTTTTCTATGCACCTTCTTTCTGTCCCATTCTGCAGCATTGGTCCCTGACTGCTCATACCTAAGTTAGGCTGACTATACAAAGGTACCACTGGACCTACAGTAATGGGCAGTGATATTGCATCTGGATTCTGTCCATTTCCCATATTCTGAGGCATGTTCATCCCCATATTATGGGTCATCATTGCCGGCATGCCCATCTGACTCCCCGTCATTTGAGCATGAACATTTCCTCCCTGCATCTGCTTTTGAGGCATCATAAACTGAGTTGATTCAGCTTGTGCCATTGTTGGGTTGTAACCATTCTGTACGCCCCTTACGGTTGGATCTAGAATCATTCCTCCACTGTTATCACTGCTGTAGTACCCTGGCATCTGCGGCTGATAATGTTCTGCTGGTTTCAACACGGGCACATCTGGATACATTCTCCTGACCTGCGGTATCTGTGGGGTGAGCAGTAAGCTCGGATCCTTAGATCCCGATGGTACTCCTGTATTCTGCGTTTCACTGTTCTGTACCGATGCCGGAGGGGCAGAACTGGTACTTGGACCTTGTCCATTTTCCGCATAAGGCGGTGGACGGTCGTTCAGCAATTGCATTATCAACTCCTCATCCTCTAACTCCTCTTCTCTTCTCAACTTGTCCTCGTTCTCTCTATCCTTGGAACATTTCCTGTCTGTCTTACAGGTAGCTTTCTTACCTGTCTCCTCTTCATCTTTAGTAATTGCGGGGAACAATTTTATTCCCTGCAATACATCTGACCTCCACACCTTCTGCGCATTATCCCACCTAGCATCCGCTAGTGTCTTTTCTACCTTCCTCATCCTTGTTTCAAACTTGTTCTTCTGTTGCTGTCTAGCCATGAGTTCCCAGATTGCTAGAGCCTCAAACTGTGCTGGCCTTGGAGGCACCTTCATGTCATACATCGTAAATCTCAAATTCTCTAGGACCCTTATATTGAATGTCCCATGTATCGGGAATGCTACGCTCCCATGTTTCTCTGTCCACTTGTGCCATTGCTTTAGCCAAAGACACGGAGCTACCCCTTTTTCCTCCATTACAATGTAAGCTGGTGTACCCTCGGGCGGCGTTTCCTCTCCTACGCTCGCTTTAATGTATGACTCTCCCTTCATCGCGCTCCTGAATGCTTTAAGGAATTTCATCTTTCTCGTCTTTTATTTAACCAAGTTTATAATCAATAGGTAACTTTTATTCCACAAAATTCGTAATCAATAGGTGACTTTAATTCCCGGAATACTCTTCACCTGCCTTTCCCCTTCCAATCGAGTCCCACGGACTGCGTCCAATCCGTGCACGACCCTTCTCTCCAACCAACCTATCCCAGCGCGGCTCTTAGTGACGTCAAACTCACACACACTGCGGCTGACAAAGCCTCGCGGCTAGTCTTCCTCCACTCAGTTCCTCCCGTAACAACTTTTTGCATGTATCGCGAGCTACCAAAACTAAAACAGATCTGTCGGTTTACTACAGGAAGGGTAACATAATCGCTTCAGGACCTTAGGGACCTTTCACCAACCTCGGCCACTATTCGATCTCTTTCACCAGCCTCGGCCGCTATTCGGTCTTTCTCAGTCCCCACATTCGCAAGCAAATCTGACCCGCAGACCTACTCTCAACTTGTCAATGATCTGTTCTAGTGCACTTAGAATCTTGTCAAAGCCCGAAGTCGAAGTTTCTATCACTCCCTAACACACTTACCCACTCGTTGACCACGCCCGATCAACCTACTAAACCGCCCAGACCACAACATGGATCAACATACTCCGGAGTCTCTTGACCTCGCAGGGCCCGCCTCAACAACAACAACCACGTGGACCTTTTTATGCACAAAGCGCCACACGCACATGAAGTTCGATGACTTCCCTACTCTCACACTCGGAGCCGCACCTCCGCTATCTCTATGAAGTTCGACGACTTCTCTACTTCTACACTCGGAGTCGCACCTCCGCTATCCTTAAAAGAAAATCCTCGCAACCTTTTCACACACTCTGCGGCAATAAGCTGTGCAAGCGCAAAACCCTAACTTCACTCATACCATCACTGATACCGCCGATGCTGTTTCCACATCTCCTTTCTCTCCATTCGCAAGCTTCGAGTTCCCGGGAAAGTCGCGGTGGACCTAGCCCATCATCATCTTGTCAATTATTTTCATCCAAGAAAATCTAATTCAACTTCTCGAATGAGGCCTCAAAATGCGTAACCGCTAATTCAACACCATGTACTCTAATGGTACAGGGTCCCAAAAGACGTAACCGACCTCTGCTACCATCTACTGATAGAGCGGAACGTGGTAACAATTTACCTGCGTTCGGACGCTCTGTAGGTCGATGAATCTTTTGACTAAGTGGGAACTCTCTGTACTCTTGATCGATCAATCACATCAAATCGATAATCAATAACGAACATAAGCAACACCTTGAACAACATAACACTTAACAATTAATCCAGAATACATTTCGGCGAACCCTGACCTTTCAGCCAGGAATAACGACACCAGTTTATTGCAAAGTTAGTGAATTTATTTCCCTATATTAACAAAGCTAGCACGATATAGATGTGTCTCAACACCAAATGATAAACATAAATGAACATTAATAGCTGTCCATATCGTCGAAACAAGTGTAATCTATGTAGCATTTGAATCACAAGGCATTCGATAATGGCAATGCAAAGCACTAATACGATAATCTGTAATGGGCTAATTGCGTACATTTAGTCAGCATAACAAGATCTCAAATTGCATCGTGCGACACGTGGAATCCTCGTCTAACCTCAAATTAGCATCAGCATGTGGGACTTCATGCAAAAACAATTTGGCAACATCAATTTGGAAAACTCCTAGCTAGGGTCCTTATCAAAATCAGCAGTTGGTTACCTAAAAGAAACACAATGCAATTTTACAATTTCCTTTCATAATTACCAATTCCGATCAGCAATCAATGAATTCTTCGTCTCACAGGTATCGTTTCTCGATCAGCATAGGACGGGACAAAGGGGCAGGGGTGAACGGGGCAATTGCCTCACGGCGGCAAAGTAAGGCTACTACTTCATGCAAAGGGGCAAATCAAAGTTAAAGTCTCTAGGGCAAGAATCATTAAAGTCTCTTTCTCTCGACTAGAGAAAGCATCAAAGTCTCTCAAAATGGCGTCGCAGCAAAATGGGTCATAATAGCTACGAAGTCAAAATGGCGGGATGTCCGAAGATAGAGAGAGCTTCCCTCTCGTGCACCTGGGTTTTATAGACAACAGTTCAAGTCCAGTAGGGTCTCCATTGGTGGGTTCATAGGTTAGCTTCAAATTGACCAATCAAAAACGACAGTTCTCAAGCTTTTACTTAAGCATACATTATCCTTGGAGATGGGTACGCAATTTGCAACATTGTCTCTCGATTAGCTTACTCTCAGAGCCTCCATTGTCCGCACCTGCAAGTCGACCTTGAATTAAAGAGAAAATATGCCATGCTGGCACTAACTTTAAGATAAGCATGTGAACGGTTTCTGTGGAAAAATACAGCTTCAAGCAGAAATACACGTTTAATAGCACAGTGGAAAAATACGAACATCTAACCCGTGAGACCAGGCAACTAGGCCAAAGCCTCCGCTAAAGTAATGCTAAGCTAAAACATTTCAAATAAGCAAATCGTAGCATACGTTTATGATTATGTCGGATTAGTGCAATTCTAATACACCACGTTATATAAAGCACGCGTATAAATGATGGCAAACTACTCTAAGGGCACATTTTGTCCCCGTACAATCTTCATTAATTCGGTTAATGTCACACATGATTATGTCAGCACTACGTCTATGCGTTAATAAATCAAAACCTTCATTTTCTGCTTCATCAGAATCAGCAAAACCTATGGGAAGAGCCAATCCCCTAGGTAGGGAAAACCCACGTGGGGGTTTTTCACTACCAGGGCATGGGACACTCATGTGTACCTGACCAGCCTTTCGTCTATCACCTGCTACCCCTTCAGGGGGTCCTCTAGGGGTAGAGAAGGGCCCACTCAGGATTGGCTACGGAGTTAGAAGTGCCAATCCGAGCACAAGCACAACTACACTTCCACAGGCCTGCATTGTCATGCCGGATATATGCTTGACAGGCTTTTCTGGTGGATGGCACGCTCAGGGCAATGTGCCACTAGTAGCCAGGGCCGTACCTTCCCCCTGTATGCTGTGTACCTTTTTTCAGGGCACTCCTGGGTACCGCACCTGAACCAATCACATAAGCACCCCTTCCTGGCATGCGAAGGAAGGGAGCACACACTTTCCCACTTCTGTGCAGTGGGGAAGTGCCCAGAGTCCTAAGGCCACGCAAAGAGAGTCAGTACAAAACCGGGAGGTAAAAGCAAAAAATTAAATTCCTTAAGAAGGGCCATGGCCAACAGTAACTTACTCTCTTCACAAGTTCCTTTAGAACTTTGCACCACCCTTTTTAAATTCCATACGCAGGGGCATAGTTTGGTCCGTAAGATTGGGGGAGTGTTAGCTTCAGATTTTCCGACAATGAGGTGGACATAAAATGTTTAAATACATTATATGACAAGCAGGGTGGATGGGAGGGGCCTAAGGGTCAGTGAAAATCGAAAGCATTCTGGAGTGGTAGGGGTGCTAAGTGAGGGTAAACACAATATTTTGTAAAATTACTAATATTTTTGATCACTTTAAAAACTGAGAGGGAGAGAGTGCGTGTGCGTTTTTGTCTGAATGTAGGTAAAAATTATTTGTGAAATCCGGCAAACATCTCACCATACCCGATCAGTTATTAATTTATTAGTGGGGTGTAGCCCTCACCACACCCCTCCTGAAGCTACGCCCCTGACCATTCCTTTCCACTACTTTCTGACGCATTAATACCGCTATCACTTGTTCCAGTTCGTAAAATTGACTCTGACCTTTCTTAACTTTACCGGGTTTCATGACCCAGATCCAATCACCAATAGCAAGTAACGCTGGTTTAACTCCATGTTTTTCATCATAATGATTCTTCATTTTCACATGTTTTTCAGCCACCCCACTGTGCACTGACTCAAGAGATCATTGAGGATCAACTCCTGCATTAGGGAACCAACCTGGATTGAACTTGAATAATGGTTTGCATTCTCTCATGATTTCAAAAAGTGATACCTCAGTGACTTCTTCTCGCCACCCTGTGTACCCTGACTGCCTTGTGTAATTGCACTTCCCAGTCTGTGCTGCTAGCCACATCAGATTGTGAAAACAAATCAATAAGCACAATTCTGAATTTGTATTCCTCACCAACAGGGCCTATTAAGTCTATAGCCACTATTTCCCATGGTTATTTGGGAAAACGTTTTCATACATCAGTGGTCTTAAAGTTTGCAAGGTTTTAACGGCACCTGCACAACTGGAACATTAACTCACAAACCTCTCTACCTCTGCATCTACGCCTGGCCATCAAAACAAATTCCATACCAGCCCCTTTGTTCTCACTACACCAAAATGGCCCTTGTGGCATAATTGAATAATCAATGTCCTCAGCCCCTTGGGTTGTACAATTCTCTCTTCCCTCAAAATGGTTCCATTATGCACCGTCAACTGCTAACTGACTTCCCAGAATAGTATAATCTCTGTTCGCAAATTACTTTTAGTAGGCCCGTCTCCTTGGATTAACTCCTTGACTTGTGTTAACACTTCATCCTTCTCATACTCTGCTGCCCGTTCTTCTTTACAAACTGCATGAACACCATTCCCATTTACAAAAGCCACTTTAAAGTTATTCCAAACTTCATCCTCACACTCCTCTAACTTGGTAGGTATTCTGGACAAGCAGTCTGGTACCATATTATCTTTGCCTGGTAAATACACAAGTTTATAAATGTAATCTGGCATTTGCATTGATAATCTGTCAGTCCCTGCAGAAGCAGTGATAGTTCCTTCAGTTGTCAGCAGTTCCACAAGAGGTTTGTGGTCACAAAATATCACAACTGGTTTGCCCCATATAAAGGCTCTGTAATGGTCCAAAGCCCATGCACGAGCCAATGCCTCCCTTTCGATAACTTGGTACCTTTCCTCAGTAGGTGGAAGAGCCCTGGATGCAAATTAGATTATGGATTCTATACCATCCTTGTTTTTCTGAGTCAAAACTGTACTAAACGTTTCCCACTAGAGTCAGTTGTGATAAAGCAATTCTAAATTGGTTAAAATAATCCAATGCCTGAACGTTATCAATTTCTGATGTAATCAGATCAAATTATTTTTGACACTCTAATGTCCATTCAACCTAGACTTGTTTTACAATAGTTACCTTATATGATATCTTTTCTCTGAAAAATGTGGAATGAATTTTGAACAATATTCCACTAGTTCCAGAAATTATCTGACTTTCTCCTTGTTACTAGGACCTAGGGCATCCTTAATGGCACTGATGAGAGATGCCTTAGGTTTTACTCCTTCAACACCAAATTAGTGTTCTAAGTATGTCACTTTTTCCTCTGCAGATTTGCACTTTGTGAATTCCGCAGTTAGGCCATTCTTTCCCAAAGTAATGAACACTTTCCATAGTCTTGCATCAAGAACGTCCCTGTTTTCTCCAAAGCTCAATATATTGTCTTGGAAAATTCTAATTCCTCATTCTTTTCCCAAAGGATTATGCATGAGTCTCTGGAATACGCCAGACCGAAAGGCATTCCTTTGAATTGAAAACTCCGAAAAGGTGTGATGAAAGCCATATCTTTCATAAAATCAGGTATTAGGGAAATTTGGTAGTACGCAGCTGACAAGTCTATGGTGGAAAATACTTTGGCACCGTTAAGACACATAGCCATTTCATTAATCCTAGGTAGAGGAAATGATAAATCACAAAATTTTCATTTAAGTGTCTCAGACCCACGCATAAACAGATCTTAACATTGCTGTGCCTGGCCACCACAAATGGAGATATCCCTTTTGATAGGTTCAATTACATAAGCTTCTACTGATTTGTCTAGTTCATTTGACACTTTGGGGGTCATTCCAACCCTGGCGGTCGGTGATAAAGCGGCGGCCAACCCGCCAACAGGCAAGCGGTAAAAAAAACCGTATTCTGACCCTGGCGGGAACCGCCAACACAGCCCGCCACTTTAACACTCCGACTGCCACGGCGGGACAGACAAACAGCTCGGCGGTCACCGCCAACAGCGAGGCGGCAGACAATGTACCTCCCACCCTATCACAACTCACCAATCCGCCACCTTTTCCGGGGCGGGAGCCCCGCCGATAAAAACACGGCGGAAACAGACTACGAACGGGAAAACGCTCACCTATACACACTCCACGAGGAAGGAGGACAGTATGGAGCCCGAATTACACATCCTACCGGCTATTGTCTACCTGCTCATCTACCACGAGTACGAACGCCGGCGCAGACAACAACGGTGAGTACTGCACCTACGACACAGGGGAGGGGGGAGGAGGAAAGCTTACGGGCACACACATATGCAACCCACCCCCCAACTATCTACACACCAATGCAGAGCACCAAGTCACAGTGACACCACCCAAACCCCCCGGAATAATGCAAAGACATAATTAAAGTGAGAAACAACATTTATGTATATAAGAGGTTCTTTGAAGTCATGGTAAAATAGCAATATGAATTGTAAAAAATCAAGTAAGAACAATGCGAAACCGATAAACATAGGCAATAAGTCCTGCACAGTCACCTAAATTTCCACTGTCCGTGGGCCAAAGTGTATCAACACATGGGCAAAGCCCACACAGGAGACCTGAGTCCGTTGGAGAGAACACTGCTGGGGCATCAGATGACAAAACTACAGGCACCTCAGGGGGAAGAGAAGGGGGGGCACCTCAGCCACATGAGTCTACGACGCCAGATCCACGAAGGGTCCACCATGCCCACTGTGCCATCCTGGGGAGTGCAAAGCCACAGTCTCACAAGTCTCTACAGTGGGTGGATTGCCCACTGTGCCATCCTAGGGAGTGCAAAGCCACAGTCTCACAAGTCTCTACAGTGGGTGGATTGCCCACTGTGCCATCCTGGGGAGTGCAAAGCCACAGTCTCACAAGTCTCTACAGTGGGTGGGTTGCCCACTGTGCCATCCTGGGGAGTGCAAAGCCACAGTCTCACAAGTCTCTACAGTGGGTGGATTGCCCACTGTTACATCCTGGGGAGTGCAAAGCCACAGTCCATCAGGTGGATTACAGAGACCACTGGTCATGGAGGAGGCATGGTGGGCAGAGTGCGTCGTGAAGGCCTGCCCGACACAGAACCGGGACTGCCAATGGGCCAGCTTGACAGGAAGGGCCCAGCGGAGCGGTGCTTGACAGGAAGGGGCCCAGCGGAGCGGTGCTTGAGACGGCGGGGCCCAGCAGAGCGGTGCTTGACAGGAAGGGGCCTAGCGGAGCGGTGCTTGACAGGAAGGTCCCAGCGGAGCGGTGCTTGAGACGGCAGGGCCCAGCGGAGCGGTGCTTGACAGGAAGGGGCCCAGCGGAGCAGTGCTTGAGACGGCGGGGCCCAGCGGAGCGGTGCTTGACAGGAAGGGCCCAGCGGGGCGGTGCTTGAGACGGCGGGGCCCAGCGGAGCGGTGCTTGACAGGAAGGGGCCCAGCGGAGCGGTGCTTGAGACGGCGGGGCCCAGCGGAGCGGTGTCTTTCTGCACGGCGGGGCCCTCTTCAGCGGTGCCTTTCTGCACGGCGGGGCCCTCTTCAGCGGTGCCTTTCTGCACGGCAGGCCCTCTTCAGCAGTACCTTTCTTCACGGCAGGGCCCTCTTCAGCGGTGCTGTTGTAATGTGTTGTTCAATTAACCCAATATTTGTAACATAGTTCTTTTCCTAAGTATATACACTATTATTATTATTCTAATAACCTTATTTCCTATTTACTAAATCTGTGTAATTTACAGTGTAATTATGCTAGTGAATTGGTGCATTCCAACCATTCCTATAGAATGTTGACGAATGGTACAATCTGGAGTGCACCTTAGAATGTTGGATGAAGAGAGTGGGAAGAAGCTGGGAAGTGGTCGATAAGCAGTGAACTGTGAAGGTGTAATGCAAGGAGTTTACCAATAAACCTACGTTAATCATCTGGGCTACTGACTCTGATTCCAACAGATGAGCTTTGGCGACGAGGATGGGATACTGCGCAGGGGCAGTGAAGACTCCTTGCCCCTGATTGATTCAGCACCACAGTGGATTACTTGCTTCCTGCTTGAGTTTTATGACATTGAGGTAATTGGCGCCTGTGTGTGTAAGCAGGCAGAGTAGCGGGGGTTAACGCTATTATTTCATATTAACTCTGCTGCGTATGACTGTATAGCGCTTCAGCACGTCATAAGGGAGTGTGCTGTGAGGAGGATACTGGCAATACTGTGAGTGTAGCCTCCTTTAATCAACAAGGTTGGATGTGCAACAATCACAGTGCCATAAGGATAAAGTACCGAAAAGAACCGTTTGTAGGGGTTAGCCAGTTCAATGGTGAAAATTTCGGTGACATAGCGCTAACAATGAAATTCCTAAGGCAACTCTATTAATATAGCCCTGTTATTCCGGTGTTCGTGGCTGGACGAAAAATTGTTTGGTTGGTGTAGCGCCCCAGCGCGGTCCGTGAGGCGCTAAGTACGGCGGCACAACACGGACGGAAGGATCGCCTGGGGAAGTCCGCATTGATTGCGGCGCTGAGCGCAGTGAGTGCGTCTCAGCGGTGCGCTAGATTCCGGGACACCGACTGAGGAACCTGAGAGGAATTTCTGTGTCAGCGCAGTCCGTGAGGTGCTAAGTAGAGCACGGCGGCACAACACGGACGGAAGGATCGCTTGGGGAAGTCCACATTGAGCGCGGCGCTGAGCGCAGTGAGTGCGTCTCAGCGGTGCGCTAGATTCCGGGACGCCGACTGAGGAACCTGAGAGGAATTTCTGTGTCAGGGGCGACACGGATAGCGCAGTGAGCGGAGGCTTTGCCAGCGTTATTGTAGGAAGTGTTTTTAGGGCTCTTCAGCTAGTGTTCTCACCTGTGGTACCACACGGGGTGCGAACGGCACACTGCTTCATGTTTAGTCTTGTCTCGGAATACTTCATCGGCGTATGCTCGAGGAAGGAGATTGAATCCTCGAACAGGAAGAAAGCGTGGGCAGAAAAAGGACGATTTCAAAATAAAAGTTTTTTGGGTGTTAAGTTGTATCAGAATAAGAGCACAAAGGTGTACTGTAAATATTATTTAGAAGTGTACCGCATTGTGTACAGATTGAATAGGCTGGTGATTATCCTGAAATTTACTGTTCTAATATGGGCATATTATTCTGTAATGCAGTATTAGGTTCGAGTTATTAATGTGAAGTCTGCACATCATTATGCAATAATTGTTTTAAATATATAGAGTGTATTTTAAAGGAACTGAAAGCAAGCAAAAAAAAAAAAAGAAATTTTCATTACAACATAATATACTTTAGTGTAAGCAAGTACATAATGGCTGCAGCAGGAATGTCCCAACCTCCTCCATTCCTAAACGAAATTGGTGAACCATTGTTACCCTGGAGGGAATGGTCTAAATTATTTGAATCTTATTTAATTGCTATTGGGGGAGAAAAGTTCACATCATTAAGGAAGCAACATATTCTACTACATAACTTAGGAATACAAGGAAGAAAAGTGTACGAGAACATTTCAGCTAATAAAGGAGAGGGAGAGGAGGATGGTGAGAACTTAGATGTGTTTCAACAAACATTGTACAAGTTGGAGAGTCATTTTGGGCACAAAGTTAATATTGTCTTAGAGCGGCATAGATTCTTCAGTAGAGTACAAGCCAAAGATGAAAAGGTTGGCACCTATATAGCTTCCCTGCGAGGGCTGGCTCAAACATGTGATTTTGGTGAGTTAGAAGACTCATTGATCCGTGATCAGTTAGTTAGATGCACAAACAACCTAAGGGTACAAGAGAAGCTCCTTACTTACAATCCTACTCTTAAAGAGGCTGTGGATATGGCAAGGGGCATTGAGCATACAGTAGAATGCATGAGAGAGATTAAGAATACACCTGAAGTAGAAGGAGTGAAAGAAATTAAAGGCGGCAAGGCAAGGGATGAAGGGGTAATGGTTAAAGATGAAGTTTCAGAAGTATTAGCCACCACAGCAAGGAGGAATAGTGATGAAGACATCACAAAAGGCAGATGCTTCAGATGCGGAAATCCCAAACATCTAGAAAATAGTCCTGAGTGCCCTGCGCGTGGTTGCTTATGTAGAAAGTGTGGGACTAAAGGACACTATGCGCGGGTCTGCAAAAATAATAGAAACTTCAAGAAAAAAACAAATAGAGTAGAAGAGGTCACTGATTCAGGCACGAAGTTCATTCTGCAGGTTAAGAGTAATCAGGTAAAAGAACCTTTCAATAACACCTATCCTGTGTGTGACGTTAGTCTGGATGACATTGAGGTACAGGTCTACGCCGATTCTTGTTCATCGTATACATTCTTGAATTATCAGACATTTGTTGACAAGTTCCAGGAGAAAGGTTATGAACTGCATGCGGCCAATATTAAACCAGGAGGATACAACAACGATCCCATACCTCTTAAGGGAATGCTAGAACTAGATATCATGTTAAAGGGCAGACATACCACAGGTATGGTGTACATCACGGAGAGGGGATCCAACTTGCTGGGTTGGAGGCACCAGAGGGAACTGGGGATCAAACTGGATCCCAATGGCGAGGAACAGGTGTTACTAGTGGATTTGCATAATCTCTGTGAAAACATATGTGAGGAATATCCTAGGTTGTTCGAGAATAGGTTGGGATTGTTGAAAAACTTCCAACACAAAATTAAACTTAAGGAGGGGGCTACACCAGTAGTACATAAAGTTAGAATGGTACCATATCTAATGAGGGAACCCCTGAAAGAAGAATTGGACAAATTGGTTGAATTGGGTGTTATAGAACCGATTGAAAGTTCATTATGGTTGGCACCCATAGTTGTCACCAAGAAATCCAACGGCAGAGGCATTCGTCTGTGTGTGGACTTGAGGGACTTGAACACAAATATATGGGTAGATAGATTCCCCTTACCTAAAATAAATGAAATGATAAGTATGTTGGGTTCCGCCAAACACTTTAGTGTAATCGACTTATCTTCCGCATATCACCAAGTGGAGTTGCACCCAACATCATATTCTCTCACTTCTTTTATCACTCCATTTGGGGCGTTTAGATATCGCAGGATGCCATTTGGTCTCGCATCAGCGGCAGCAGTATTCCAAAGAATCATGCAGAAGGTTTTGCAGGGAATCAAACAAGTAATGTGCTTCCAGGACGACATACTAGTGTATGGAAGTACAGAAAGTGAACATAATTTAACCCTAAGAGAAGTATTCCAAGCCCTAGATGAAGCTGGCATGACCATCCGGAAAGAGAAGTGCCAATTGGGTGTCGATTCAGTAGAATACCTGGGGCACAAAATAAGCAAGGAGGGCGTGGAACCCAAATGTGATCTAGTAGTGGCGGTGAAAGAAGCTCCAGCCCCAACCACCAAAGAAGAGTTGAGATCGTTTCTGGGGTTAGCTGAATTTATGTCAAAATTTGTGTATAATTTTGCTACAGTTACAGCTCCCATGAGGGCATTATTAAAAAATAACATACCGTTCGATTGGAACAAAGACTGTCAAATTGCATTTGATGAAGGTAAAGAAGCCATTATCCATTGCCCTATGTTAGGAAATTTTGATACCACCAGGAAAACTTGGCTCACTACAGACGCGAGTGGAAAGGTTTTAGGGTCCACACTATCTCAGTGGGTAAATGGGCAGGAGAGAATAGTGGCATTCGCATCCAAGTCACTAAAGGAGGCAGAACTAAACTATTCCACAATAGAGAGGGAGGCTTTAGCCTGTTTTTGGGCAATCAATCATTTAAATTTTTTCCTGTGGGGGTTACCATTTGTAGTTAGAACGGACCACAAACCCCTTATTTCATTATTTACTGTTAAGGGTAAAGACCAAGCTACCCCTCTGATTGCAAAATGGATTATGGGGTTGGAAGGCTTTAACTTTGACATGCAATATGTTCCAGGAAAAATAAATATTGTAGCCGACTGTCTCTCAAGATTACCTAGGAAGGGAGGAGAGGAGGAGACCATTGAGAGTTTTGATCCTGTGCTCCATGTAGAATTGTCGGGTATCACTAAAGAAGAATGGGTCACAGCTACTTCAGGGGACCCGACCTTGCAAACCTTGAAAACTATGATTGTGAAGGGTTGGCCTGATAAATGCCAACAGGTTGAAGAAGATGTAAGGGGATATTGGGAGGTACGCTCAGAACTTCATCTAACTAAGGAACTTGTAATGAGAGGAGAGAGAATAGTTCCCCCTAAGGCACTCTGGAGGAAACTTATAGATTTAGCACATGAGGGACATTTGGGAAGAACTTTGACCAAGAGCAGACTACGAGCCTCCTACTGGTTCCCCACTATGGACAGGTTAGTAGAGGATACCGTACGTGATTGCACCCATTGTTCACTAAGTGACAAGACCAGAAGTACACGTAAGGCGCCTCTATCCCCAGTTGAGGTCCCCACTAAACCTTGGGACAAGCTAGGGTTGGACATAGTAGGACCCCTTACGTGCCCTGGATCAAGAGCTAGGTTTATCTTAGTATTGATTGATTATCACACACACTGGGTCATGACCAAAGCTGTGCATAATGTAACCACACTTGATGTAATACAATTCCTTAAGGAGTCCTTTTCCCGTGAAGGGATTCCTAGCACATTAGTGACAGACAATGGGGTGCAGTTTACTTCAAGCACCATGGTGGAATTTTTGACAGTCAGTGGGATAAAACATCACCGAACAGCATTATATAACCCAAGGGCAAATGGTCTAGTTGAAAGGGTAAACAGGATGGTCAAAGAATGTTTGCAGTTAGCCAGTGTATCTCGTGAGTCAGGAGAAGGTGCAATTGAACGTATGCTATGGTCTTACCATACCACACCCAACTTGGTCACAGGAGTATCCCCTTTCACATCTCTCAAGGGTAGGCAACCAGGAACTAAGTTAAACCCGAATTGGTTGAAAGGAGGGGAGCCTGTCATAGTTCATCGCAAGGAAGTAATGACAAAGGTGGAAGAGAATCAGAGGAAGTACCAGGAATGGTACAATAACAAATTTGGTACTAAGAGCAAACAATGGGTGGTAGGACAATGGGTCAGGGTAAAGCTTCCGGGATCCACTCGAAGGGAAGGTAGTCGGTTCTCCAGACCTTTGAGAATATCTAAGGTACATAAGAATGTTGTAACTATGGAGGATGGCCGTGTGTGGAGTATGGACCGCTTGTCTACCATCCAGATCGATCCAAGGAAGTCTGGAGAAGGGTTTGGAGAGGAGCAGCAATGATCTTGGAAGTGTTCAAGTTCACTTTTCCCCTGTAGAGATTTTATTGATATTTTATAAAGAATGATATTCTACTTTTAACAATTGCATCTTAACCACAACTCTAATCCTTCTTGGTGGGGAAGGGGAAGTGTTGTAATGTGTTGTTCAATTAACCCAATATTTGTAACATAGTTCTTTTCCTAAGTATATACACTATTATTATTATTCTAATAACCTTATTTCCTATTTACTAAATCTGTGTAATTTACAGTGTAATTATGCTAGTGAATTGGTGCATTCCAACCATTCCCATAGAATGTTGACGAATGGTACTATCTGGAGTGCACCTTAGAATGTTGGATGAAGAGAGTGGGAAGAAGCTGGGAAGTGGTCGATAAGCAGTGAACTGTGAAGGTGTAATGCAAGGAGTTTACCAATAAACCTACGTTAATCATCTGGGCTACTGACTCTGATTACAACAGGTGCCTTTCTGCACAGCGGGGCCCTCTTCAGCGGTGCCGTTCTGCACGGCGGGGCCCTCTTCAGCGGTGCTTTTCTGCACGGCGGGGCCCTCTTCAGCGGTGCTTGTCCAGTCATCCAAGGGAACCAGACCTGGCCAGGACTCCCTGCTTAGTCGCCCTCCGACCGTGCAGTTGCTGGACCCTTCTGTGACGGAGTCCTGGGCCCGTGGGTGTCCTCCCTCACACCCGGGATGGGGCTTGTGGGGCCCTCCTGGTCCACGCCCCTGCTGACTGACTTCTCCGCCCTGCTGCCCTTGCCCTCCTTCGATGAGGCTCTCTGGCCCTTGCCTCCCCTGGATGTTGTGGCAGGTGACGGCCCAGGACTTTGCTCCTTGGGGGCAGCCATGTCAGTCTTCTCGCGGCGGCCCCTGATTTTACGGGTCCTCTTTCCAGGGGGGGGGGGGCTGGCTGTCCCCTTGCTGCTGGCCGATGTATCAGTGCTGGGAAAGGGTGGACTCCAAAACCTGTGCACAATGGTGACACTTGAAGCAGGGCTGGTGGTGGCTGAGGTGCTCTTGGGACTCTTAGCAGATGGAGGGGGTGGGTCAGGTGGGGCAAAGAGGTTAAGTTTGGAGAGGTAAAGTTTTTTAGGACCAATGTAAAGGGTAGGTGTAGTGGGTATGGGAGTGGAGGAAGAGGATGTGGCTGTAGGAGAGTCAGGTGTGCTGTCTTTGGGTGCAGGTGCTTGTGACGTAGGCTGTCGTGAGGTGGTTGGCTGTTGGGTGGGTGGCTGCCTGCGTTTGTGTGTCTTGGAAGAGGGGGTGACAGACACAGTGGGAGAGGACACAGGGGACGTGTAAATGGCAGTGGGGGTGGTGACTGCACGTGTGCGGACTGTACTGGAGGGTGTGCTGGTGATGGAAGTACTGGCTGATGGTGGTGTGCATGAAGGTGTGAGTGGAGACGTCACAGGGAGGGAGGAGGGAGACGAGGAGGAGGGGGACACAGGGGTGGTAGTGACTGTTGGCATGTCTGCATCTGGGTGTTGCTTGGGTGAATGCTTGTATGATCTGTGGTGCTTATGTCTGGATGAGCTGCCCTTGGGTGTTGAGGTGTGTGCAGGCTGGTCTGATGGTGTGGATGGGATAGGCTGAGGAACAGGAGACAGAGACAGGGTGGAGGCAGTTAGAAGAGGGAGGCTGGAAACAGGGACAATGGCTGCCGTCAGTGCTGAGGCCAGAGCATTGAACGATCGTTGATGGGCAGCCTGACCCGAATGAATGCCCTCCAGGTATGCATTGCTCCGATGCACCTCCCTCTCTACCCCCTGGATGGCATTCAAAAGGGTAGACTGCCCAACAATGATGGTCTGTAGGAGGTCAATGACCTCCTCACTGAGGGCAGCAGGGCTAACATGGGCAGGGCCTGAGGTGCCTGGGGCGAAGGAGATGCCCGCCTTCTTGGGCGAGCGGGCACGGAGCGAAGGCTGAGGGGCTGCTGGGAGGGCGGAGCTGGTGCGCTGGGTGGCGGCTGTACCTGTAGAGGCGGGGGGCCCGGATGTTGCCGCCACCGCTAGGGAGCTCCCTTCCGAGGACGTGTCGGTGTCGCTGGTGTCACCACGGGTCCCCGTTGTGGTGCTCCCCTCGCCCTCCGTATCACTGGTGACCTCGGTGTCTGTACCATGGCCCACCGGGGCCTTGTGAGTTGCAGCTCCCTCGTGCTCCGATGCCAATTCTCCTCCGCCTGATGATGCTAATGCACACATGCACAAGAAGACAAAGAAAAAGGGTGGGGGGAGAAATAAAAACAGGTTGAGTGCATGCATTGTCAACACCGTTGGCGGAGATGACAGACACAGGAGCCTCATGCACTACGCCGCGCATTCGGGGTACACTACTCAGTACTTGTGACTAGGCCAACAGGTCTATGGACAACATATGCGCACATGGGTGATGCTGGACCATGGATTGCTGTACTTGGCACCCTACAGAGGTGGGGGGCGGGGGCACAGGGCCATGCCTAAAGGAGGGGACTACACTACCGAAAGCGCCCTGGCCTAATGTCACCCACAGCCCTCCTCCCCCACCCAGACGCCTCCACTGCGTGTAAAGATAGCAGAATGTGCTGGTACTCACCCCCTTGTGTCTGCTGTGATGTCCTCACGCGCCCATCCAATTCGGGGTAGGCCACCGCCAGGATCCGGGACATCAGGGGGGTCAAGGTACGACTGGCACCCCTCCTACACTGGGAGGCCATCCCCAGCAGTGACTCGGCGGTCTTCCTGGTCCCGCGGCGGATGTCCTCCCACCTCTTTCGGCAGTGGGTGCCCCGTCTTGTGTGGACCCCCAGGGCCCGGACTTCCTTGGCGATGGCACGCCAAATGTCGACTTTCTGATGGGCGCTGACCTATTTGACATGTACAGGGTGGGAAAGGAATTTCAACATTTTTCTGCATGTTAGATGTGATTGCCCCCCCCTCCCCAACCCTGCCACGTGGCACATGCTCTCATCTGTCGTGCCTTGCACTCCTCATTCGCTCCCCACCCCACCATCTTACATCCACCATACCCAACCCAGGCATAGCCCATTCAACGTGCACCCAGTGTACTTACCAGTTGGTCTGGAGGACCGTAGAGTAGCACATACTGGGGCAGGACCCCATCCACAAGTTTCTCCAACTCTTCTGAAGTGAAGGCAGGGGCCCTTTCCCCAGTCGCAGCAGCCATTGTCTCTTCCAGACCGAGGTCACAGCAGCACTTGCAGTATAGGTCTTCTCCTGTGGATGATCAGGTCTCGAGTGATTAAGCAGATAGAAAATGGCAGTCACGCCCGTGGCGGTGCGTACCGCGACCGCCGGCGCACATCGTCATTGGCTCCTGAGACCCATAGGGTTCAATGTCAACCAATGCTGCTTTGCGCCGCGGTCTTCGACCGCCTACCGCCACGGTGTGCCACGCCAGCGCAGTGACCTCACATCCCACTGTCACACTTCACAGGTCAGGCAGCCTCCATTTCAAGGGCCCACATGGCATGATTTCTACTGCGTCACACAGGCCTAGGCCTTGCATTGCCACTCATACAAGCCTTTCAATGCATAGCGATTCGTGTACTGTGCAAGCTGTGGGAACGAACATGTGGGTTGCTTGACTCTGTGCTCCATGTTGTCCTTCCTAGGCACCGTCCGCTGGGACTTGCAAGGAGAAGGATGAATCCTCCCGTGTACCGACCGCTGGTGGACCTGTCGACAATGGAAGAACGACATATTATACTTCGATACCGACTTGACCGAGCCACTATACATGAACTGTGTGCCCAGCTGGAGCCAGACCTGATGTCCCCCATCCGCCAACCCACAGGGATTCCCCCTCTGGTGCAGGTGCTGTCAGTACTCCATTTTTTGGCAAGTGGGTCTTTTCAGACAACAGTGGCCATGTCATCAGGGATGTCTCAGCCTATGTTTTCTAAGGTTTTGTCCAGAGTGTTGTCTGCCCTGATGAAATACATGCGGAGATACATTGTTTTCCCTGAGGAGGGTGATTTGGCCACTGTGAAGGCTGATTTCTATGCCCTTGGACATATCCCCAACATCATTGGTGCCATTGATGGGACCCATGTGGCTTTAGTACCCCCAAAAGACAATGAGCAGGTGTACAGAAATAGAAAAAGTTACCATTCGATGAATGTCCAGGTGGTCTGTTTGGCTGACCAGTACATCTCCCATCTAAATGCCAAGTTCCCTGGGTCAGTGCATGACGCATATGTCATGCGAAATAGCAGCATCCCTTATGTGATGGAACAGCTACAGAGACACCGTGTGTGGCTAATAGGTGACTCTGGTTACCCCAACCTGCCTTGGCTATTGACCCCAGTGAGGAATCCCCGGACCAGGGCAGAGGAACGGTACAATGAGTCACATGGGCGAACTAGGAGGATTATAGAACGGACCTTCGGGGTCCTGAAGGCCAGGTTTAGGTGCCTGCATATGACAGGGGGATCCCTCATGTACACACCAAAGAAGGTGTATCATATCATCGTGGCCTGCTGTATGCTTCACAATCTTGCATTGCGACACCAGGTGCCTTTCCTGCAGGAGGATGGTCCAGATGGTGGTGTTGTAGCAGCTGTGGAGCCTGTGGAGAGTGAAGAGGAGGAAGACGACGGGGACGACACGGACAACAGGGACACAGTTATACAACAGTATTTTCAGTAGCACCCAGGTAAGAATCACCCACGCCATTTTACATTTACTTCTGGCCTCCTGCATCTCTACTTTCTGTGTTTCCCCCCAGTTCCTTTTCACTGATTTTTGACTTTCCCTTCCCTTTTCAGAGCTGTATGACCCACAGCGTGACTTCTGCTTTGTTTGCCCATGGACTAATGCTGATTGACACTGGTATGTTGTCATCACAATGTTAATGAACATTATTGCACCGTTATGTGTAATACATTTGTAAAGAATACAAGCAGACTCCTGACATTTGAAGTGCAATTGGTGATTTATTTTAAGTGCTGCGTATAGGTCCATGATAGTAAAACGGTGATGGGTGGGGGTGGAGTAATGTCCATGGCAGAGTCCAGTTCTCAGTAGCACAGGTGCATTGCCCATATGCCTGTGGAAGGATGGAGCAGGGGCAGTTCAAGGTTGGACAGGGTGACAATGTGGGACAGTGGGGTGACATCAGGGGGTATCTTAGGCTGGCGGGGGTCATGGCATCCTACTCTGCCTTCTTGTGTGATCTCAGGTTCCGCTTGCGGGGTGGTTGATCTTCAGCAGGAGGTGGGGTTCTGGTGGCCTGTCGTGGTGTGGGGGCCTCCTGTCCACTAGCGCCGGCGGAGGTGGTAGGCTGTTCGTCGTCCGGGCTGGTGACAGGGGCCCTTTGGGGTGCCACATGGTCCCGCAATGTGGTGATTATCTGGTTGAGGGCCAGGACGATGGTCCCCATTGCGGTACCGATGTTCCTGAGTTCGTCTCTGAACCCCATGTACCGTTCCTCCTGTTGTGCCTGGATCTCCTGGAACCTGGCCAGTATCGTCGCCATCGTCTCCTGGGAGCGGTGGTATGCTCCCATGATGGTGGTGAGGGCCTCTTGGAGAGTGGGTTCCCTGGGCCAGTCAACCCCCTCTCGCACAGCAGCCCTCCCAGTTGCCCTGTTTCCCCGGGCCTCTGTCCCCTGGACGGTGTGCCCACTACCACTGCCCCCAGGTCCCTGTTGTTGTTGGGGTGGTGGGTCAGCATGGGTGCCCTGTAGTGGCGGACACACCGCTGATTGACGCGTCCTGGAGACAGAGGCATGGGCCCGCTGGGTGGGAGCTGTGCTGGTATTCCCAGAGGGGGTTGGGTCAGCTGTGGCCTGTGTCTGTGTGTGGGGAACCGACTGTCCAGAGGTCCCCGATGGTCCGGGCTGGTCATCAGGTTCTAGGTCGACAGAGCCGCTGTCATCACTGGGGGCCTGTTCTGGGGGCGGGATGAACAAATCTGGACCCTCCTGGCCGGTGTGTTGGCGTTCGGGCCCTGCAGGGGTAAAAGAGTATGGTTATTGCTTCTGTGTGTGCCATGGCGTGCAATTTGTGGGTGCCCTTGTCCCCCAGTGCTGGCATTCCCTTGTGGGAGGAGTTGTGAGGGTGGTTTGGGGGGGGGGGATGGGTATGTGCAGTGGTCATGCTTGGGTGATGGGTGTCCATGGTTTGTGTTGGCATTCAGGGATTGGTGTTGTGTTGGGTGGGTTGTGCTGGTGAGACATTGGCAGGGAGGATGTGTGCTGGGGGGTTGGGGGTGAGGGTGGGGGTGCGGGTTGGCATGCTGGTGGTTGGGGGGGGTGAAGTAGTTGGGATTAGACTTACCAGAGTCCATTCCTCCGCCTACTCCAGCGAGGCCCGCAGGATGCAGGATGTTCAAGACCTCTTGCTCCCATGATGTGAATTCGGGTGGAGTGGGTGGGGGTCCGCCGCCAGTCTTCTGCACAGCGATGTTGTGTCTTGACACCATCGACCGCACCTTCCCCCGTAGGTCGTTCCAGCGCTTTCGGATGTCTTCCCGGTTTCTGGGATGCTGTCCCACAGCGTTGACCCTGTCGACGATCCTTTGCCATAGCTCCGCCTTCCTGGCTATTGTGGTGTGCTGCACCTGTGTGCCGAATAGCTGGGGCTCTACCCTAATTATTTCCTCCACCATGACCCTGAGTTCTTGGTCCGAGAACCTGGGGTGTCTTTGGGGTGCCATGGGGTGGTGTGGGGTGGTGTTTGTGGTGATGAGTGTGGTGTGTGTGGTTGTGTGTGGTGTTTTGTGCGTGGATGTAGTGTGGGTGATGATGTTGTGTTCCTCTGTGTGTTGGGGTTTGCGATAGCTGTGCTCTCTCTCTCTTTCTCTCGCCTTCTCTCCGAATTTCTAGTAGTGGGGGTTTGTGGGTGATGTGGGTGTGTGTTTTATAGTTGATTGGATGTGTGGGTGTGGTGTGTGTATGTGTATCAGGTGTGTGTATTTCGAATTGTCCAATGTGGCTGTGTTTTGTAAAGGTGTGTGTATTTTGACCGCGGCGGTGTGTACCGCCAATGGAATACCGCGGTTGAAAGACCGCCGCGTGGATTCGTGGGTCGTAATGGCATGGGCGTGTTTGTGTTGGCGTGACGGTGGAGGTTTGGTCATCTCCAGTTTATCGCTGACCGCTGATGAGGCGGCCTTCCGTGGATGTCGGGTTTTTGGCGGTTTGGCAGTTGTGGGTCAGAATGACCGTGGCGGTTTACCGCGGCGGTAGAATGGCGGACTTCTGACCGGCGGTAAGAGCCTTTTACCGCCGAGGTCAGAATGACCCCCTTTATCTGTTATTGTAATAGGAATATTCCTAACTTTGTGTATCTTAGGAATGCCGTTAGTTTTTAAAATGATGCAATGCTTAAACCCCTTCAGGTTTGCTCAGGTCCTTCGGACAACATTTGGAACTTTGTGTAACATTTCTTTAGCAACAGTAGAACCTTCATTAATTACCTTCACTTGATCCTTACTATTAGGGTCCAGTATAATGTGTAATTTCCCTTGATCAAACCATCCGAGCACTGGAGGACCCCTTTTTCCTACATACAATTTTGCTTGTGTGCATCTCCCTTTAAACCTGAAGGTCAACCACCTGTAACCAAGCATATCAATTCTTTCTCCACTATACCCTTGGGGTTGGATGTCCTGGTTATACAAATCGTCCAACTTTCCCAATGAAGTTTTCTCTCCACATCTCCTCATTTATGATGGTGTAAGGTGATCCAGAATCCACAAAAATATTTGATGTCGACCCTCCAATGCTCATCCAACATTCTGGCTTGTTTTTTATGCACTCATCATAAATTTTCAAAATCATTTTGCTCGATAGGTTCATGACACTCTCATACTTTGTGTCATTGTTCTCCCTGTTGTCATATTCTTCTTGCCTATTATTTTCTTATATGCATTTATTGTTATTCCTTTTCTTTCAGTCACACTAACGCAAAATGCCCTACAGTCCCACAACCACTGATTTTCTGTTTCAGTGCTGAACAATTTTTGCTGTACGCTAAATGGTTCTTGCTATTGCACCTGTAACATCTCGCTTTATTCCTTGATGAATTGTTTTGACTGGGCATTGAAGGCCATATTCATAGACTTGTTGTTTACTTTGCAAATTACTTCCGTCCCTTTGTCTTTGGACATTAATTCTACGGAATCTACGTGAGAGTTCAGCTTTGCGCACAGTATTAATAATGTCCTCCAGGGGTGAATCTCCATTCACCCATTAACATTCTTGTATGGCCTGGTTGTTGACATTCATAACTAACTGATTTCTGACCAAATCATCTTGCAAGGTACCAAATTTGCAATCTATGGCAAATTTTTCTAAATTGTGCTAATGTAATTGTCTACTGACTCCCCTGCTTCTTGTTTATGTTGGAAAACTTTACATCTGGTGATTCTTACTTAGGGGCAAAGTAAATTTCAAGATTCTTCAATGCCGCCTCAAAATATTAGCATTCCTTACAATGGGTGCCTTCAACATCTAGTTGTATACTTTCAACCCATACAGTCCCAAAGAATGTACAAGAATCCTTTTCTTTTGTACTGGCAGCCCTCGGGGGCAGAAATCCACTATCCACCGGGGATAATTTTATTTATTGTTTTTTTTAAAAAAATTTATGTTTGGGGAGCGACCCCTTAACCAAGGGTCGCTCCCGGGGGGGGGCAAATTATTATTAGGCCATTTCTGCCCCCCCTTGGGGCAGATCAGCCTAATATTATTAGGCTGATCTGTCCCCGGGGGGGGGGCAGAACACCACTAGACACCAGGGATAATTTTTTTTGTTTATTTTTATATTTTTATGTTTGGGGAGCGACCCCTTAGGCAAGGGTCGCTTCCAGGGGGCCAAATTATTATTAGGCCATTTCTGCCCCCCCTGGGGGCAGATCGGCCTTGCGGCCTGCCCCCGGGGGGGGCAGAAACCACTAAACACCAGGGATTATTTTTTGTTTTTCATTCTTGCGCATAAGGGGAGCGGCCCCTTGGGCAAGGGCCGCTCTCTAGGGGGGCAAATGATTTTCAGGCCATTTCTGCCCCTCCCGGAGCTGAAGACCACTAGACACCAGGGATATTTTTTTTGTTTATTTTTATTTTTTTATGTTTGGGGAGCGACCCCTTAGGCAAGGGTCGCTCCCAGGTGGCCAAAATATTTTTAGGCCATTTCTGCCTCCCCTGGGGGCAGATCGGCCTAATATAATTAGGCCGATGGGCAGAAACCACTAGACACCAAGGATTATTTATTTTATTCATACTTGCGCATAAGGGGAGCGGCCCCTTGGGCAAAGGCCGCTCCCCAGGGGGGGAAAAGATTTTTAGGCCATTTCTGCCCCCCTGGGGCAGATCGGCCTAATACAATTAGGCAGAAAACCACTAGACACCAGGGATACATTTTTTTTTTGTTTCTTTTAATTTTTTTATGTTTGAGGAGCGACCCTTTAGGCAAGGGTCACTCCCGGGGGCCAAATTATTTTTAGGCCATTTCTGCCCCCCCGGGGGTAGATTGGCCTAATATAATTAGGCCGATCTGCCCCCGGGGGGGCAGAAACCACAAGACACCAGGGAATTTTTTTTTCTTCATACTAACGCATAAGGGGAGCAGCCCCTTAGGCAAGGGCCACTCCCCAGGGGGGCAAAATATTTTTAGGCCTTGTCTGCCCCCCGGATGCAGATCGGCCTAATATAATTAGGCGGATCTGCCCCCAGGGGGTGCAGAAACCTCTAGACACCAGGGATATATATATATTTTTATTTACTTTATGTTTTTATGTATGGGGAGCAACCCCTTAGACAAGGGTCGCTCCCCTCGGGGGCAAATTGTATGTAGGCCATTTCTGCCCCCCTTGGGGGCAGATAGGCCTATTTTTGTTAGGCCAAACCTCTAGACACCATGGATTGGTGTGTGTGTGTATGTGTGTGTTTTGTTTGGGGGGGCAGCCCCTTGGGCAAGGGTCGCTCCCCATGGGGGCACATTACTGTTGGCCATTACTGCCCCCCCTTGGAGGCAGATTGGCCTATTTTTGGAAGGCCCATCTGCCCCAAAAGCGGCCAGAAAGCCGACCAGGGAAGATTTATTTTTTAAAATAAGAGGTTAGGGGTATGGCCATACCCCCACCCCAAATAAATGGGGCCAAAGTTGTTCTGCCCACCAGTGGGCAGATTGGGAAATTACCCCCGATCCACACCCCGGGGGGACAGAAAGTCTACTAGATGCCAGGGAATAAAAAAAAAAAAAAAGAAAATACTGGGGTGGTGGTTACCAAACAGTATGGGCCTGGGTATGCCCCCACCCGAACTGAAGGGGCTAACAGTCTTTCAGCTCTCCCCCGCACACTAAAACATCTTATCCCATGGCAAGCAAGAGGACATTTGATTATTTTTGGTTTTTGTTTTACAATTGGGCCATGAGAGCTTGGTAACTCTCACAAATGTCCCCCTTGGAATGGTGAGGGCTGCACTTTTTTTTACTTTGGGACGCTGCCATGTAGAAAACTCCACAAGACCTAGACACATCTGAAAACTAAACATCTAGGTTATTCCAGGGTGGTGTGCTTCACATGCACTCGCACCATTTCCTTACCCACAATGCCCTGCAAACCTGCAACTTTGCTGGAAAGTACATATTTTCCCCACATTTTTGTGATGGAACCTTCCGGAATCTGCAGGAATCCATAAAATTCCTACCTCTCATCTATACCGATAAAATGTCTGCTGCACTTGTCAGCCTAAAAATGTTTTTTTTCAAACTGCCCTTTTGGACCCACTTTGGTTCCCCCTCAATTTCGACGTGTTTTTGGCTCTTCCCTGTCACAAACACTTGGCCCACCTACACAAGTGAGGTATCATTTTTACCGGGAGACTGAGGGGAACGTTGGGTGGTAGGCAATTTGTCCCGGTGTGGTGATCCCACACAGAAATGTGGGAAAAATTTGATTTATTTTTAGCTAAATGTGAGATTTGCTGAGGATTCTGGGTAAGAAAACATTGGGAGATCCACGCAAGTCACACCTCCCTGGACTCCCTTGGGTGTCTAGTTTTCAGAAATGTCTAGGTTTGGTAGGTTTCCCTAGATGCTGCTGAGCCCAGGGCCAAAAATGCAGGTGCCCCGCAAGAACAGGTAGTTTTCTATTTGATAATTTTGATGTGTCCAGATAGTGTTTTGGGGCATTTCCTGTTGCGAGCACAAGGCCTACCCACACAAGTGAGGTACCATTTTTATAGGGAGACTTGGGGGAACGCTGGGTGGAAGGAAATTTGTGGCTCCTCTCAGATTCCAGAACTTTCTGTCACTGAAATGTGAGGAAAAGGTGTTTTTTAGCCACATTTTGAGGTTTGCAAAGGATTCTGTGTAACAGAACCTGGTGAGAGCCCCACACGTCACCCCATCTTGGATTCCCCTAGGTCTCTAGTTTAATAAAATGCACAGGTTTGGTAGGTTTCCCTATGTGCCGGCTGAGCTAGAGGCCAAAATCCATAGGTAGGCACTGTGCAAAAAACACCTCTGTTTTCTTTGAGAAAATGTGATGTGTCCACTTTGTGTTTTGGGGCATTTCCTGTCGCGGCCACTAGGCCTACCCACACAAGTGAGGTACCATTTTTATCGGGAGACTTGGGGGAACGCTGGGTGGAAAGAAATTTGTGGCTTCTCTCAGATTCCAGAACTTTCTGTCACCGAAATGTGAGGAAAAAGTGTTTTTTGGGGCCAAATTCTGAGGTTTACAAAGGATTCTGGGTAACAGAACCTGGTGAGAGCTCCACAAGTTACCCCATCTTGGATTCCCCTAGGTCTCTAGTTTTCACAAATGCATAGGTTTGGTAGGTTTCCCTAGGTGCCGGCTGAGCTAGAGGCCAAAATCCACAGGTAGGCACTTTGCAAAAAACACCTCTGTTTTCTTTGAGAAAATGTGATGTGTCCACTTTGTGTTTTGGGGCATTTCCTGTCGCGGGCGCTAGGCCTACCCACATAAGTGAGGTACCATTTTTATCGGGAGACTTAGGGGAACGCCGGGTGGAAAGACATTTGTGGCTTCTCTCAGATTCCAGAACTTTCTGTCACCGAAATGTGAGGAAAAAGTGTTTTTTTGGGCCAAATTCTGAGGTTTACAAAGGATTCTGGGTAACAGAACCTGGTGAGAGCTACACAAGTCACCCCATCTTGGATTCCCCTAGGTCTCTACTTTTCACAAATGCATAGGTTTGGTAGGTTTCCCTAGGTGCCGGCTGAGCTAGAGGCCAAAATCCACAGGTAGGCACTTTGCAAAAAACACCTCTGTTTTCTTTGAGAAAATGTGATGTGTCCACTTTGTGTTTTGGGGCATTTCCTGTCCCAGGCACAAGGCCTACCCACACAAGTGAGGTACCATTTTTATCGGGAGACTTAGGGGAACGCTGGGTGGAAAGACATTTGTGGCTTCTCTTAGATTCCAGAACTTTCTGTCACCGAAATGTGAGGAAAAAGTGTTTGTTTTTTTAGCCAAATTTTGAGGTTTGCAAAGGATTCTGGGTAACATAACCTGGTGAGAGCCCCACAAGACACCCCATCTTGGATTCCCCTCGGTCTCTAGTTTAAAAAAATGCACAGGTTTGGTAGGTTTCTCTAGGTGCCGGCTGAGCTAGAGGCCAAAATCCACAGGTGGGCACTTTGCAAAAAACACCTCTGTTTTATTTGAGAAAATGTGATGTGTCCACTTTGTGTTTTGGGGCATTTCCTGTCCCAGGCACAAGGCCTACCCACACAAGTGAGGTACCATTTTTATCGGGAGACTTAGGGGAACGCTGGGTGGAAAGACATCTGTGGCTTCTCTCAGATTCCAGAACTTTCTGTCACCGAAATGTGAGGAAAAAGTGTTTGTTTTTTTAGCCAAATTTTGAGGTTTGCAAAGGATTCTGGGTAACATAACCTGGTGAGAGCCCCACAAGACACCCCATCTTGGATTCCCCTCGGTCTCTAGTTTTAAAAAATGCACAGGTTTGGTAGGTTTCCCTAGGTGCTGGCTGAGCTAGAGGCCAAAATCCACAGGTGGGCACTTTGCAAAAAACACCTCTGTTTTATTTGAGAAAATGTGATGTGTCCACTTTGTGTTTTGGGGCATTTCCTGTTGCGGGCGCTAGGACTACCCACACAAGTGAGGTACCATTTTTATCGGGAGAATTGGGGGAACGCTGGGTGGATGGATATTTGTGGCTCCTCTCAGATTCCAGAACTTTCTGTCACCGAAATGTGAAGAAAAAGTGTTCTTTTGGCAAAAGTTTGAGGTTTGCAAAGGATTCTGGGTAACAGAACCTGGTGAGAGTCCCACAAGTCACCCCGTCTTGGTTTCCCCTAGGTCTCTAGTTTTAAAAAATGCACAGGTTTGGTAGGTTTCCCTAGGTGCCAGCTAGGCACTTTGCAAAAAACACCTCTGTTTTCTTTGGGAAAATGTGATGTGTCCACTTTGTGTTTTGGGGCATTTCCTGTTGCGGGCACTAGGCCTACCCACACAAGTGAGGTACTATTTTTATTGGGAGACTTGGGGGAACATAGAATAGCAAAACAAGTGTTATTGCCCTTTGTCTTATTGTACATTTTTTCCTTCCAAATATAAGACAGTATGTAAAAAAGACGTCTATTTGAGAAACGCCCTGCAATTCACATGCTAGTATGGGCACCCCAGAATTCAGAGATGTGCAAATACCCACTGATCCTCAACACCTTATCTTGTGCCCATTTTAGAAATACAAAGGTTTTCTTGATACCTATTTTTCACTCTTTATATTTCAGCAAATGAATTGCTGTATACCTGGTATAGAATGAAAACCCACTGCAAGATGCAGCTCATTTATTGGCTCTGGCTACTTAGGGTTCTTGATGAACCTACAAGCCCAACATATCCCCGCAACAAGAAGAGTCCAGCAGACATAACAGTATATTGCTTTCAAAAATCTGACATTGCAGGAAAAAATTACAGAGTAAAACGGAGAGAACAACGGCTGTTTTTTTTTTTACCTCAATTTCAATATTTTTTTATTTCAGTTGTTATTTTCTGTAGGAAATCCTTGTAGGATCTACACAAATTACCCATTTCAGAAATGTTTAGGTTTCTGGGATCCAGCATTGGTTTCACAGCCAATTCTGTCACTGACTGGAACGAGTCTGAAAGGACAAAAAATCGTAAAAATGGGGTTTGTTCCAGTAAAATGCCAAAATTGTGTTGAAAAATTGGGTTTTCTGATTTAAGTCTGCTTGTTCCTGAAAGCTGGGAAGCTGGTGATTTTAGCACCACAAACCCTTTGCTGAAAAAACACAAACCTTCTTCTGCAGCCCCTTTTCCCATTTTTTTAAAAAAAAAACGAAATTTTCAATGTATTTTGGTTACTTTCTTGGTCTCATACAGGGGAACCCACAAAGTCTGGGTACCTCTAGAATCCCTAGGATGTTGGTAAAAAAGGACGCAAATTTGGCGTGGGTAGCTTATGTGGACAAAAAGTTATGAGGGCCTAAGAGCGCCCTGCCCCAAATAGCCAAAAAAAGGCCTCGCACCTGAGGGGGAAAAGGCCTGGCAGCGAAGGGGTTAAATTATGCCAACAAATAGTTCTGATGTCAGGAAATATCTGTTGTGTTGTAAAATGGCGCCTAGGTGGGTCACGTTTCATGACATCGACGCGTGTTCTTGTTTTCAAGGTTCTCTTTCTAGTTTTGCTTTGTGTGCATGGGGCACGTAGTGCATGTGAATGGGCAGGTTTCTGCAGCGCTCATCCCTGCGCCCTCTGTGTTCCTGCATGCAAGGTATGACGAGTCTCTTGCGTTTGACTGGAGTGCGCTGGAAACAGGGTGCTCACTGTCTGCTCTTGTCCAGTAGCCTGCAGTAACAGCAGTGGTGGCTGGCAGCTTTAGGAGAGAGGGGGGCGGGCAGGAAGCACACACAGACACACACACTCACAGACTCATTCTTTCACCTACAGACACGCACGCAGGCACGCACATCCATTAACAAAACTCATAACATTCAAACGTGCACAAACGCACCAAACATTCATTTTAAAAGTTCACACACACTCATTCTTTCACACACACACACACACGCATACACGCACGCACATCCATTAACACTCATAACATTCAAACATGTACAAATGCACCAAATATTCATTTTAAAACATCAGACACACTCAATCTTTCACACACACACGCATGCACATCCATTAACAACACTCATACATTCAAACATGCATGCACGCACCATACATTCATTTTTAAACATCACACACATACACACACACACACACTTACCTTCAGCCTCGAGGTCCCAGGAGGGTTGGCTGACCTTAGGTCAGCCAATGAGGTAAGGCAGCAGTCCCAGCCTCGTCACAGAGTGGGATGGGGTCAGTGAGACTGCTGACCCCACCCCACTCTGTGACGAAGTGTCACTGATTGACACTCGCCCTGGGCGCTTCAGGGCTTATACCTGAAGCACCAAGGGTGAGTGTCAGTGGGTGACGCTTTCCTCGTCACCGAGGGGAAGGGCCTCGAGGCACCTTTGCTGAGCTGAGGAGGTCACACCCACAGGAGCTGTGAACTCCTCAGCCAAGCAAAGTTCAGCTCAGGCAGCCAGGAGACTGTCTCACTCCTGGCTGCCTGATCTGAAAATGAAGAGTGTCTGTCAGGCTGACCTTTATTCAGCCTGACAGACCCTCTTCATGAGGGGCAAAAGATGGGGGGGTGACCCCTTCACCCTAAAGGACTGGTCGCGCCTGAGTAACAGTAAATTGCATTTACCTCTTTTTGTGCATCTCGCCCTGGTTCATGGACTTAAATAATGTCCGTGTCGTGGTTTACTTGACGTGCCGCCTCATCAAAGCACCATTCCTCCAACTCTGGTTTCACTTGTGCACGCCATCTGCTTCTGATTGTCGTGAAATTTTCTATGAGGAAATATGTACCTCAGAATTCTCCTTTGCGTGGGTAAAGGCTCCAGACTCTTGTTGCCACATTGTTGTGTTGCACAGTACAGATACTCCATACACGAATCTTGAGCTTGAGTACACAACTTTATTGTCTGCAGCCACAAGCTGGCACGTCTGTGCCACACTCCTCCGTGCAGTATATCCCCTTCCTAATATGGAATATGGAACATTCTACCCCTTTCAATGATTTACATGTAGAATGCTTGACAACAGTAGAACATAACAACACAGCCTTTTAACATCTGCCATAACTGGGATTTCCTTTGCAAATTTAATGATTGCCATTTAGTTACTGAACTACTTTTGGGTTGAGTCAATACGTTCATTATTATTAGCTCTTATCGCATGTGTGATGGAAAAGGCACTGATATAGTCTTGGCTTAGTGGTAGGATGTTGTATTTGGTACTTTGTGTTGACATAGAGGTATGTGAGATCCAGCCCTGAACCCATATCGTGTCCTGATGATGGTCTCATAATGAGACCGTAACGCACATGCTGGAATTATTAAGAACTATTGGCATTTAAGTGTAGTTTTACAATAAAAATTCATAATTTACTTCTTTATATCAACCCCCCCACGCAGTCAACACTTTTGATCTCTTTCTGGATTTGTAGCACTGGAGCCTGTTTAATTGCGCTGGTTACTTTGTGGTGGTGTTTTACACACATAGGACTAGCCCTGAAATGAGTTGAAAGTTGTGGGTAAGCAGTCTGTCCAACAATTCAATAGTTAACTGTATTACCGCTCAGTCCCTTTTCTGTTGACTGCCCACCCCATTCATATTTGAGTAATTTAGTAGTTATTTCCTTTGGTTCTTTCTAAATATTGTACGAGTTATAACATACGGAATAAGTGATTCCCTATAAGAACCTTTACAGAAGGAAGAGGATGAGGAAAGAATGTCAAATGTCAGAAAAAAAATAAAAGTGAGGAAATCAATCTGGAAAGTTAATACCAAATGGAGACTGACTTCTAGAGTTCACCTGTCACATAACAATTTAGCCCAAAATGTTCCCACCTCAAAAGGTTAACGTCCTCAAAATATTATGTACATTTAATGCTGATTCTCGTCTAAACTATGCTGCAGTGCCTGTTCCCAGGGGCACAGCTTCAGTGGGGGTGTTACAGCCCCTAGTAAATGTGTTTCCTTATAAATAGTTGGGTACAAGTGATTTCAGTCTGGTATGGTGAGGTGTCTGTCGGATTTCACCAGACGTTTTTACACACACAGACAAAAATGCACACACACACACACTTTTTCTGTTTGGAAAGACTTAATTTTTTTTGGTTATTTCACAAAATAATGTGTTTTCTCTGACTTAGGACCCATGCCAATCATATTCTTCTCCTTTTCCACTGCCCCTTAGGCCCCTCTTAGGCACCCTGCTTGTCATATAATGTATTTTAACATTATGTGCCAGTGTGATGGCTGGGAAAGCTGAAGCTCACAGCCCCAGTGTTACTGACCAAGCCACGCCCCAGCCTGTTCCTTTCCATTTGACTCTCCCGCTCATCCAGAAGTTGCTTGCTCCCCAGTGGCGCGCACATAATTGTTTGGAAAATCCTCCTACACATAACCTCCAGTCCAGCACATTTAGCAGCACTGTCCTCAGTAAATAACTCGATTTGAATCAGTAAAACTATTGCTTCCATACACTTCAGTTCCAATAAGGAAGGCAGGATACCAGCAGTAGCCTTTCTACTGCATCTGTGGTATTTTGGGTTGAAACTTGTTTTCAGTGTTTTCCATGCTTCTGACGTATCTTTCTTCTATGTCTATTATTGGAGTAAAGCTAGCAATCATTTGTTTCAGTCAATAGAAAAAAGCAGCTGTTAAAGGATAGGATTTAAAGTTAATTAAGCACAATGATCCTCAGTAGCAGACAGCATGGCCAACTTCCTGCCAATGAATGTGCAAAGCTCATAAATTATTAATGAAGGGCAAAAGGGTCTCTATGCACAGATTGTTTCACACTCCTTAAGACATTCCACGCTCATACAACAAATACCCTTCACAGCCTGTAACTTCTCAATTACATATCAAGCGATTTAAAAAATCATCAACATCAGCTCACATGTGACTTGTGTGGAAAGTATAAAAATGTAGATACTTGGAGAGACGCAGACAAAAGCACAAACAAGAGACAACTCTTCAGTGGACTCATCACATAAATACCACTAAAGCTAGCAACATAATCGAAGAAATATTCAAACAGAAATAAAACGAATTCAGTTAATAACCTCAAAATGATTATTCCAAATTGGTCCATGCTTTTCAAGGCACCTCATATAACTGTAGCACATTTTTTAATCAATCGTGTATGTTATATACTCTCCAGCTGTCGCTTTGTGTCTTGACAGCTAGAATACAATGATCATCTTTTTTGGCCTACATGGAATACATGCAGTCCGAAATGTTGCTCCAATCTTGAAAACGTTATCCAGGATGGATGTTGAGACAGAGGTCCTGATTTAGAGCTCAGCGGACAAGATGCTCCATCACAAGCGTGACTGATATCCCGTCCAGTGTATTGCAAATGCCATAGGATATAATGCATCGGTAATACGGCGGACAGGATCTGTCCGACAAACTCCAAATCAGATCCAGAGTCTTCAAAGCCTTTCATCTGGGGTTCTCCTGTGTGTCTGTCATTTCAAAATTATTTTAATACTCCACATTTAGAGCACACGTGCTTCAAGAATCCATGCTCGGTCCTACATTTCCAATAAAAGTCGTCCATCTAAAGACCAGGTATTTTTTTCTTCGATTTTCTGCTATGAAATAAAAGGATGGATTGCCAAAGAGTAGCCAAACACCTCACGTTGAACTCTTCTTTACAACAGCAGCACCTTTGAAGAGGAGCCTTAAGTGTTCTCACTCTCTGGGAAGGATGTTCAGGGATGATAAGAATGAAGTATCACCAATGTGATGTAGCATGATCTGACATGTTCCTCACATATGATCGCTGTAGTGATTCTACTATATAATTGTACATTTACTGCTCTGCAATTGTGCTCCTATAATGATATATGCTGCTGTGCAAAACAAGCGTGTTTTATGTTTTTTGAAAATCAATAAAGACATTTTTAAGAAAATGAAGTGTCACCAATAATAGTGATGAAGGAAAAATCTGAAGGATAATAAGGTTTCATATGTTAAATATTCCAAGCCACAAATGCTTAGCCTTTGGACAATCCTATTGCACGTGAATTACAGTGGCTGGGCTGCAGCTTCATGATTACAATTTGTAATTATCCTGCAAATCATAATGCTATTTTCTTAATAAATTCCAGTGTTTCCTACAAACTACATATTGCTGGAGCAAAGGCAGTGATAGAAATCTGGTATCTCTACCACTATATTCCAGCTTCCTCTAAGACCTCATTTAGTTCTATTTTTCATTTTCTTTTTAGGACAGCTGTGTAACCTTCTAGTTTCACAAATTTCTGAGGAGTTTATTTATACGTTTGTCAACACTCTATTTAATCAAGAGGGTCAATGCGCAAGATCAGGATTGTCTGAATCTTCTTAAGATCTCTTGTGAGTCTTCGTAAGACTAGTCTATGGCTGATGAAAAAGTCTGCGTGCAACAAGGATTCCTGGTTAACAATTCATGGGTTTATTCAAAAATATAATCTTTACAGAAAGCAAAACAAATAAGTTAGTCAATTAGGAATCAGCATCATCAGAAAAATAGTCATAGTAATACTCTGCAAGAGAGCTAACATAAGGTCTGACAGTGAAGTAAACCCAAAGAAAGAATTAAGTATAAATGTTACGACTCAGTCGTCCCATTTCCAGGGGGCGCTGTAAGGGGACTGTCAGAAGCCTGGGAATCACCTTGAACACCTATCTAGAGTCCCTTGCTGACTCCTGTTTGTTTCTCTTTTCTCCATGGTACACTTGTGTAGGACTACATTTGCTTCTTGGGACTGCAAATCCCATATTGCACAGCTTGGTAGTCAGGAAAACCCGGATTCTGTTTCCCATTGTTTTCAATGGGAGAAGTCCAGTTGCTCCTTTTCACTGGATCCTCTCCTCCAGGACTTCCAAGTGTCCGAAACCACACACACCTGAAACCTCTCCTGTGCAGCCCAGCTTGGAACTGCTTATAAGCAGCCATTTCCTCAAGCTCCCCGTCGTGCATCGGACTTCAATTCCTTTGTGTTACAGACCCCTTGTCGGATGGTGTTCCAGTTTTGTTCCTGTTCTGTTCCAGCCTGATCCTGTTTCCTGTTTCTCTGCCCTGCTCCTGATTGTTCCAGCCAGAGTCTGCTCCCTACTTCTTAGCCTTGTATCTGTTTGTTTCTTCCAAAGCCTGCTCCCTGTTTCTCTGCCCTGATCCTGCCTTGTTTCAGCCTGAACCTTCTCTCTGTTTCCCAGTCCTGTTTACTGCTCATTTCCTACTCCCTGTATTCTAGTCCTGTCCTTGCCTGTTCCAGCCAGAGCCTGTTCTCAGTTTCCCAATCCTGTCTCTGTCTGTCCCAGCCAGAAGTTTGCACCCTGTTTTCAAGTCCTAGACCCGCCTTTGCTTCAGCCTGAGCCTGTTCCTAGTTCTTGCCTCTGCCTCTTTGTTTGTTCCCTTCTGTTTCTGTTTCTTCTTGGTTCTTTGTGTCTGGTAAGTGTTCGATCAGTCTTCACCAGTGTATACGTGTCCTCCTGTGTACTGGGGTTGGCTCCTGGTTTCCAGGAGGCAATTCCAGCCCCCATCCTTGTCCAGTGTTATACGTTGTATTTCGTGCCTAACAGTGACAGTGTGCTATTGCTGTTTTCTCAGGAATCGCCACTGTGTTTCCAGCTGGACCCACAAGAGCGTGTCCTGTGTATGTAAGTACTATCCTTGTTTGTGCTCTAGGGTCCAGAGACAGAATCACTTCTGCTGCCTCCTTTCTATGGGGCTGGCAGGGTGACTATCTGTAAGAGCAAACTGCACAGAGGCATTGAGATTCCCTGTCACTGTGGGAGGTTCTGCGCCTTACTCTGTGTACAACCCCAGCGTGTTTGTCCACTGGTAATCCGTTTCCTGTTTGTTCACACAAGGGTTGCTCTGCTTTTACTTTCCTGTTTCCTGTGCCTATCCATAGCTGTCCTTTCCGTGTATGCCTTTAGCTGCTCCTCTGCCCCAGTGTACTACCTCTTTAGGATATTCGGTGACCTCAAGGGGTGTCCCAACCAAAGTCCTGATCAGACCCGCCCGAAACCGTGACAGAATGCACGACCCAAAAATGTCAAGCTCCCCAGGCAGTAAAGGCACACACAGACCTAAAATGCTTTCCTATCATGTTAAGACACCCCTTTCTAAGCCTATACATTCTCTTAAATCCTCTAAAAAAGACCTTAGTTTAAAGGAAAGACTTGTTAAAGAAAACCATAACTTGCAAGTTCAGTACTATACTGAGTGGCTTGCTAATCTTTCAATGATAGACTATTATGTTATTTGTGGCTATGACCCCCAGTCCCTGTCTGTAGAAGAATTACAAGGACGTAATGAGTTTTTGCAGTATCTATTAGTTGAAGCCAGTAAGAGTGTTCATAACCATGGAAGTGCTTTTGCTGCCTCTGCACAAGACATTTACTCTCAAGAAAAGATGGTTAATTCCTCGCCTCATGCTAGTGCATCCCACATTCACTTCCAGGACTCTGTCAAAACAAAGAACCCTGACACTGTTCAAGAAGCCACACTAGGGATTCCCTTGTTTTCTGTTGAGTGCTTCAGCCCATCTAGGCCAGTTTCTCAGAATTCAAAGTGCAGTGCTGACTCTTATAAAGTTCTATCAGTCCCTCAGAGCTTTCAAGTCAGCAGGCTAGACCCTGTATCTAAGGGATCAGTAAAAACTGTGGGATTCCTTAGTTCAACTCAAATGGCTTGTGCTCCTCCCAAATTGGATGACAGTACATCAGTCTCAATTCCTAAGTGTTGTGCTGACTCTTGTAAGGATCTACCAGTCCCTCGGTGCTTTCAAGTGAGCAGGATAGAACCTGTATCAAATGGATCAGTAAAGACTGTGGGATTCCTTAGTTCCACTCAAAAGGCTTGTGCTCTTCCCAAACTGGATGATAATACACCAGTCTCAATCCCTAAAAGCTCTGCTAAACCCTTTTCTATTCTGAGTGGGTTTGATAACAATATGGACATACACACACTAAAAGAGCAGTTTTGGCAGATTAAAAGGCAGATATCAGACTTCTATGATGAATATGTTATAACATACACAATAAATCTTGCACATGGGCTCTTTTCATCAATGCATATTTCACTGTTGGCAGAACCAGACATTCTGTTTATCTGTAAGGTAGAAGAAGTAACAGAGCATCTGATGGAAACTACTGCAAGGCAATTTGAAAACCTGAAAAAAGAAAATGATCACCAGCTTTGGCTTAAAGAACAGTATGCTACTTCGTGTGCTTCTCCAAAGACTACTATAGAGCAGATTGTCCCTTCTAATAATGACAGTCAAAAGACCGCTCCAGTTATAAATATATCAGCCTCTTCTTCAGACTCTCTCTCAGCCTGTAGTTCTCCAGTGAAAATTCCTGTACAGTTGAATGAATCTCTGACATCTCTGAGAGATTTGACCCCTCTTGACTCAAAGGATGGATCAGAGTCTTCAGAAGGAAGTGTCTCAGCCCCTCTATCAGAACAAATAAAGCCAAAGGAAGAAGAGAGTTCTGATGCAGACCCCAATAGCTGCACCTTAAGAAACCAAGATATGACTTTACTGGAGATTAATGGCAAGTTGTGCAACAGTGTTGAAGAATCTGAATCTAGTGATGACAGTGGTTCCTGCCCTGCCGTGAACAAACCTACAGATAGTGCTGTTCAAATGGCGCACACACCAGAATTTTCAGATTGTGGGGATACTCCTGCCCTTTCAAACAATATCATAGAATTTTCAGATAATGAAGAGACAGTTCCTGTTTCAAGTGAACTAATGGAATTTTCTGACCGTGAAGAAATACCCGCAGTTACTAAGAATGTAATGGACTTCTCAGAAAGTTTAAGAATCTCTTCTGTGTCAAAGCAAACCGTGGAGATTTCAGACAAGGAAGAAAGCCAGCAATCTGAAATTAAACAGCCTGTCATAAGAAATGAGATCCTTCACCTAGAACTGGACACAGTTGCAGCCTCAACCACTGACCCTGACCTGCTGATCCCTGCCAATGTGTATCCTGTTTCCAGCTCCACGATTAGTGAAGAACAGATCTCTGAGCTACCGGTATCTGATTTTGATGTAAAATCAACCACACCAATGCCACCTGCTGTATCTCTGAAATTAAAGACTCCTGAAAACCAGCAATCTGAAACTGAAGCTCAAGTACTGAAAGATATAATATGTCCCACTAAAACTAAAGACTTGAATTTGAATCTTGTATTAGAAGATCTGATGATAAGTACTGTTCTTAGTGTTTTATTGCAAGAAACCATTATCAATTCAAAGGCTAGAGCTGAAAACTTAGGTAACAGTGTAAAGGTGATTTCTGAAGAGACTCCAGTTCTATTTCTTTCCAAAGAACAACCTTTCAGTGTTAACAGAGTTGAAGATCAACTACCTGTAGTAGAAACACTTTGCAAAGAAACCATTTCTGATACCATGAATACACCACAGAGCACTTGCAATGATGAAATCTCAGTCTTGTCTGAAGATCACCCTAAAGAATTAGCGTGTGGAACTTCTACATTTTCAGATGTTAATCCAGTTTCTAAAGACTTGAAAACTCTTGTTGCTCCTGAATTTGATCCTCCGAAGTCATCCAAGACGAAAGAAAATTCTGACTTTTTCATGTTTACTTTGAGAACACCAATTACCTATGTTTCCCAAGTCTCTATGCTTTGCAAGCCTCAGACCACAATCAATGTAAATACTGCTGCAGAAACAGACAAATCCTGCTTGTCAGAAGATGTTACAGACCTTACAGTTACTAATACGCCAATTATCTCCTCCAAAGACGGCAGTACTGAACAGGAAACTAATGTCCTAAAGAATACCGTCCATAATGCCATTCCAGATCTCCTTGCTCCTGAATCCACTTCACCAGAAACCAACTCCATGCACTCCTCCCGTATCACTCGAACAATAAAGAGGAAAGACATCGGAGCCCATATGGGTATTAATACATGCTTTGCTCATTGGAAGTTTCACCTATGGCAGGACTGTAAACTTATCAACCAAGGTTGGTGTTGGATTTTCTTGCTTTGGCTTGTCCTCTTCAACTTTTTTCAGCCAAAGGATCGCCTTCTCTTCTTGAGCGGACTGGTGGGAGGGGGTATACTGTTACGACTCAGTCGTCCCATTTCCAGGGGGCGCTGTAAGGGGACTGTCAGAAGCCTGGGAATCACCTTGAACACCTATCTAGAGTCCCTTGCTGACTCCTGTTTGTTTCTCTTTTCTCCATGGTACACTTGTGTAGGACTACATTTGCTTCTTGGGACTGCAAATCCCATAATGCACAGCTTGGTAGTCAGGAAAACCCGGATTCTGTTTCCCATTGTTTTCAATGGGAGAAGTCCAGTTGCTCCTTTTCACTGGATCCTCTCCTCCAGGACTTCCAAGTGTCCGAAACCACACACACCTGAAACCTCTCCTGTGCAGCCCAGCTTGGAACTGCTTATAAGCAGCCATTTCCTCAAGCTCCCCGTCGTGCATCGGACTTCAATTCCTTTGTGTTACAGACCCCTTGTCGGATGGTGTTCCAGTTTTGTTCCTGTTCTGTTCCAGCCTGATCCTGTTTCCTGTTTCTCTGCCCTGCTCCTGATTGTTCCAGCCAGAGTCTGCTCCCTACTTCTTAGCCTTGTATCTGTTTGTTTCTTCCAAAGCCTGCTCCCTGTTTCTCTGCCCTGATCCTGCCTTGTTTCAGCCTGAACCTTCTCTCTGTTTCCCAGTCCTGTTTACTGCTCATTTCCTACTCCCTGTATTCTAGTCCTGTCCTTGCCTGTTCCAGCCAGAGCCTGTTCTCAGTTTCCCAGTCCTGTCTCTGTCTGTCCCAGCCAGAAGTTTGCACCCTGCTTTCAAGTCCTAGACCCGCCTTTGCTTCAGCCTGAGCCTGTTCCTAGTTCTTGCCTCTTTGTTTGTTCCCTTCTGTTTCTGTTTCTTCTTGGTTCTTTGTGTCTGGTAAGTGTTCGATCAGTCTTCACCAGTGTACTGTATATGTGTCCTCCTGTGTACTGGGGTTGGCTCCTGGTTTCCAGGAGGCAATTCCAGCCCCCATCCTTGTCCAGTGTTATACGTTGTATTTCGTGCCTAACAGTGACAGTGTGCTATTGCTGTTTTCTCAGGAATCGCCACTGTGTTTCCAGCTGGACCCACAAGAGCGTGTCCTGTGTATGTAAGTACTATCCTTGTTTGTGCTCTAGGGTCCAGAGACAGAATCACTTCTGCTGCCTCCTTTCTATGGGGCTGGGAGGGTGACTATCTGTAAGAGCAAACTGCACAGAGGCATTGAGATTCCCTGTCACTGTGGGAGGTTCTGCGCCTTACTCTGTGTACAACCCCAGCGTGTTTGTCCACTGGTAATCCGTTTCCTGTTTGTTCACACAAGGGTTGCTCTGCTTTTACTTTCCTGTTTCCTGTGCCTATCCATAGCTGTCCTTTCCGTGTATGCCTTTAGCTGCTCCTCTGCCCCAGTGTACTACCTCTTTAGGATATTCGGTGACCTCAAGGGGTGTCCCAACCAAAGTCCTGATCAGACCCGCCCGAAACCGTGACAATAAAGCAATTATACTAACACAGAGTCTGCTCAGTTGGAAAGACAAAGAAAGTCTGGCTGTTTTCCAAAATACATATGTTGCAGACTACAGAAGCCAGACACATTTCATGAATTGTTGTAGCATGACAGGATTGAGTTAGCAATGTATCCACTAGTGAAACAATCATTATGCTAGTAAATCAGAAACTTTCAGGGCCATCGACCTCTTAATACATTCCTTTTGTTAGGCTATTTATAACTAAGTAAGGAAATGAATTGGCATTTTATGTAATACAGAAATAATAGTCTGTTCACACATAGAGTGCCAGTAAGAAACCTTAAAAGTTACAGAATAGAAGAACATTCTGCACATGGCTTCCTTGACAGGGCTCAAAGAATGCATTAAAGATATCTTAATAGAAGCTTCTTCTTCAATGGCTTTGCTGAAATGGAAAAATACACAGCACTCAAACAAAGTGAGGTCCGCTTACATACAATATATGTGCACTCTTATACTGCTAATGTCAGTAGCTGTCAGTGCAAATTATTCAAGGCCTAACCATGCTAACCAAACAATGTCTAAATTAGGCATTATTTTCTTAATTAATAAAAACTCTCCTACGCGTACTGAAAGCTGAAGGGCCCTCTAAAAGGTATTCATTCACCCATTCCTTCTGCATAGGACCCATTTATTCTAAGTTGCTACTGCAGGATAAAATGCATTTAACACATCATATTTTCCCCTTCTCCTAAGCCAGACTTATTGTGCAAGCTAAGAAAATAAAAAATGGCGTTTGCCTCATATGCTGGTTTTATTGAAAATATTTTTTCTCAATCCATGTTTGGAAATATAAAGATTTTCATTGATTCTAAATAATGGATTGGCCGATAGAGTTGTTTCAGGTAAAAAAGTTATAAAATGCACCAGTTCTGTTTTGCAGGTTTCTCCATATCCTACAGCGACGTCTTAGAATTAGCATAGTTTTCCTCTAATGTGGTAACTTATTTTCTGTTGTAAAGTTTTCCACAAAGAAAGGTGTTCTTCGTTATCCATCTATATTTATCAAATTAAACCAAGTAGTATGATCTTCTATTAGAACTAAAGTTAAATGGGTCAACATATATGTCGTGTGATATATATATATATATATATATATATATATATATAAGCCAGTAATAGTAAAACATATTAATTCTTTTTGTTTGTATCCCACATATGATTCAGTGTGTCTAACCATTGTCCCAAAAATAAGAATTCAAAATGTTATTAACCTATTTACATTTTTTCTTCATCGTGTACAATAGGAGATTCTGGAATAAATATAAAAATATTGGTCAAACCATCCTCTTGAATGAGTGAGTTTGCCCCGCACGGTTAATCCCCTGTCAGACCACCTCTTAAATAAGGTTTTCATCTTGCATGCTAGTTTCATAAAATTAAGGCCCTGATTTATACTTTTTTTGCGCTGCATTAGCGTCATTTTCTGTCGCAAAAGTGGTGCAAAGTTACAAAATACATTTGTAAATTTGTGCCGCTTTTGCCTCAGGAAATTACGCTAATGCGGCACAAAAAAAGTATAAATCAGGGCCCAAGTGTGGCTGCATCTTTTATATATTTACTCAACATTATTCTTAAATCTTTTAGGACTAAGGCCCTCATTACGACCCTGGCGGTTAGCGGAGAAGTGGCGGTCTTACCGCCAACGGGCCGGCGGTAAAACATTTGGAATTATGACCATGGCGGTTACCGCCATGGTCATCCGCCACTTCTCCGATCCGACCGCTAGGGCGGTAACGACCGCCGGGCTGGAGCCTTGGGTCTCCAGCCTGGCGGCCATCACAATACCGCCAGCGGTATCACGACCCGGCTGACCGCCATGGATTTCATGGGGTTCGGAACCGCCATGTAATCCATGGCGGTAAGCACTATCAGTGCCAGGGAATTCCTTCCCTGGCACTGATAGGGGTCTCCCCCACCCCCCACCCCCACCGCCGAGTCCCCTCCCCACCCCGCCACCCCCCTGACACCCCCCCCCAAAGGTGGCAGGACCCCCCTCCCCACCCCTACCCCCAACATTCATTCACGCACACCCCCCCAACATTCATACACGCACCCCAACACGCACACCCCCCCAACATTACAACACCCCCCACCCTACACGCATACAGACACACCCGATACTCATACCCGCACACATGCCAACATACATACCAACATACACACACACAGTCATACATGCACACATACTCACAGACATACAAACAGGCAGACATGCGCACATATTCAGCCACACAACACCCCCGCATTAATACACGCACTCACACACCCCCTCAACACACTCACACGCACACCCCCATGCACGCACACAACACCCCCCCACCCCCCTCCCCTAACGGACGATCAACTTACCTGGTCGGTTGATCCTCCGGGAGGGGACGGTATCCATGGGGGCTGCTCCGCCGCTAGCACCCCGTCAACAGAAACTGCCACGCCGAATCACAGAACGTGATTCGGTGGGCGGTGTTCTGTTGAGGGGGCGGTGGAGGTGGAGCAACCTCCACTTCCCCGCCGACCGCCAGTATGGCTGCTGGCGGCTCTCCGTCCGGAAAAGGACGGAGGGCTGCCAGCAGTCATAATTTGCCGAGCGGAAGACCGCCAGCACTGGCGGTCTTCAGCACGGCGGTCCCTTGGCGGTCTTGTGAAAAGACCGCCGAGGTTGAAATGACCACCTAAATGTGCACTATAAACCAACAGGAGCAGTGGAATTATTCAATTCTGCAACTGAAATGTTCTCCATCTAACTATGAAATTGTGATACTTGCATAACCCTCTATCTGCACATGATTTACAGATTTAAAAAAAACAGATTTAGTTTCTAACTCAAATAGATCAATAACTATTAAAATAGTAGCACTTTAAAAGGCACTAGAACACAACTCACATGGTGCAAAACAGTGGCAGGTATTCTGAAATATGTGGCAGGTCACCTTTCAGTTGTAGGTTGTGTATTCAATCATCAGCAGGCACTAGACTTGCCTAGATAGTATTAATGTCCTCAGTTGATGGATTGGGGACCTGAATATGTCTGTAGCATAGAGATAATAATGCTACAGAATGTATTGAGTAATGCTCTGTAATTTACTTCTATATGCACCACACTTTAGGGAACCCAGGCATACAGTTTGGAGCTCTAATGCTACATAATTCTAGTGACCCTGGCTGTATCAGCACTTTGCAATGTTCACCTGGTCTGGAGGTATCTGCTTCCTCTGCAATTATTACCTCATCTGCCTCCAGTCCAATATGTCGAAATTCCAGTGCATTATCCTTGCTTGAGGCATCTATTTTAGGCCATCTACTATCGTAGATGCATCAGTGGGCTTTCAGTAGAGTTGAATTCAACCGTTCCAAGTGTGTAGCTTGTGGTTTACGGCACCAAACAGGAGTAACCATTGGTAGCATCACTTACCATTGACATACCTTTTAGTAGACCTGGTGCTGCACATGCACACCTGCTCTTCAGGACCATGAAAACACCAGCAGGGGAAGAAGGTAGGGCTCACAAGAGTCCACTCGACTTACTTTGTCCTATGAATGGTCTCTCAACAGTCACAAGAAATCTGTTGATGGGTTAAGGATGTTTGAAGGAGTTATAATGTGATTTCAACTCAGCTGCCTCTAAACATCTGGTGAGTAGGCATTCATGTGGTGCCCTTTTAATTAAGCACTCCTCTGCTGAGGTTCTTCCAGATTTCTTAGTCAATAAAAGGGGTTTCCCATGACCATCACTCTGTGATATTTTTAATTGCTTCTGAAGAAGAAATCATACGTTCTTTCTGGACTTGCTGTACTTTTAATTACAGCTGATGGAAACATGATCTTTCCATGGTTATGTTTTCCCTGTAGGCTAGATGTTACAAAGTGTTCCCACTTATTTAGTTGTTACTTATGGCCTGATTATGAGTTTGGTGGTTTTACCACCATTCCGCCGTGGTGGTGGTCCCAGGTACTCCGTGGAGTCGGCGATCTTTCATCCGCCCTATTACAATGGATCCAGCCTGAACAACCAAGCACGTCGACAGAGTTTGTCCCGCCTGCGACACAGCAGACTGCAATGCGATTCATACTCCGTCGCCATCAGGGCCACAGGTTGCCACCGAGCAGATTAAGAGAACATAGTGGCAATGGCGGTCCCGTTGTGGCGGTTCCCTGACGGCCGTAGGCTGTCGTGGTATGCACTCAGCAAAGCACCATAACAATGGCCATTGGATGGATACAAATAGAACAGCCCTGAGTTCCATTGGCCAAGTGGATACACCAGCAAATCACACTATAAAACACACCCCATTTCAGACCATGATCCTTTGCCACTCCACTGCAGCACAGCAAGTCTGAGACCAAAGGTTGGTGAGAGAAGGCAGGCCTTTTTTCCCAACCCTTTTACTACTTTCCAGCACATTTTGTTTTCATCCCTTGGAGTATTTTTAATTGCATTGTCACTGACTTTAATTTGGGGATATGTCAAGGCAAACAAATCCACATTTTCAGAGGCAGAGTTGTCAGTCATGGTGGATGGAATTATAAGAGGTGAGCCACAATTGTTTGGAGCCCAAGTCTCACAGCCTACTAACAGTCAGAAAGTCAGAAAAGGGACATGTGGACCAGATTAGTAGACAGAGTGAATGCTGTAGGTACCACCCTCCGCACACAGGAGGAAATTAGAAAGAGGTGGAACGATCTGAGGGGGAAGGTGCGATCCCTGGCCTCCAAGCTACACCTGGAAGGCAATAGGACTGTTGGTGGTCCTCCCAGCACCCCAATCAAAATGTTCCTGGGAGGAGAATGTCTTGCAGATCCTACATTCTGAAGTCTTGAGAGGAATACCTGGGGGAGTGGAGTCTGGTAAGTTACACCACACTAATTTTCACAATACCTCAATGTGCTGTTTGCTCTCAACTAAGCTTTTACCATTGTTTTGTGTACCTAGTTTCCTAACAAGCAATCCTCAAAGTATCAGAGGTGTTGAATTGTCTGTGTCAATGTGTATTGTTGCATATAAGATCACGTGTATCAATCTCCATTACATGCCACGTGTTGTAATGGTGTCTGTTAGTGTATTTCTACAAAAATATCAATCTAGGGCCCATCATATGTGTTAGTATGTAAATCTATGGTCCATCCCAACTGCATTTTTGAACAGGTATGTTTCACTAACCATTTTTAAGTGTTGGCAAGTAGTGATTGAAACAACTACATCTGCCATGAGGCCCTGGTTTCTGTAACTCAAAACAAGACACAATTGTGATTTTGCCCATTCTCACTTGTCTGACATATCACAACTGATGTTCATTTCTCATGGAATAAGCAATCTACATACACTGTTCTACTCAGAGACATTTCTGCCTACTTTGCTTTGGCCTGGTCTCTTCAACTGAAACAAGTGATGGAATAAGTGTCACCATACCCAGGCCCATATTTATACTTTTTTAGCGCCGCATTTGTGCCGCTTTTTGACGCAAAAGCGGCGCAAACTTACAAAATACAATTGTATTTTGTACGTTTGCGCCGCTTTTGCGTAAAAAAATGCCGCAAGTGCCACGCTAAAAAAGTATAAATATGGGCCCAAGTGTGTGGCTCAGATATTTGTAAGGCATGAAGTTAACTCAACTGATTAGAAAGTGGCAGGTGCCCCATTGACTCTGAACTGCTCACATGATGACTAATGCTAAATGTGCAACCAAGCTGTGTGATCGCCTGTTTTGTACACAGCTAGGCCTTCGAATGGTCAAATACACGTTACCTCTCCACTGTGTTGGCTTGAATGTTTGGGAGATGTCATGTTTATTCCTTAATCCAAGTTGCAACATCTCAGGACATCTAATGTGCTGCTTAATTCAAGTACACATATTAAATGTCTACAAATGTCTTGTTAACAAGTTCAATACCACTGAAATATATCACAATAGTAATCTCTATCAATTTTGTTTTTTCTAGGTTTCTACTTGCTGTGTCACAAAAAATGTGGATGTAAATACACACTTTCACCAATAACAATGTTCTCTATTTCACAACTGGTCTATCAGGCAGACCACCTTCCCAGAGCGTGGCCACAGAAGGGACACCCACTCCACCCCAGGCCAAGCCTTCAAGGATGACAACAGTCCTGGTGATCTGGATGAGGACAACAGTGCTGGTTCATCTGGTCAGCCTGGGCAGACGGCAAAAGTGAGTCTCCCTGGGCCCACAACAACATCTCCCACCCCAGCTGTAACACCTCAGCCAATCTCAGTCCCCACAACCTATGTGCCTAGAACAGTAACAACGATCGTGTGCCCCCCAGTCCTGGATCCTGATTTCGACTCCCCTTACTGCCAGCCTGTCTACCGCCATGGAAAGGCTGGTGGTAAGGGGACTCGGGGTGCCCCTGGGGGCCCCTACACTGCCCATGCTCTTGGCATGGGCAGTGCTGGGGCCCCCAGGCATAGCCCCATCGCGCATTTCACTGCCCAAATGTCGGGCAGTTAAAAGCTCTATTACGAGCCAGCAGCAATGTTGATGTGACTTTTCCACTGGGCCAGCGGACGGTAACACTGTTACCGTCCGCTGGCCCAGTGGAAAAGTCGTAATATGGAGCCAGAAATACTGCCAGCACTGGCGGTATTTTGGCTCCTGCCACTTCGGCGGTCTTTTGAAAGACTGCCGAGGTTGTAATGAGGGCCTGTATCTGGACACATTTATCTTTTTGATGGCAGTAGTATTTTGGACATTGGACTTCAAACAATTTGGCATCTACAACTATGGTTTCATTCACCATGACTGATTTCTCCACTTTATAGTTTTGCTGTTTGGTTTTCACAATGTTTCTTTTCTCTGTGTACACTTAAATAAACCCACTAGTCTGAAACTCATTGCCTGCTGTAGTATATCTCTCATCTAGCAATGTATATATGTACTCCCTTCTGAACTTTACAATGGCAAAACTATCTACTTGTGCAAGCATGGATATGTTGCATGTAGACAATGTCTAGCTCAGGATCACAACCATGTCTCACCAAAACATACATATAAGTGTGTTCTCCTATACCATCTTTATTCCATTGTACCAACAGTAGGCTGGCATTATGTCAGAAACATAGCAAATCATACATGACACCAATAATCTCTGCCAGTGGTCACATTTTCAGTTGCAGACCTTAACAACATGGAGGAGGGGATACATCTGACAATTGTCCATGGCAGGACAGGACGTGTGCAAATTAGTACAGGTGAGCTTTTGCCTTATATCGGTCCCATTCCACCAACTCAGGAGTGGAGGTTTTGCAGCCACAGTCATGTCGACAGGAAGGGACATCGTGATTGGACCAGCAGGGAAACTGCTGGTCTGCCCTCTGACAAATGCATTGGCCTATCCCGCTGCCATCGCAGTCGAGATTTCCTGGAGGTGACAGTGGTGCTACGGCAGTCTTTAGTCTATGCACCGCTTGCTTCGTAATTGGGCAGGCAGACCGCCAAGTTGGAGGCTGAGGAATCTGACACCGTTTCAACAGCGGGAGCTTTGCCCCCAAACTAGTAATCAGGCCCTTAGTTTGTCAGTTCTCTTTGCTTTGAGGGTCTGTTGGTCACTCGGGTTCCAGGACGGACTGTGGAAAAATTTAGCAACTCCGCCCCTTTTCTAAAATCACAAGCTATAACTTACAGATGACTCGGGAATTTTCTGTTCCCTTGTTGGTGGGCTCTATAAACTCGGATATGTTAGAGTATGATCATTAGGTGCATTCCTCGATTGATAAACTTGCTCCTCTCGACTCGTATATCAGGTAGAGAAAATATTTCTAATCCTTGGTTCTCGGATGCTTCAAAACAGGAGAAAAAGCCATGCAAAAAGCAGAATGAGTGTGGAGGAAAAATGATTGCCCACAATCCAAAGCATTATATAAAGCACCTTAGAAGAATTAGATGACTTTGGTTAGATTGACTAAGAAACAGTATTATGAGGATCGCATGGATCAAGCAGCCAATAAATCTAAAGACATTTTTAAAATAGTGAAGGACTTTGCAGAACCCATGTGCATTCAAAGAAGCAGGGCTGCTTCGGCTGACTGGTGTGAACAACTTTCACAATTTCTTCATACTAAAGTTGTGGTGATACAAAACAGTCTTCCTTCAAGTGTCAATTCTGACACTTTGTTCATGATTCATCGCAAAGATATATGGACTCTCTACCTTCTAGCTGCCTTGTGAGTTTAGCAACATTCCCAGGGAAGATTCCAAGATGGTGATTCTAAACCTTAAATCTGGCTCTCCTCTGGATCCCTGTCCTCCATCTATCTTGGCTCTAGGCATGGACATGATCAATCCCATTCTCAATGGGATATTGAATAAATCGTTTGATCTGGCTATGGTACCTTCCTATTGAAAGAGAGCCAAAATTGTCCCACTTCTAAAAAAGTTGAGGGCTGACCCTAATCTGCCTAGTAACTATAGGCCCATTTCTCTCTTTCCTGTACCATCTAAGTTGGCTCAAACGTTTGCCACCTCTTAACTTCATGCCTATCTCGAGGCTAATGGACTCCTCCATTCGAGTCAATCAGGTTTTAGACCCAGACATAATACGGAGACTACTTTGGTAGACGTCTCTGAGATGGTAAGATGCACCATTGATGGATGGGGTAAGGCAGTGATAATATTATTGGAGCTGTTGGTGGCATTCAATACTATCCCTCACGATAGACTGCTGTCTTGGTTCATTGAGGTGGGCATTAAAGATAAGGCTTGGAAATCCTTTTTTGAAGGCAGAAGGTCTGGTTATCTCCCTTTTCCTCTTCCACAGAATGGTGTCAGTTGGGGTTCCACCCTGAGTCCTACCATGTTCAACATCTATATGGCTCCTCTGGCAAAGCTACTGGAATCTTTTGGAGCTAAGACTGTCTCATACAGTGACGATACCCAGATTTGTTTTGCATTTACCAAAGACAGGACCATTAATCCTGAGATGATTCAACCATGTCTTCATGCTGTGTTTCAGTGGCTGACGGTCAATCAGCTGAAGTGCAATACTGAAAAAACTGAGGTTTTCAGTTTTGGAGACAATTTCATTTTAGATTTGGATGCCCTGTGGCCCTCAGGAATACCTGCTCCTGACACACAGACTACTGTTGCAAAAAATGTAGGCGTCAAGTTTGATACTAAGCTGTCCTTTCACACCCACATTATTTTGCTGGTTGGTGTATGCTTTGGTATCCTACGGCTGGCCAAGAAGGTTTTGTTTCTTCTATCCTCTTCACCTAAGATCAGCGTTATTTTGGCCTTGGTGATGTTCAAATTAGACTATGCAAATTCATTATATGCAGGGTTGCTGAAGTATTTGCTGAAGAAACTTCAGATTGTCTGGAATGCTGCAGCACGGATTGCTCTGGGTCTCCCTAGACGGAAGCATATTTCTTCTCATCTCTTCAACTTGCACTGGCTTCCTATTGAAAAAATGATTTTGATCAAAATAGCTCTTTTAATGCATAGAGGCATTAAGCCAGAATTTCTTTTTATGAACCTTGGAGAGCCTTACGATCTTGTTGTAATTATCTGGCTAAGGTGCCTAAAATACATCTGAATACAGCAGGTGGTTGTTCCTTCTCTTTATTTGGCCCGCGTAGCTGGAACACCTTACCCCTTGACTTGCATCAAACGATGGTGGAGACTGTCTTTAAGAAAAAGCTTAAGACCTGTCTTTTTGTTCTGAAACTGTATTTACTTATGAGGCCATTAGCGCCTGGACAATCTTGAGTAGTCGAGCGCTTTATAAATCAAGTCACTATCTCTACAACTAAATTGTTTTTTATTGAACCTAGCCTAATTACTTGAAGATCAATCCCAAGCAGTAGCAGAAGTCATCTGTCCTCTCCAGTCCTCTTTTCCACCTCTTCCATGTGATGATCCCAAAGCCCTTCCCAAAGTCCCACCAAATTCAAAACCTTTCCCAAATCCCGACCAAACTCAGCCGTCCCTTTGGCTTTCTATTCTGTTGTTTCGTAGGTGAGTAGCAATTTATTATCTATTTAGATCAAGAGCTGCGGGCCACCCAATCATCCTTTCAAGACTACTTTGTCTGACTTGCTAAACGAATGTAGTTCATTACACTAAAACTAAATGAAAAAAACTGTTGTTTTCAAACTGGAATGGTAATGATGTCTTAATACTATCCTAATTACTTATTGGTATTCTTAATTACTCCAAGTACTGCGCCTCCTTATCCTCTTTCTCTCTTGTAGGAAAGTACCCACTTTCTTGCATGGTCACCCCCATTTTCTGCCTGTTGTCAGTGTGTTTGACTGTTTTCAATGGGATCCTGCTAACCAGGGCCCCAGTGATTATGCTCTCTCCCTTCAAACTTGGTTACTCAAACCATTTACACCCCACATTTGGCATACTGGTGCTCCCATGTAAGTCCCTAGAATATGGTACCCGGTGCATTGGGGTACCAGGGGATCCCCATGGACTGCAGCATTTATTATGCCACCCATGGGGATCCCATGCAAAGTGTTCTGCAGGCCTGCCATTGCAGCCTGCATGAAAGGGTGCATGCACCCTTTTTCACCATAGGTCACTGCACCAGGCCACTATATGTCACCCCTAAGGCAGGCCCTCCTAGCCCAGAGGGCAGGGTGTAAGTAACTGTGTGTGATGGCACCCCTGCACTAGGTGCCCCTACGAACTCCAGTTCCATTTTCCTGGACTTCGTGTGTGGAGACACCAATTTATGTGTGTACTGGACATTAATCACTACCTATGCCCAGCTGCATAATTGTAACCCCAAACCTAGGCATGATTGGTATCAAACATGTTGGAATCATACCCCGACACTGTTGCCAGTATGGGAAGTATGATTCAGTGCACTCTCGGGAGTCCTTAGAGGACCCCCAGCATTGCTCCTACCAGCCTTCTGGGGTTTTCTGGACAGCCCAATCTGCTGCCACCCCTCAGACAGGTTTCTGGCCTCCTGCTGCTTGAACAAATCAAGCCCAGGCAGAACAAAGGAATTATTTTGGGAGAGGAGGTAACACTCTCTCCCTTTGGAAATAGGTGTTACATGGCTGGGAGGGGTAACCTCCCCAAGCCACTAGTATGCTTTGAAGGGCACATTTGGTGCCCTCCATGCATAAACCAGTCTACACCAGTTCAGGGACCTCCAGTCCCTGCTCTGGCGCGATACTGGACAATGGAATGGGGAGTGACCACTTCCCTGTCACTCACCACCCCAGGGGTTGTGCCCAGAGCTCCTCCAGAGGGTCCCTGGGTCCTGCCATCTTGAATCCAAGGTTGGCAGGGACCTCTGGGAACATCTGAGTGGCAGGGTCAGGCAGGCAACGTCAGATCTCCCTCCTGATAGGTGCTCACCTGGCTAGTTGACCAATCTCCCTTTCAGGGCTATTTAGGGTCTCTCTCTTCGGGGGATCCTCAGATTCAGCTTACAAGATTCCAGCAGGACTCCTCTGCAACCTCTGCTTCAACTTCTGGCCACTGGAACTGCAACTGGGCTCTCCAGGAACCGACAATCTGCATCCACGATGAAGACTCTGCTTACAACATTGTTTCCATGGCTCCTTCCAGATTCTGCAACATTTCCCAGGCTGTGCATCCTCTGAGGGTGGCAAGTCTTCAGCCTGCAAGAGAAGAAAGAAGGAATCTCCCTTGGAGTGAAGGAGTCACTCCCCTGCATCTACAGGCACCAACTGCAACAATGACCGGCTGCGTGGATCTTCTCTCACCCTGAGCAGCGTAGACCCTGCATCACAGGTGGTGGTCCAGAGTAGTCCTCTTAGTCCTCTCTGCCAGCTGTCCAACTTTGGTGGAGGTAAGCCTTTGCCTTCCCACGCAGGACAGTACCCCCATGCACCGCGTCTTTTGCAGCTACCAATGCTTGTTGGCATCTCCTCCAAGGCAACTTAAGGCTTCATGTAGCCCCAGCTCTCAGCACTCCTTCCTGAGAAGCAAAGCCCTCTGCGTGATTCTCCTGTGGCGTGGGACCCTTTTCCCGTTGTGCTACATGGGCTCCTCTGCGACTCCTGGTTCCTCATCCAGTGTTTCTCCTGTGGTGGCTGTCTCTTCTTCTGTGGACTCTCTGCCTTGCTGAGGGTCCCCCTAGGACTCCCCACTGGGTTAAGTCCACCTAGACCTTGCTGGTACCCAGCAGCCATACTTTTGCTTCACCGCAACTTCTGCCTTTACCAAGACTTGTTATTGGCTCTTCCACGCCACTGACTGACTGCAATCATCCATCCGTCGTGGGATGTCGACTGCATCCTCCAGGAACTCCTCACCTGCTCCAGGGCTGCATTCCTGACCGTCTTCATCCTACTGTCGACCAACTCCTGCTACCACAGCTGGGTAGGAAGTAGCTCCTGCTGTTCCTCCTGGACTCTTCTGTGACTTCTGGAAGTGGTCCCCTTCTTCCACAGGTTTTCCTCTTCAGGAATACACCACTGGTTTCTTGCAGTCTTGTCGGGGTGTTGCATTTTCTTCATTTTCTTCCTTTTGGGTGGTTTGGGGAACATCCAGTATTCCTTGTCGCTGGGGGGCACTGTGGTGCTTACCTTTGGGGTTTCCTAGATCCTCCAGCTCCCCTCTACACATCTCACTTACCTAGATGGGGATCCTGCATTCACATTCCATTTTTTCAGTATCTGTTTTGAGCTCCCCATAGGGTCACTATTGTCTATTTGCATTTGCAGTGTTTTCTATCACTTTCTAGGCCTATTACTGATTACCAGTGTACATATTTAGTGTGTTTACTTACTTTCTATTGGAGGGTTGCCTATCTAGTGTTTCGGTACTGGGTTACTGTAATAAAGAACATTGATTTTCATACCATGAGCGTTTTCTTTCATGTGTGTAAGTGCTGTGTGACTACAGTGGTTTTGCACGAGCTTTGCAGGTCTCCTAGATAAGCCTTGGCTGCTCACCCACAGCTACCTCTAGAGAGTGTGGCTTCTAGACACTGTCTACATTACACCAATAGGGGATACCTGGACCTGGTATAAGGTGTAAGTGCCTTAGGTACCCACCACAGACCAGGCCAGCTTCATACATCTCTCCACACTTTATCCCGCCCATCTGACCTCTGCTGATTACCCTAAATGGAGTTTCTTGCTTTTTACTTCCGGTGCAGTCCAGAGTGGATTAGAGGATGTCACAGACAAAGGGGCAGCGTTTTAAAAACTAGAAATGGAAGAAAGACTTTGCTTCAGAGGAAGTAGCAAGTACACAGCCTTCTTCCCAAATATGTTGTAGTGAGTTACCTGTCTCTGATGGAGGCTCACCTCCTTGAAGTGGGAACTGGGACAAGGCAGAGAGCAGGAGTTAATGAAGGGTTGTGTATACTAAAATAACAATAATGCATCATGTAATAGGAATGTTTAAAGTACTGGAATGGCAGTGCTTCATAGGGATGGCAAGCGCTTTGGGGGCGGTTAACTATACTAAGATGATAATATTGTTTAGGGGCGGTAGGGGCAATGTGGGCATGGCAACTCACCTTTATGTACTAGAGGTGGAGGATTGTGGATGCTGGAGTTGCAGTGTTACAATACACAATAGGTCAATGTGAATACAGATTGGCAATGGTACGTTCCAAAACAGGGGTAATGTGAAAACAGAATGACAAGTGCACTTTACGTACTGGGACAATATTGACACCAACATTGCTAGCATTGGTGTTTTGCTTACGGCAAAACATCTGATTATGTGTTAGCATACTTGGGAAATGTGGGAACTGCCTTTAAGCGTATGTTTAATTTATGGGGGCAGTGTAGAAACTGGCAGCGGCGGCCTGTACCCTTTTAAAGTGGTGGGGCAATTTAAGTGCCCTATCACTGCGCAAAAAAAAAAAATACCCTCTCCCTCCAAAACCCTAAAGTAAACCACCCCTCTCACCAAAAGCCCAAATAACATTAACTAAAAAACAAATACTACACTTACATGCACTACACATTTACATACATCACACATTTAAAAAAAGGTACTTACCCACGGACTGCCTGTCCTGCTCCTGTGTTTCTGCTCTCTGATGGGGAGTAGCTCCCCTAACAAATCCAGACACTGCTCTCATGCTGTTAACCAGCACGAAAGAAGGGCTAGGTTGGATGGAGCGTCATGGCTTGGACGCTCCTTCAGGCCCTGGAGGCCTGTGCCTGGTCTCCAACCAGCTGGGTGGAGAACTTCAAATGTCACTCTGGGTGGCGCAAAGCAGCCGGCCAAAGTGACATGCGCACTTCGGAGCATCCAGTCCAGGCACTGGTCCAGCCCTCTTCTGACGGAGCAGAGGTTGTCCTCTGCTACCTCTGCTTCTGGCGGCAGAGGGCACGCTCAGCATACCTCTGGGCTGGTGCGCGCTGTGTAGGAAGAAATAAGATGACAATGAAATCTTTTCATTGCCATTCTATTTCTTCCTGCTCGGTTCGCAGCGGGCGAGGGGGGGCGGCGCTCCCCCACCCTCTAAGAGAAACCACCACTGGAAACTTGCATCACGTTCTATCAGCAGCACCCTAGCATCACTGACTGCACAATGGAATATCTGAAGTACCGCTTCACACATAGATCGGCGGCACCATAATATATATAACTACTAATAGTTGTTTCCTCTGCATGAATAGTATTTAAAACTGCTGTTTTTCTCCAGGTGAGTATTTCTCAGGAGTGCCCAGGCGCTACTAACGCTGTGTCACAGATATTTGCCTATTGCTTGCTCATTGTTTTCACCGAGTCTCATATTTTCATGCAAACATAAACCTGATTTGCTATTGCTCAGCAGTGTTTCTGGGTCCAGCATTAGAGCTCTTTAGAACTCAAGGCAGTGGAACACTGCTGTAATTGCCCTTCAGATCTGCCTTTTAAAGCTTTTAAGAGGCAGCCTGTTTGGAAAATTGTGTTTTAAATCTCATATTTGAACCCTCCAGGCTTCTCCAAAGAGTCGACTGGTATTACACTTCCCAGGAATGCCTTTGGCTCCCATTCCAGCTTTGAAGGAAAGTCCAATGCTGCTCACGGGGAAGCAATGTTTGGTAATAAAACATGTTGTTTGATATTAAGATGCACTGTGTGGTGATAAAACACGCTGGCCCATATTTATACTTCTTTAGCGCAGCATTTGCGCTGTTTTTTGATGCAAAAGCAGTGCAAACATACAAAATACAATTGTATTTTTGTAAGTTTGCACCGCTTTTGTGTAAAAAAATAACGCAAACGCTGCGCTAAAAAGTATAAATATGGGCCATTGTTTGGTATTAAGACGCAGTGTTTGGTATTAAGACACTTTGGCCCTGATTCTTACTTTTTGGTGCAAAACTGCACGAACGCAGTTTTGCACCAAAAAGTTCAGCACCGGCTTTCACCATTTCTGAGCACCAGCCGGGCACCATATTTATGGAATGGTGCAAGCAGGTTGAAAGGGTAGCCTAGCGTAAAAAAAGTGACGTTAGCCGGGTGGGGCTGGTGGTATGGAAGAAAGGGATTTTGCACCAAAAAATGACATTAAGCAGGTTAGAGTAAAAAAAAATGACTCTAACCACCCTAGCGTCATTTTCTGACGCTAAACCATCCATACCACATGACTCCTGCCTTTAGAAAAGACAGGAGTCATTCCCACCACCCCAATGGCCAGCACAGGGGACCAGGGTCCCCTGGGCATGTTCATTGCACCTAGTGCCATGTAGGGGCGCCCATTTCAAGGCCCCCATTGGCACTTAAAAAATACATATATACTTACCTGTGCATACCTATACTTACCTGAGATGGGGTCCCCATCCTCCGCTGTCCCTCTGGTGTGGATGTGCCTGTGGCCTGGGGAGGACACCTGTGGGCTTATACCATGGTGTTCCACCATGGAAATAGGCCCACAAGTCCCCTAACACCTGCCCTGACCCAGGCGTTAAATAATAGTGCAAAGCAAGCTTTGCACCATTATTTGACCCCTCCTCCCCCGTGCATGATTTTAGCACTGGAGGATAAATAAGGTGCTAGGGCCTTAGAGTCATTTTTTTGCCCGGGAACGTCTACCTTGCATCTCATTGACGCAAGGTAGTTTTCTGCGGGCGAAAAATGACTTTAACTCCAATTTTTTGGCACTAGACATGTGCCAAAATATAAAAATTGAGTTAAGTTTGCACCAAATTTGCATAGAAAAAATGACGCAAATCCAGCGCAAACAGAGTCTCAATATGCCCCGTTGGCCCTCATTTATGGTGATAATCGCAGCCCTACGTCAAAGTGAGAGGGCAGGAATGCACTGTATTTATCCAATCAGGTGCATTCCTGTCCATTCACCGTGCGTTGGCACTGTTTCTCGCAGCCTAGCGCCAATGGAGGCACCCATGCACCACGGTGCAAGGGAACCTGTGTTGTCAGTAGAATTGTTTAAGTGCAGGAAGGGGCACCTTCCTACACAGAAACAATCCATAGAGGCGTTTTCCTCCTTCTATGTGTGCTGCAGATTTGAACTGCGTTGCCTTACTCAGGATTTATGAAGCTACTCAAAGCCACGCAATGTGGTCTTTACGTGGCTTTATAATTCTGACTTAGAGCCTTCCGTCACACATGCACTACTCTGCATGGTGCAAACATGATGCAAGGCTCTCATGAATATGCCCAGTTGTTTCAGTATTAAGACACACAGGCCCATATTTATACTTTCTTAGCACTGCATTTTCGTCATTTTTTGCTGCAAAAGCGGCGCAAACTTACAAATACAATTATATTTTGTAAGTTTACGCTGCTTTTGCATAAAAAATTACGCAAATGCGGCACTAAAAAAGTATAAATAGGGGCCACAGTTTGGTATTAAGACACGTTATTTGGTTTAAGACACACTGGTTGTTATTAAGACACATTGGGCCTGATTACAACTTTGGAGGAGGTGTTAATCCGTCCCAAAAGTGACGGTAAAGTGACAGATATACCACCAGCCGTATTACGAGTTCCATAGGATATAATGGACTCTTAATACGGCTGGTGGTATATCCGTCACCTTACTGTCACTTTTGGGACGGATTAACACCTCCTCTAAAGTTGTAATCAGGCCCAATGTTTGGTATTAAAACGTTGTCTGGCACTAACACACTCTCAGTGGCATAGCTTCATTGGTGTTTGGGGTATCAGACCCCCATAATAAATGTCTTTTGTGATAAATAGTTGGGTGCAGCTGCTTTCAGTCGGGTATTGTAAGGTGTCTCTCAGATTTCAGCAGGAATTTGTGTACACACAGACAAAAATGCACACACTCTCTCCCTATGCTTTGAAAGTCCGAAGAAATGTTAGTTATTTTACAAAATATTATGTTTGCTTCACTTAGTGCTCTTTATATGCCAGCGTGATTGCTAGATAATCTGATGCTCGCCCCCTCCCCTCCAAAGCCCCCCCTCATCCTCCCAAATTTACAAACTACGCCTCTGCACACACTAGTCATCCAGATTACTCTTTGTATAAAAAAGGAAATTCCAACTGGTTGACAAGGTTGTGCAAATTCCTGGCTCTGATTCACCTAGTTGTTAAATTAAAGCACGTGTTTTAGTGCTGTGGGGTATCAAAGGTAAGATGCTGTGTGTTACCAGATGACTATCATAGAACAGAACTGCAAAATGCATGAGATTGCAATGTGAGAGGTCCCTGCCTCCTGCTCCTTGGATCCAGACATATGGAGAGCATATGTGTTCATCAATGGAAATCTTGTGTTATGTGAGCACAAAATGATTCCAAACAGCTGTATTAAAAGTCAAGGACTGGAGGAGGTCCCGGAATTAGGAAACTCAAATAAATGTTTTTCTCTGTAATGTAATCCATACCTAAAGCTTTTGGGCAAGCCCACAAGAGGAAGTGTAGACCTGGGAGCGAAGTGGGTGACCTGAGGTGACCACATTTATTTCAGTTTCAATTTCAAGACTCTCATGAAACATTTTAGGGATTTCTATTCTAGTTTTCCACTTTAAGAAGTTATTAAAGTTATATATAGATTGTTAGGCTAGATGGAAAATCAGAGGAGCCAGACCACAATTTCACCATGTGCCTAAGTAGACAGCCTGCTGAATGCATGCAAACTCTAACTCTAAATGGAAGGAGAACAGAGATTGTAGTCTTTGGGCCTCATGCTAAATGGTCCCCCGAATGGTAGCCAATGGAGCTTGGAGAGATGCGTGTGTCAGTGCCTCAGCCCTGTAATTTGGGTGTGGTAGTAGACAAGGACCTCAAATTTAAGGCCCATGTTAAATCTGAATTCACCACTGGATTCAGATTACTGCATGAAATTAAGGTGTTGCCGACCCATATCTAAGTCTGCAAGTAGAGATATGGTTCAGGCACTCATTATCTCTCGCATGGACTACTGTATGTCTCTTCTGGTATCAGCTTGCAAATACCGTGTCCACCGCCTCCAAAATGCTGCAGCAAGATGGGCATAGGCCTTAAAAGAAACATGCCCATCTCTGCGCATCTTGACAAGCCACATTGGCTATTTGTGCACCACAGATGCCTTTACAAAGCACACAGCCTTTGACATAAAACCACATATTGGAATATTCACAAGACATGAAGTCCATCTTTTCATTAGATACACCTTGCAGAGCACTGAGATCTTCCAACGGTGACCTTATCATGCCTCCTTGATTTCAGAAAGTCATACGGGGGGGTGGCGTTTCGGAGTGATGACAACCAAAATTTAGAAAACTCTTCCGCTGATCATCAGGACGGAGTAAGGCCCGTTGCAGAAATATCTACATGTTTGCCTACACAATCAGGATGGGCAGATATGTAGCCATCATGTTTACGGTCAGTCACCGCCAGGCAAACCCTGGCAGTGAGGGAAAGTAAAATGTAAATAATGTTCTCCCCTCTATGGGAGATTACTCCGGTGGTGGGGGGAGCATTTTTGTTTATTTTGAAAAAGAAAATGTTGTTTTGGGTTTTTCTTTTTCAAAATAAAACATTACACAACTGTTTGCTGCAGGGTTGCGTCATGCTGGTGCAACCCTGCACCAAACAGCAATAAGCAATGACAGGGACTGCTGTGACTTCGGTTCATGCCAATGCATAATAAATGACTGCCAGCTTGATGGTCATTTATAAATTTGGCGGGTGGTCGCTTCATCAGGGGACCGGAGTGATTTATTCTGTCCCTTTGGCGGAAACATGGGCTCTCTACCATAATATAAATCAGCCCCTTAGTCTGGAGCCTTACTTTCACCCAGTCCTGAGGATTAGCTCATTTTGCTTTCTAATGTTTACCTCTGGCGCCAGGACATTTCTTAGGAGGTAACTACTTGTGCTCTATAGATACTGTCAATCAAAGCAAAATCATGAACAGAATTGTTTCAATTTCTTGGTATAGTGTTTACGCAGAAGCATAGAGTGGAATTTGTAATTAACATATAGAATGTATGCAGATGGGAAGGATTTAATATGGTATTTATTGCCATTGTTCAATGTGTGACAGGAAATGGTTCAACAGAGATGATGACCATCCTCTCAGTTAACGATTGTGACAAATATTATTACAGTTGAAGCATCTTCATATGTGGTTTTTGCCATTGCGTTTTTTCAAGGTGATTTGTTTAAAAAAAGATAATTCCCATGATCTTTTCCAAATCAAATCCAAATGTAACTTCAGACAAATCTTCCTAGTGGCAAGAAAGTTGAAAGTGTCTAACATCTCAATTGACTATGACTCTGAATAAAGTACACATTAATATCATACTCCAGATTTACTCCAGTCCAGATGAGCCTCAAATATGCAATAATAACACCAATGCTACAAACATAGCAGCCCCATAGGCCCGGACCTACCACCGCCCAATTTAAGATCTATGCTTCCAGGTAAAATGTAGGAGTGTGAAGTGGTGCTGCAACTCCAAGCTTTCTTGAGATCAAATCAAATGATCATTTGTCTCATGTTAGACATGCAAGATGTACTGAGACTTCATGTCATAAAGAGCATCTCTTTACTCACAAACACACCCAAAGTTCTGATCCTGCTTGCCCTGTTTTGGGTCACAAGATGGTGAACCATACAATAATATTAACGCCTGAAAAATGGGCTGCACTCTCAGGCATATCACTAAGGTAGTTTTGATCCTACATGTCAAGCAGGACCATACAGGTTCTCTTCTGGGCAACTGTGACAAAGTCCACATCCTGCGGTGTTCAACAAAGATCACCTCTTTCACTACATCTATAATATCTATACATGACCCAAAGCAGAGGCACACATGCAGATGACACACAAACCCATATCCAACTAGTAAATCATTTGGAAAACCATAAGAAAATGTTAACCTGTGGATGAAGTAAAAATGTTCAGTGTCAAATTGGGATAAAACTGAGATTATGATTCCAGGGGATGCTGATGTAAACCCAATCATTTTCCAGTGACCTCTAAAAATCGGAACAACCCCAAACTCCAGCACAGAATGTAAAAAAAACATGGGATCTGGTTTGAGTTGGATCTCCCCTGCCTATTATAGATCCCAACTGTTGTAAGAAATACAAATTTCTCTGTTAAGATGTGGAGCAAAGCAGTGGGATGAACTCACTATAACCCTACTTCTATCCTGAATGGACTATTGCAACATGGTCTATGTTCGTGCACCAAACAAAAGAAACACAAGAAGAAACATCAAACTTCTGCGGCCACAACTCTGGAATGACCCCAATCCCTCTCTGAGGACCATACACAACCTGAGATCTTTCAGGAAAGTGTTAAAGACACACCATTTCAGGAGTCATCTGATTCTGTTGAACCCCATCTGGATCACCCTTCTCTTGAAAAAGTGACTGATGACCGTCAACAGTGACCTAGTACAACACTTTAGTACACCTTTACCAACTTTACACCTGGTGTGCCAGAAGACCTCTCCCAGAATATTTCTTTCTGAGAAATGCAATAAGGCAAATTGCTGGCAACATGAAAATCTCAAATATAAACAAATATGTTAAGATGCAGTGCTATTTTATTGAGCAATGTAGATGACAATTGCAACAGATGTAATGAAGAGATTACATTGGTATTGTCATGATAAGACTTGGCTGATTTAAAGGTTGTCTGACTGTTTTTCCAGCTGCTATTTATGATGCTGGATCTTGTCTACAAATTGCCAAATGTGGGCACTGAAATCTTAGTCACAAATTGGAGGCCCAAAGTCAGCACTCACATTTCAGATCCCCAAACATTCTGGTGCATTTCTTCCAATATGTTAGGGGCTCAGTGTTTACATTTTACTGAAAGTATGCTAGCCTTTCCATGGTGGATTCTCACTGAGTTAACTCTGCCATGTATGTTGGTGGCCCAATCAGTTAAGATTGGATGTCCACACTGTGAAAATACCATGCCAGGCCCTATGGCAGAGAGGACCCCAGCATCTTCAAGAAATTTTCAAATATGGTGATGCTCAAACACCAGAGATGTTGACAAAGAATCCACCGATTTTCTGTGATTATCCCCGTTTGAATCAGCCATAAATACTGACTATGAATGAGAATCGATTGGTATTAAGGAAGCTGTGAGGAAGGAACCAACTATCATGATACCATTATTAAATCACCTGTCTAGTCATTGCCACTTGTTTGATTATGTCTCTAAAAACTTGTTACAGTGTGCAGGTGAATATATACATTTTGGAATTACAGAAATAGAAAATATAGTACGTTAGTGTGAGAAAAGGGCCTCTTTTTGATATGGTTAGACCCCCACTTTTTGCCTGATGTATGATGTAGCCTAGAAATTGATAGTGCCCAGGGCGCCTGCTAACCAGGTTCCCTGGGCCAGAACTCTTTCCCTAAAACTGTTGTGATGCATTGGCACAATTGGATACACCTTTTAGCTACCACTATAAGTCCCTAGTAAAAGGTACTTAGGTACCCAGGGCCTGGGGTACTAAGGGTAGGCCCATGAGGGCAGCAGCACTGGTTGTGCCACCCTCTAGGACCTTGCATCCAGATGCACCCCGCACTGCCATTGCAGGCTGGGTATCCTGGTGAAAACCTAAAACACAAACTCAACATGGCACACTATGTGTGTGCCCTGTCCACTCCACATGTATACCATATAGGTAAGTCACCCCTCTGGCAGGCCTTCAGCCCCAAGGCAGGGTGCAATATATCGTATGAGAGGGCATAGCTGCATGAGCAATATGCCTCCACTGTGCCCTTGCCAAGCCTGGGACATAGTGAATGAACAGAGCAGCCATTTTAAAATACATGTGCTGGACACTGGTCAGTACCAGTTTCACAGCAACATGATGGCCACTCTGAACCCTGGGTTGCTTGGTATCTAACAACTCGGAATGATAAATCCACACTGATGCCAGTGTTGGATTTATTATAAAAAGTACCCAGGGGTCACCTTAGAGGTGCCCCCTGCAAAAGCTCACTATCCTGGCATGGTTGCTGACTGGTCCTATCCAGCCTGCCACCTCCAGAAACCCAATCTACAAACCTTGGGGGAGAGATCTGTCCCTCTGGTTTGTAGAACAAAACCCTTCCTGGGTGGAGGTGCCAGCACCCCCTCCCTCAGGAATGTGCACCTCCCTGGTGTTGAGCTTCAAATGGCTAACCACCTTTGAAACTCGACCCCCAGGCCCACTGCTAGCAGCAGATGCTAACCCCTGTGCAAACCCCCACTTTTGGTGGGAGCAACAGTGGGAAACTCAAACAAAGAGTATGAGGAATGGCCCCATCTGGCATGCACTACCCCTAAGTTGTTGCCTGCGAGGTGGGCACTTTATTTAATTTCCCTCCATCTTGGATGGAAGAAAAATAGCCAATCAGGTATAGGGAAGTGGCCCTTACCACAGGAATTGGGTCACTGTAGTGGATATAGCCACCCAAAGGTAAGTGACCCATTGGTCACTACCAGGTTCCCCCTGAAACGCCCACTAAATACAGTATTTAGTGGGCACCCCTAGACCAGGAAATCAGATTTGGTGGGCAAAAGAAGACCAGCACCATGAAGATCCAAGGCACGAGAACTGTGGACCTGCTGCAACAAAGAAAAGGCACCAACTCCTGCCTGATGCACCCAGGACCCGACAATCGCCACTGAGGAGCTGCTGGAAAACTGGAAAAACTCTAAAGAACCCCAGAGAACCTCCAGGCTTTCAAACTGCCCAAGAACTCCCTCCAGAGTGGAGGTACCACTCTACAACAACAAGTAACCAGCAAGCCAGAGAGGGTCACTTCACTGATCAGCTACTAACTCCCGAACCAGAAGTCGCAGCTGGACCAAACGATACCGACGACCGCAAGGACAAATCCTGCAAGTGTGCCAAGTTTGGTGGCACTATGCCCTCAGCAAACATCGGACACCAAGAAAACCAGTCCGCCTGGGGCTGAAAAAGGACCAGGAAGAAGCCCCAGTCGAGGGACTTCAGGAACACCCTGGACCTCCCACAAGAGTGCCCTCGTTGTCCTGCAAACAACCCTTGACCTGACTTACCTCCAGCTCCAGATGGAATGCTTGCTTCAGCTCCTGGCTCACCAATGCGCTCTACACCCAGCCACCATGTGCCCTGCACTGAATAACCTGCTGAGTTCTAAGGGCCCCCACCCCTTGTGACCTCAACATTCCAAGAGGTCCCCAAGGAACCATCTTTAAACTTATCTTTGCAGTACTTTTCCAAGTGGTCCCCTGCAGTGGCCCTGCACCAGCTCCAGAGACTTTTCATCGCTGCTCCTGTTGGAAGCAGGAACTGGCCGAACTTCTCCAGCTGGCACAGCGTGCCCACGGATGACTTCGACCAACCTGCAAAAGAAGAACTTGGTAAACAAACTGTACGATTTTATATGTATTTTTAAAGGTGCTCTTCCATTGAGTCCCATGGTGCGTAATTATGCACAAAAAGACTATGGTGGTCATTACAACCCTGGCGGTCGGTGTTAAAGCGGCAGTAAGACCGCCAACAGGCCGGCGGTAAAAATGTTGCAATTACGACCGTGGTGGAAACCGCCAACAAAGACAGCCACTTTAACACTCCGACCGCCACGGCGGTACAAACATACAGCGCAGCGGTCACCGCCAACAGACAGGCGGAGTACAATGTACCGCCCCCAGTATCACAACCTACCAATCCGCCACCTTTTCCGGGGCGGATTCACCGCGGATAAAAACACGGCGGAAACAGAATTCCGAAGGGAAAACCCTCACCTCTACACACCCCACGAGGAACTAGGACACCATGGACCCGGAACTCCAAATTCTCCCTGCGATAGTCTTCCTGCTCCCCTACCAGAAGCACGAACGCCGACGGCGAAGACCACAGTGAGTACTGCACCTACAACACAGGGGAGGGGGGAGGGAAAAAACAGGGACACGCAACACGCAACACCCCCACCCCCACCCTCACCCACGACAACACACACACCAATACATATTGATACATCACAGTTACACCCCCCAGCCCCCTCCAGAAGAATGCAAAGACAATAGAAAATGAGTGTAACCATTGTCATATATTAAAATCAAGTAGGCACAAATATATATAAACACCATTAGCAAAATATACACCAAGCATAGTAGTCCAGGTACTGCTCCAATTAAGTGCGTGGAACACTGGGCCCACACGGTATGGGCGAGGCCCACACAAGATCCCCGACCATGACGGAGAGAACACTGCAGGGGCATCAGAGAGCAAGAAAACAGGCACCTCAGGGGGTTGAGTGCACAACGCCAAATCCACAAGAGGGCCACATGCCCACTGTTCAATCCTGGGGAGTGCAAAGCCACAGTCTCTCAAGTCTCACAAGTGGGTGCTCTGCCCACTGCCATATCCTGGGGAGTGCAAAGCCACAGTCTCTCAAGTCTCTACAGTGGGTGGGTTGCCCACTGCCACATCCTGGGGAGTGCAAAGCCAGAGTCTCTCAAGTCTCTACATTGGGTGGGTTGCCCACTGTTCCATCCTGGGGAGTGCAAAGCCACAGTCTCTCAAGTCTCTACAGTGGGTGGGTTGCCCACTGTTCCATCCTGGGGAGTGCAAAGCCACAGTCTCTCACGTCTCTACAGTGGGTGGGTTGCCCACTGTTCCATCCTGGGGAGTGCAAAGCCACAGTCTCTCAAATCTCTACAGTGGGTGGGTTGCCCACTGTTCCATCCTGTGGAGTGCAAAGCCGCAGTCTCTCAAGTCTCTACAGTGGGTGGGTTGCCCACTGTTCCATCCTGGGGAGCGCAAAGCCGCAGTCTCTCAAGTTTCTACAGTGGGTGGGTTGCACACTGTTCCATCCTGGGGAGTGCAAAGCCACAGTCTCTCAAGTGGATAACAGTCTCCACTGGTTCTGGAGGGGGCATGGTGCCCAGAGTGCTTCATCCTGCTAAGGACAGAGGTAGTGAATGGATCTCTCCACTGGTTCTGGAGGGGGCATGGTGCCCAGAGTGCTTCATCCTGCTAAGGACAGAGGTAGTGGATGGATCTCTCCACTGTTTCTGGAGGGGGCATGGTGCCCAGAGTGCTTCATCCTGCTAAGGACAGAGGTAGTGGATGGATCTCTCCACTGGTTCTGGAGGGGGCATGGTGCCCAGAGTGCTTCATTCTGCCCGTGACGGACTCAGTAGCATCAGTGCCCTTGGCGCACATGGGCCAGCGGTGCTTGAGACGGCGGTGCCCTGTTCAGCGGTGCCTGAGACGGCGGTGCCCTGTTCAGCTGTGCTTGAGACGGCGGTGCCCTGTTCAGCGGTGCTTGGAGCGGCGGGCTCCTTTGCAGTGACTCAGCTGCTGGCGGTCCTTCATGGCCCAGCGGGGCTTGTGCTGGTGGTCCTCTCTATCCCAGCAGGGCTTGTGCTGGCGGTCCTCTCTAGCCCAGCGGGGCTTGTGCTGGCTGTCCTCTCTGTCCCAGCGGGGCTTGTGCTGGCGGTCCTCTCTGTCCCAGCGGGGCTTATGCTGGCGGTCCTTCATGTCCCAGCGGGGCTTGTGCTGGCGGTCCTTCATGGCCCAGCGGGGCTTGTGCTGGCGGTCCTCTCTAGCCCAGCGGGGCTTGTGCTGGCGGTCTTCTCTGTCCCAGCGGGGCTTGTGCTGGCGGTCCACTCTGTCCCAGCGGGGCTTGCGCTGGCGGTCCTCTCTGTCCCAGCGGGGCTTGTGCTGGCGGTCCTCTCTAGCCCATCGGGGCTTGTGCTGGCGGTCCTCTCTGTCCCAGCGGGGCTTGTGCTGGCGGTCCTCTCTGTCCCAGCGGGGATGACGGCTGTGGCCTCCTCGGCAGCAGGGCTGGTGCTGGCAGTGGCCTCCTGGGCAGATGGGCAGGTGCTGGCAGTGGCCTCCGGGGCAGCAGGGCTGGTGCTGGCGGTGGCCTCCTGGGCAGCTGGGCTGGTGCTGGCAGTGGCCTCCTGGGCAGCAGGGCTGGTGGCGGTGGCCTCCTGGGCAGCGGGGATGATGACAGTCTTCTCCGCCGTGCTGCTCTTCCCAGACTTGCTGAGTTTCTTGTGCCCCTTCCCCACTTTGGAAGGTGTCGCAGCTGACTCCACACTCCCACTTGTACCCTGGGAGCGGCTTTGGTGGCTGGAGTCTTCCCCCTCTCCCGCCGGGCACTGGCCAACTTCTGATACTTGACAGGTGGGGGACTGTCTGTGCTGTGGCTCCGTGCCACACTGGCTGCCCTGGTGGCCGGTGCACTCCAGATTCCGGTGACTACAGGCACCACTGGTCCTGGAGATGTTGTGGCTGAGGTGCTAGTTCGGGACCTAGGAGACGGACGGGGTGGAGGTGGTGTGGGAAAGAGGTCACGGTTGGACAGGAAAAGTTTCTTGGAGACACTGGGACGGGTAGCTGGAGGGGGTTTGGGAGTGGAAGAAGAGGTTGTGGTTGTAGGAGGTGTTTGTTTGCTGACTTTGGGTGAAGGTGCATGCGCTGGAGGCAGTCGTGAGGTGGATGGCTGTTGGGTGGGTGTGTGCCTGCGTTTGTGTATCTTGGGAGGGGGCATCACAGCCACACTGGGAGAGGACACAGGGGACGTGTGAATGGTAGTGGGGGTGGTGACTGCACTTGAGCGGGGTGTGCTGGTGGGTGTGCTGGTGATGGCAGTAGTGGCTGTAGAGGTAGTGCATGCAGGTGTGAGTGTAGACGAGACTGGGAGGGAGGAGGGAGACGAGGAGGAGGGGGGAGTGGATGTTGGTGTGTCTGCATGGGTATGATGCTTGTGTGAGTGCCTGTGGGATGTGTGGTGCTTATGTTTGCCTGAGCTTCCCTTGTGTGTTAAAGTGTGTGCATGCTGGTCTAGAGGTGTGCTTGGGATAGGCTGGGATACAGGGGATTGGGTCTGGGTGGAGGAAGTTGGAGGGGGAGGCTAGAGACAGGGACAATGGCTGCCATCAGTGCTGAGGCCAGAGTCTGTAAAGCTCGCTGAAGGGCCGCCTGACCAGAATGAATGCCCTCCAGGAATGCATTGGTTTGTTGCAACTGCCTTTCTCCACCCTGGATGGCATCAAAATGGTAGACTGCCCAACAGTGAGGGACCTGAGGAGGACAATGACTCCTCACTGAGGGCAGAAGGGGTGACTGGGGCAGGGCCTGAGGTGCCTGGGGCGAAGGTGATGCCCACCCTCCCGGGTGAGGGGGCACAGTGCAAAGGCTGAGGGGCTGCTGAGAGGGCGGTGCTGGAAGGGGGGTGTGGCGGCTGTAGATGGGGGGGCACAGATGTTGCCGCCACCACAAGGGAGCTCCCATCAGAGGACGAGTCCGTGTCACTGGTCTCAGCTCCTGTCCCTGCCGTGGAACTCCCCTCGCCCTCCGTCCCACTGGTGTAGTCCAATTCCGTAGTATGGCCCTCCATGGCCATGTGGGATGCAGCCCCCTCGTGCTCCGGTGCCACTGCTCCTCCGTCTGATGATGCTAATGCACACAAGAACAGGGAGACCACAAAAAGGGGGGGGGACGACAGAAGAAAGACATGTTGAGTGCATGCATTACCGCTACAGTTGGCGGACACGACAGACACAGAAGCCCCCTGCACTACGCCACGCTCTTGGGCTCCTATGTTCAATTCCTGGGAAATGGCCTACTAGGCTATGGACGACATCTGCACACATGGATGACACAGGGGCATGACTAGGTGTAGTTGGCACTCTACAGAGGTGCGGTGGGGTGCCACATGGCCTGCCTTACGGAGGGACCTTGCCTATGGAATTCGCCCTGGCCTATGGAAACCCACAGACCACCTCCCCCACCCAGACCCCTCCACTGCGCGCTAAATCAGCAGAATGAGGATGTACTCACCCCCTTGTGGCTGCTGTGATGCCCTCAAGCGCCCATCCAACTCTGGGTACGCCACCGCCAGGATCCTGAACATCAGGGGGGTCATGGTGCAACGGGCACCCCTCCCACGTTGGGAGGCCATCCCCAGCTGAGCCTCCGCCATCTTCTTGCTCCAGCGGCGAATGTCCTCCCATCTTTTCTGGCAGTGGGTGCTCCCTCTGTGGTAGACCCCCAGGGTCCGGACGTCCTTAGCGATGGCACGCCAAATATATATTTTCTGGTGGGCGCTGACCTACATGAGTTGTACAGGGGAAAGAGAAACTTATTACCAACTGCACCGTCAAAGTGATTGGCCCCCATCCTTTCCCTTGCCATGTGGCACATGCACTCACTGTCGTTTCATGCACGCCGCACTTCCTTCTTACATCCACCCCTCTCCACACAGGCATAGCCCATACAGCATGCTCCCAGTGTACTTACCTGTTTGTCTTGAGGACAGTAGAGTAGCGTGTACTGAGGGAGGACCCCATCCACGAGTTTCTCCAACTCCTCCGATGTGAAGGCAGGGGCCCTTTCCCCAGACACTCGAGCCATTGTCTCTTCCAGACCGAGGTCACAGCAGCACTTGCAGTGTAGGTTCTCTCCTGTCGAAGATCAGGTATCGAGTGATTGAACAGATATAAAATGGCGGTCATGTCCGCGGCGGTGCGTACCGTCACCGCCGGCGTACATCGTCATTGGCTCCTGGGACCCATAGGGTCCAATGTTAACCAATGCAGCATTGCGCCGCGGTCTTCGACCGCCTACCGCAACGGTGTACAACGCCAGCGCAGTTACCTCACATCCCATTGTCCCACTTTACAGGTCAGGCAGCCACCATTTCAGGGGCTCATATGGCTTCATTTTCAACTGCGTCACACATACCTAGGCCTAGACTCAACACACATACAGGCCACTTTTTAGATTATGATTGGTGTTCTGTGTAAGCTGTGGGTACGTACCTCTGAGTTGTTTGACTCTGTGCTCGCTGTTGTCCTTCATAGACACCGTCCGCTGGGACATGTGAGGAGATGGCGGCATCCTCCCGTGTACCGACCGTTGGTGGACCTGTCAACAACGGAGGAAAGACATGCGATCATCACATACAGGCTTGACCGTGCCACAATCCAGGAACTGTGTACCCAGTTGGAGCCAGACCTGATGTCAGCTATCCGCCATCCCACAGGAATCCCCCCTCAAGTGCAGGTGCTGTCAGTACTCCATTTCCTTGCAAGTGAGTCATTTCAAACAACAGTGGCCATAGCATCAGGGATGTCCCAACCCATGTTTTCCAACGTGTTGTCCAGAATGTTGTCTGCCCTGCTGAAACACATGCGGAGCTACATCGTTTTCCCTCAGGTGGAGGATTTGCCTACAGTGAAAGGTGATTTCTATGCCCTGGGACATATTCCCAACATCATAGGTGCCATTGATGGGACACATGTGGCTTTGGTACCCCCCCCCCACAGGAGTGAACAGGTGTACAGAAACCGGAAGAGTTATCGTTCGATGAATGTACAGATGGTATGTTTGGCCGACCAGTACATCTCCCATGTGAATGCCAAGTTCCCTGGCTCAGTGCATGACGCCTACATCCTGCAGAATAGCAGCATCCCTTATGTGATGGGTCAACTCCAGAGGCACCGTGTGTGCCTATTAGGTGAGCACCTGGAAGCTAGTCAGTGGGAATGGTTGTCTGGGTCTGGGGATATCCCTCCAGGTTAGTGTGTGTCTAACATGTGTCCCTCGCCATTTGCAGGTGACTCTGGTTACCCCAACCTGTCATGGCTACTGACCCCAGTGAGGAATCCCAAGACAAGAGCAGAGGAACGCTACAATGAGGCCCATGGGCGAACTAGGAGGGTGATCGAGCGGACCTTCGGCCTCCTGAAGGCCAGGTTCAGGTGCCTCCATATGACAGGTGGATCCCTATTCTACTCACCAAAGAAGGTGTGCCAGATCATCGTGGCCTGCTGTATGCCTCACAACTTGGCTTTGCGACGACAGGTGCCTTTTCTGCAGGAGGATGGTCCAGATGGCGGTGTTGTTGCAGCTGTGGAGCCTGTGGACAGTGAAGACGAGGAAGCAGAGGAAGAAGACATGGACAACAGAGACTCAGTGATCCAGCAATATTTCCAGTGAAACACAGGTAAGAATACAAACCTGCCTACTACATATACTTAAACACTACTACCTCTCTACTGTCTGTCGTTTTCACCCAGTGTATGGTCACTGAGTTGTCACTTTCCCTTACGATTTCACAGATCTGGGTCCCACAGTGTGACATCTGCTTTGATTCCTCATGGACTAGAGCTGTGTGACATAGGTATGTTGACATTACAAATGAAAGAGCTTTTTGCCACAGTAATTGCTAATACAGTTTTCCAAAATCACAGACTGACTCCAGATTGTTTTGTGCTTTAAGGGTGTTTATTTTAGTGCCCAAAATTGGAGGGGGTAGCAAAATGGTGAGGGGTGATGGCTGGAGGAATGTCCATGGCAGAGTCCAGTCTATTAGTCTCACAGGTGCATGGCCCAAATGGGCATAGGAAGTGGAGCTGGGGCAGTTTGAGTATGGACAGGGTGACAAAGTGGGACAGTAGGATGACAATCAGGGTGGTCTAATTTCTTGGCGGGGGTCTTGGCATAGTTTTCTGTCTTGTTCCTGGATCTCAGGGACCGTTTGCGAGGTGGTTCTCCCTCTGCAGGGGGTGGGGTGCTGGTGTGGTGGTCCTGTGGCGGTGCCTCCTGTCCACTAGCGCCGGCGGAGGTGGTGGGCAGTTCATCGTCCAGGCTAGTGTCAGGGGCCACTTGTAGTTCCACAGTGTCCCTCTTGGTGTTGAGTACTTCCTTCAGCACCCCAACAATGGCGCCCAGGGTGGAATTGATGGTTCTGAGTTCCTCCCTGAAGCCCATTTACTGTTCCTCCTGCAGGCGCTGGGTCTCCTGAAACTTGGCCAGTATCGTTGCCATCGTCTCCTGGGAGTGGTGGTAGGCTCCCATGATGGAGGAAAGGGCCTCGTGGAGAGTGGGTTCCCTGGGCCTGTCCGCCCCCTGTCACACAGCAGCCCTCCCAGTTCCCCTGTGTTCCTGGGCCTCCGTCCCGTGGACCATGTGCCCACTACCACTGCCCCCAGGTCCCTGTTGTTGTTGGTGTGGTGGGTTAGCCTGGGTTCCCTGTAGTGGTGGGCACACTGCTGATTGACGTGTCCTGGGGACGGAGGTATGGGCCCGCTGGGTGGGTGCTGTGCTGGTGTTTCCAGAGGGGGGAAGCTCTGTGGTGGCCTGTGACTGGGTGTGGGGAACCGACTGTCCCGAGGTCCCCGATGGGCCGGGCTTGTCATCTAGATCCAGTTGGACAGAGGTGCTGTCATCACTGTGGACCTCTTTGGTTGGTGGTGTGGACATGTGTGGACCCTCCTGTCTGGTGACGTTGGGTAGGGGTACTGCAGGGGTATAAAAGGATGTTTATTACATCTGTGTGTGGCATGGTGTGCAATGGGTGGGTGACCGTGTACCCCAGTGCTTGCATTCCTGTTTGGTACCTTGTGTGATGATGGTTTAGGGGGTTGTATGGGTATGTGCAGTGGGCATGCTTTAGTGATGGGTGTCCATGCTTTGATTTTGCATGCAGGGCTTGGGGTTAGGATGTGTGGTTTTTTGATGTTGGGACATTTGTGAGGAGTTGGAGTGATGGGGGTGAGGGTGGGGGTATGTGGTGGCATGCAGGTAGGGTGGGGGATGTAATAGTTAAGATTTGACTTACCAGAGTCCATACCTCCACCTACTCCTGCGAGGCCCTCAGGATGCAGAATCGCCAAGACCTGCTCCTCCCATGTTGTTAGTTGTGGGGAAGGAGGTGGGGGTCCGCTGAACCGCCAGGTGGTGTCTTGAGACCACGGAACGCACCTTCCCCCGTAGGTCGTTCCACCTCTTCCTGATGTCCTCAAGATTTCTTAGGTGCTGTCCCACTGCGTTGACCCTGTCCACTATTCTTCGCCATAGCTCCATCTTCCTTGCAATTGAGGTGTGCTGCACCTGTGATCCGAATTGCTGTGGCTCTACCCGGATGATTTCCTCCACCATGACCCTGAGCTCCTCCTCCGAGAACCTGGGGTGTCTTTGTCGTGCCATGGGGTGGTGTAGGTGATGTGTGGGGTGGGGTGGGGTGTGCGGTGATAAGTGTGCTAATATGTAGTGGTGTGTAGTGTGAGGTGCGTGGAAGTTATGTGGGTGATGGTGTTGTGTGCCTGTGGATGCTAGTATTGTTGATGGTGGTGTCTCTCTCTGGCCTTCGTTCGTGATTTTTGGTCGTAGGGGTTTGTGGGTGATGTGGGTGTGTGTTATATATTGTATTGGGTGTGTGGGAGTGGTGTGTGTATGTGCATCAGGTGTGTGTATTTCGAATTGTCCAATGTGGCTGTGTTTTGTAAATGTGTGTGTATTTTGAGCGCGGCGGTGTGTACCGCCAATTGAATACCGCGGTTGAAAGACCGCCATGTGGATTCGTGTGGCGTGATAGTGTGGGCGTATTTCTGTTGGCGTGACGGTGGAGGTTTTGTTTTCGCCAGTTTATCACTGACCTTTGGTGTGGCGGATTTGTGTGGGTGTCTGAATTTTGGCGTATTCCGTGCTGTGGGTCATAAGGGCTGTGGCGGTTTTCCGCGGCCGCGGCGGTGTGTTGGCAGTCTTCTGCACGGCAGTATGCGGCTTTTACCGCCAATGTTGTAATGACCACCTATGTTTATTAAAATTCAAAAGTTCATATCTCAAAAAGTACTTAACCAATTTTGATAATCTTGGTCTTAAAAATTACATACAAACCTGAAGTATTTTTAGAAGATATTCCTTTGAGTGTGTGCGTTGCAAGACTGATGCTGTGAGTACAACAAATGCTTTGCATTTCTCCAAGATAGGCCTAACTGCTTGACCAAGCCACCTTAAAAATTAGAGCATTAGGTGATCTAGTTTTTACCCCTGTAAACCAACGTGTGGTTGCCTGGACCCCCTGAACAGTGTGCCTAGCTTTGCACACTACATAGAGGGCCAGCCTCCTACAGTCAGTTACATGGTTTCCTGAATAGATACACTTTCTTATTTAAAATGTCAACTCAAACTAGTTACAAAGGCATATTTGTTGATTATTAAGACATTTTTCAACAGCATGAAATGTCAATATCCATCAGACTTATTTTTCTTTGTACTGTGTACTTTTTAACTAACACCCTTTGGGTTTTTAGACATGTCTCATCAATGTGTTGGCTACTGTAGTGGATGGCCACTACATGTATTCTCTCCTGTTTAACAATCTTAAGAAGTATTCTGAGATTGTTTCACTAAGATGTCATGTTTTGCTACCAATGTAAATTAAATTGCAGATACATTTTAAACACACACATCTGGTTAAAAAGGCGTTCCTCAATGTATAAATGAGCTTTTATCATTTAGAATTAAAATAATTATATTCACCTACTTTATCATTAGCAAATGTACATGGATTACATGTTGCACATTAAAACAGGTTATAAAAAGTCTATAATAAGGAAATTTCTTTAAAGTGATTCTGAGGTGCAGATCCAATGAAGTCTTATATGTATCTGTTCTGGTGACAAAAGACTTGCAACTTTCAATGCCCTAGTAATCTGTTTTTGGATACATTTAGTGCAATTGATTATAAGCACATTGGTAATGTGTGCATATTCAGTGTGTTATCATTCAAATAATCATAGTATTGCAATGACATGTCATAGGCTTTGCTCCTGAACATTATATCATCAATAAATTGTCTATAATATACTTTGTAAAATCAGATTGTCTCTCTGGCTAGGCATGTAGATCTTTAAATACATTGGTACAGGAGGAAGCAAACATGCTGCCAGTGGTCTTTCCACATTCTTGTCCGTAAATATTGTTAAAACAAAAATCATTACTCTGTAATAGCAATTTCATTATCACTATTAGCAGATGTGTATGCTTCAAAAAGGGGGAATATTTAAAAAGATCTTCAAAACAATAAGTCCCAAATCACCATACTGTGAAATCACTAGATCAGAGGATCCTATATTTAGCATGCCCTGTGTGTGCCCCTTTGAAAACTTGAAAGCACTGCAACATAAGGCAAAACACAGTAACTATGATTTTGACACTGATTTGTTAATGCTGGCTATTTTGAAGTTCTGCACAGTAAGAATCATCTCTGTGTCATTTCAGAAAGAGATAAATATCTGGTATTTGACAGTCAGTATTCAAATATCTGCATTCATTAGTATTCAAAAAGCCTACATTATGCCAATTGTTAAGTAAGCATACCCAAAATTATTTCTGTCAAAAAGTTACAAATGATATCTAGTTAATATATTATGCTTCTGAGGTGCATTAAAGCTTTGTTATTATAGTCAACAGAATTCATGATCACTATATTGCCCTCCTTGTCAGCCTGCAATGTGATAGTATACCCGTCCCTCCACAGAGATAGTAGTGGCCCTCATTCAATACAAGTCAGATTAGATCAAGAAAACTAATTCTTAGATCTTTTTTCTGTTAAATGTAATCTATTTCTCACTATTATATGAAATAAAACATTACCATGAGCAAAACAATATGCTAGGAGTAAAGGTGGATTTAGGTTTTCATTCACTTTTTTTTTTTACTAATTTACAGGCCGATTTTCAATTCGTATAACATTTTTGCTAACTAAACTGAGGCCCATAGCTCCCCTGGCCTCTGCTAGCTTCCAAGCCAGCACTCATCCTGGGTGCTAGTGGGAGCCTTCTCTGTTGCTTTGCTCCCATCTGGGTGGGAGCAGCTTTTTTTACTGCTTCCACCAGGCGGGAACAATACTGTGTTACCTGGCCGGGAGAGTGCGGGCATGGAGTTAAGTTTATATTCCTTGTCCACACTCTCCTGGGTAAGGAAACAAGTCAGTGTCCTGGGCTCTCTAATGGCTCAAGGAAGGGGGCCTGAAGAGCACACCCCTTCCCAAAATTACTAAGTTGGCCCAGGAGATAAATAAAGCTTTATTGGCTGCAAGGGATGGGGTCCCTGGGGCCACATAAAGGCTTGGGGATGGGGGCCAAATGCCCCCTCCCCTAGATTTAGACTTGTGCTGACCTGCCAAGACCCTGGCTCACCGAGAGAGGGCTTAGCATTCAAAAAGGTAGATCTACAGTACTGTTAAAAGAAATTGTGTTTTGGGCTCAGGGGGGTCCACCCACGTTACCAGGTCTAGGGCCATAGTATCCCTACCCTGCTCCCCTATATGTTTTTTTTTTACTTTTTATTAAGACAAGGGACTGAGTCTTAAAATGGTTGCCACTACAACTTTGTTAATGTGATGACAGAAAATCAGAGATAATCATTAGCTATGTAGGTTCCACGGATCCTCCATGGCCTGGTAGATTCATACATTTTGGATCTTATTCTCTCAAAAGCTACTGAATGTATTTACATCAAATCACAAACAGCATGCTTTCTGGATCAAGATCTAGCTTTCTGCTAAATTTGGTGTAATTCTATTCAGCTGTTTTTGCTGTATCACTGTTCAATTTTCCTGTGGAAAATTGCATGGGGAAAACGTGTTGGTACCCTCCTTTTTCTTGACCCCCGCTTGACGGATCATCCAAAACCTTTAAGGAAGAAGTAAGGTAGATGAGACATGTTTTTTGGAAATTTTGTGATGATTTCTCTTTACAAACTTTCAGATCTCCACTCTGGTGAAGAGTATCTTTTCTCTCAAAAGATTTGCTGTAGGAGGCCACCTCATTTGATGAGATGGACACCTGTAAGTCTATAACTGTACATACATCTCCACTCAGAAATGATGAATAGCAAAGAAGTTGAGATTACACCTATGTACAAGAGTAAATACACATGTGAGTAAATATATGTAGGACATCTGCCTTTTTTGCGTGCTCACCATGTAATTTACACATTTTGCTGTAACCTATAATTTAACTAGTGTTAGAAATCTGTGCACTTTAACTCTGCTAACTGGTGTTAAGGCACTTGTGCTACCACTTTAAAAATTGTAAAAATTGGCATATTCCTAATGTGTATATTTAACTTACCTATAAGTTCCTAGTATATGGTACAAAATGTATCCAGGGCCTGGAAGTTTAATGCCATCAGTGGACTGCTGCATCTATTGTGCCATCCACTAACTAAAGTGGCAGTGTGAAACATGGCTTCAGTCTTACCATTGTAGCCTGACTGTGGCAGTTTAAACATTGGAATTCGACCAGTCAAAATAAACCCATTTGACAGGTCAAAACCTTCCTTATATATATTAATAAGTCACCCATAAGTATGGCTTGCATTCCACAAGGCAATGTGCATGGTATTTAAGGGCATGTAAAAATGTAATGGTAACGTGTCCTTACAGTGTCTAGCACCCAAAAGCTATTTTTCACTGTGTCAGGCCTAGCTGCCCTATGTAGAAAACTGGAATATGAATTAAAATCCTAATACTTTATCTCAGGAATAGGACTAGCTAGAAAAATAATTAAGCATCTAATTTCAATAGTTATTAAACTTCCAATTCAATTGTGAGGTTGGATCATTAATAAATATTAAGGAAAAGCAACTTTTAGAGGGATACATTTTCCTTACCAGGAGGCTAATTTGCATATGCTCTCAAGCATCTCCCAGGTAGGGATAAGCATTTGAATAGGTGTAAAAAAAAGGTGTGAAATGCTTCCCAGGAACACAAAATATGCTGACCTGAATGTGCATAGTTGATTCCTCTGAACCTCAAAGAATATGCAGGGTGGGGAGTATGAACATCCTTTTTGACATTATGGTGTCAAATCCTGCTTGACAGGTCTGCTGGGTTTACAAATAACACATTGAGGTGCACTTGGGAAGGCAGAGAATAGGATGCCAGAACAATTCCTGGGTATCCACTGTCTGGTTGATGAAGGACCCTGCTTTGTCCTCCCAGACATCTGTCACTGGGTTTTCATATAGCACTGGGGCCACACTTGAAGGGACAGGAACAGGATGGCAAGACATTGTAGTTTATCCACTGCCTGGTTGCTGAAGAACCCTGTTTTCTTCTACCAGATGTCTGTCTCTGGTTTATTGGGGGTATAGTGGCTGCTTAAAAGTGGAGTATGGTGTTAGATGTGGAAAGTCAATAGGATTACCATACTGCACTCCCCACACACACCACCAGCCCTCAGATCCCAGGTTTAGTGTAGCCAAAGACTTTTGTCATCTTGGAATGCCCAAAGTGGGCAGGGTTGGCCTCTGAAATTTTGAACCCATTGGTTAGGGTGTGCCCAGGAGTCATTCCCACCCACTAGCTCATGCCAGGCAAAATGTAGCATCTCCACACACTGACTTTAGAACACTTCTGGACCTGAGGAACAGGAGAGGGCTGGACCTGCTTTCTATGACTTGAGCGAAAACCTGAAGGGCTAAACCTGCTTCCTCTTGTACTCAGGACAAAGAAGTAGACTCCGAGGGTCATAATACTGGCCACCTGTACAAGCTACAGGGATACAGCAAGTTGCAAGGAGCCATTCCTGCAACTAACCAGCTGACCAGTGGGTGGTAACTGGACCTGAACTGAACCCTTCTGTTGGCCTTTGCCTGACAACATGTGGGTTTCTAAGTACCTCCCCTGTGGTCCCGGGGGAGGCTTTAGAAGTGTACTCCTGTGGTGAATTGGGACATAAAGTATTAGGTCAGAAGATAAAATCTTTGACCAGTATCCGGCCTGGGCTGCATCATGGCCAGCCCCTAATTGAACCTAGGTCCTAGTCTACTGCAACCATTGCCAATCATTGGTGCTTTATGCTTCTTAAACCTTTAGAAGTGCATATCTCCTGTTCTCCAAATGCACATTTTTGTCATTTTGGTGTTATTTTGATTGTTAAATGTTGCTCCATTTTCTTTTATTCAGTTTGGGATTTTGTATTGTTTCACATTTCAATTTTATTACTGTTTTGGCACTGCATAACCCTTTCCACATTGCCCTACGTTAAGCCTGTCTGCTGTGTAGATTAATATAGTGACTTTTGAGGGTTCACTCTGACAAAAGGTTGTGATTATTTCTTGTAGTGAGTAGTCACACACCCTCCATAATAATCCAGTCTCATAGAGCATACAAGTTTATATTTACCCTTGTGAAATGGCCCCTTCGATGTTAGAGGATGCTGCCACAGTAATCTGTTATGGCTTGACATACTGCAATGCAATTAGCTTTGGACCTGCATATAGGATGGCTCTGAGTTCCAATCTGTGGATTAATTCTGAGGTGATTAAAGATAATCAATTATGGTTTTACATTGTTGAAGATAACATTTAGCTGATTAGAGAACCAACAGTATATGAGTCAAAATGCCACCAAAGGAAGACCTTCAGGGAAAGGGTGTTAAAACAGTGGCCCCCATGTCTTTGGTGGGGCTAGGTGATGGCAGGACCCCCTTCCTTAAATCAAGCTACAATTATGCTTTTTTTTACTTCATTGCCAGACATTCCTTCTTAATAAAGTCCTTAATCATATTAATGTTCAACCACTTCTTACTGTCATGGTTTAATTTCTGATGAGGACATTATCTCTCGCACCAAGCTTGCCTCAAGTCCAATGGATCCAATTCTATACAATGTCACTTTTGGATGCTGATCCAAAACTTAAGGCACTCAACCAGGTCCCCTGGGTATTTCTCTTCAAGGTGATGTAGAGGTTGGGATAGTACTTAAGAATAATGGCATTAATTCCTGTAGATTGAAGACAGCGCAAGGGACAAGGCATTGAGAATGGAATCCCTCTTGAAGAAATTGAAAAGCAAGACATTGCCCTAGCGTACACGTCTGGCCTTTCCAGTCATTTTATAGAAAATGCAGATAAGGACACAATGTTTACTACACACCCTAGAGAAGTACTGTTGACTAACGAACAAATTATTCTGGAATTTGGGACTCAATTTGAATATAGATTTAACAAGGAACTCTGCAGATTTTCTTCCTGGGGTATGTATGTTAGGTAGATCAGAAGGTTATTTAATCCTTTTAATACTGAGGGATAAAAAATTATTGTGACCATTGACCTAATTATAACAGACTCCGCAACTGATTTTGTGAATCCAGGGTGAGTATTGAGATCCTTTATTTGTCACAAGGGAATGAGCAATACACGTTATTGGCGCTACTCCTACAGAGTACATAGAGGCCCATTATAAATAATGGCATGCCTGCTTTAACGTCTGCTCTGAGCAGGCATTAAAAGTGCCAAAATAAATGGCTCAAGAAAATCTCTTAGATTTCCTTGCGCCGTTTGCTTGACCTCCCTAATGGGGAAACACCCCACTTGCATATATTATGCCTGGTAGAGGCATTATGTGGTACAACGGTTTAGAAAGTGGCGTAATGCATGCATTGTGCCACTTTGTAAATATGGAGAGGGGAAAATGGCACTTTAGCGCCGCCTTAGCGTAAAAAGAAATGACTCTAGGTTGGCACTAAAGTGGCACTAGGGGGCTCTTGAATCTGCCCCTAAATATTTATAAGATAGAAGGATTGCCACTTGCAAAAATACATTTATTGTGCAGCCTGAGCAAGGCTTTGAGAATCTCTTAAACTGCAAAGGAATTTGGTGGTTCCAGAGCAAAATAAAAATGGTGCTTCAACCAGCATCTTTTCTGCACCAAGCTCCATAAATCTTAATTTTGTTTAAGTATACATGCTCCTTAAGTGTATGAAACTAATGAGAACATAGCAATATCTCACACTGTGGCTGATTTTTTTTCACAGTTTGTATTAGTGTTGTTAGATTGACATACTGATCACATTTGCTAATCAGAGACAATTCAGACTAATTACATTTAAAGCCGAGCATCTATCTGCTGAATTTGGCAGAACTAACTGCCGCTGGCGCCATCATGCTGAAAATCCGGGCAGGCTTCCTCGCTATAGATGTTCAGTTAGACACCCTCACTAGTAGATTGTATGGGATGGGGGATTTCCTGGACGGCCAACATGCTCACCTGAACAGTGCAGAGGGACGTATTTTGGCTCTAGAGGATAGCGCGGTGATGAAGCGGTTGGAGAAGCTGGAGTGGCTCCTTAAAACAGTAGCCACCAAGATTGAAGACCTGGAGGCCAGTTTCTGCTACAACAGCTTGTGTATTGTAGGTGTTGCAGAATCCACAGGTAAGATGGGCCTATTCATTGAATGCCTACTAACAGAGCTCTTTGGCCACCAGCACTTTACGCCTACCTTTGTGGCAGAGAGAGCCCACCACTCCCTCGGCTCACAGCCGCCCCCTGAAGGTCCTCCACAGCCCTTCTGAATTTCGGGGAACGCGACACTGCACTTCGCCTGACGTGTGAGGTCCAATCCCAGGGCGCTAGGCTCTCCTTCTTCTGTGACTTCACTTTGGTAGTTCAGGAGGTGCGCCACAGGTTTACAGAGGCCAAAAACATGCTGAGACAACGGGGGCTGAAATACGGTATGCTTTATCCGGCTCACTTCCATGTTGACATCAACAGCAAGGCACAGTTCTTTGAATTGCCGGCAGATGCACTGTCTTTTTGTAAGCAATATCTGACATAGCACCAAACTTTCCATCGCAGCACTCCCGACCGCTCTCCGCCAGACTTGCATGCCACGGCCAGCTCGGACCTCTTCCCGCCGGACTGATTGTCACTATGGCCTTTCCCTAAGTCCGCTCCCAACATTTACCCCCCTGCTTCACTACTATGGACTCAAATACTGTACAATTAATCTCCCAATTCCAGAAATGTTGGCGCTGGGGGTAGTAGCATCCATACGCTTCCAAGGGGCCCGTGCCTGTAACTAGGAGGGTAAGAGACTTCTCGGTACTCGACACTAAGGCCCGTATTTATACTTTTTTTGCGCCACATTTGTGTCGTTTTTTGACGCAAAACGGCGCAAACCTACAAAATACAATGGCATTTTGCAAGTTTGCGTCGTTCCTAGGAGTTATATATATTTTGAGTTTGGTTTCATAACTTATGTCACTCACATTGTGCATGAGATCACTTTCTTATCAATATACAAGACATGATTGTTAATTATGTTTTACAGGTCATCACAGGGAATGGGATAGTTTCCCCCTTGGCACAAGATAAGTACCATTAGGTTACATTAATTAGAGGAATACTACTACCCTCTTAGTGAGGACTAGGTACTTAAGGTCCTTATGAATTGCCGCATGATCCATGGGGATGGATAAGGCAAGAAACATGTTGACCATGATATTTGGAGTGTAGATAAGTAGTCACACCCACCATTAGGTGGAAAGTAGAGGATACCTTTGCATCTGTGGGAAGTTAGGTCATTATACCTGATATGCCCCTCCTTCTGGTTTTAATCATGACATAGGTTCCCACATTTACTGTGGATAAAGACTTGTTTTTGGTTCCTATAGTCATTTTAATCTCACATTATCCAGTCCTCTTTTCGTTTCCCATGCCTTCCGGCAACAACGATAAATAGATCTCCGGTAAAGAGCATCCTTGCGGGGCCCATCAGGCATTGCAGTGCCAGCCTGATGAGGAGCAAAGCCCGATGATGAAGCATGTAACCTATTAGTGAGTGAGGGCACTTGTTCTACACTACAGATTTGTGATGATCTAACAACTCCACCCCTAATTGGTCAAGTGGAGCTATTTGTATTGGAACGGTGTACCTGCATTTGTAATTATAATACTGGGAGGGTGTACACTGGACTGACCGATTCGTTCCTTTCCCTCTTTTTTTGCTTCTACACATTTTATTTAACACCACATATGACATGTACCTGTATACACTACCTGTTACTTTCTGCAACTGCCCTCCCTTGGCAGGACAGTGTGTCCCACTTCGCGCGTATACTGTCCGACCACTCCCTTACTCAGATAGTATTAACAATCCCCTTTTGGAGGCAGCTCAGAGCGCTGTTGGTGATTCCCATTCAATGCCTTGCTTGACAAGGGCATTCATGAGGAGCTCCACATATCCATTGTGGAATACTTTGAACTCAACACGAGATCGGTCTCCACTCAGGCCATCCTGTGGAAAGCCTTCAAGGCCTATATTCATGGGATAAGCATCGCTAAGAACATGGGGGAGATATGAGACATTTGTAATGCTCTTTCGAGAGTCGAAACTGAACTGCGTGACATAGATAGTGCAGACGCACAGTGTGGCCTTGCTCAACGAGTATCGGGAGCGAGAGGTGGCAAATCTGGGAAAACATGCCAGGGCCAGGTGCTGTGGTGAGGGTGAACGCCCAGGCCTCACCTTAGCGCCCCTACTTTGCCTACCCATGGGTAGTGGATACATCCTTGAGTTGCTCCTCAGTGATGGATCGCACACAACTAATACCACCATCCTAGCAGAGCTACAACAGCGTTACAAGCATCTATATACCTCCCACTTCAATGATGCTGGGGAGGAAATGGTTGCCTATCTATCGGAGATTGCCATGGTCCTCGGTGAGCTAATCTCCAGCGAGGAGGTGGTCCAAGAGATTGAAGGCCCCTGTACTGGACGGTTTCATGGGCCTTTTCTATAAGACTAATAAACAACCCCTGGTGCCACACATCCTGACAATGTATGCTGAAGCCCTAGATGCCAGAGTTCTCCCTCCAACCCTGTGCGAAGCAGTGGTTACACTGTTGGTGAAGTCCAGCAAGGACCCGGTGTTCTGTGCATCCTACCAACCCCTATCTCTTCTCAATTTCGATACTAAAATATTGGCAAAAATCCTTGCCAACCGGCTCGTGCTTCTATGGGTTACAATAATTTCGCTTTTGCAATCTGGTTTTGTGCCGAGACATTCCACCTCATTTAACTTGCGCACAATGTTCTCAGTACTGAATAGACTCTCCCCAGACGTTCCTGCGGCAGAGGCCCTGCTTGACGCAGAAAAGGCCTTTGATTCGCTGGAGTGGCCTTTTTTACACGCAGCGCTCCAGAAATTGGGGCTAATGCGAGGGTTCATCTCCTTTTTTATGCTCCTATATTGTAGACCAGTGGTCCTTACACGAACGAATGGTTCTCTTATTGCGCCATTTGATATCATTGGGGGGATACGTATAATGTTGACCTCTGTCCCCCCTCTTTTTCATCATGGCCAAGGAGCCCCTTGTCCCCCACCTCCAGGAGAAGCACCTCCACCGAAGCTTGCAATTAAAACCTGGGCCTCTGCTTTTGTCCCTATATGAGGATGGTATTCTGGTATTTATTCCCCATTCTGCAGCCAACCTAGATCCCATTGTCCAAGAGATCATACGCTTCAGTCGGTTTTTGGGCCTAAACATTAACTGGGACAAATCTGAGTTATTCCCGCTCACAAATGCTACCTCCCCGCAGGCATGGGATTTCCCCCTGAAGTGGTGCGCAGGCTTAATCAAGTACTTGGGGAGCCATATCACTAAGAAAAGTAGTAGGTCATCAGTTTGAACTATGGCCTTGCCATAGACAAATTAACGACCCAAATCGAAAGGTGGATCTGGCTGCTGCTCTCCATGGCCGGCACAATCGCCATAATTAAAATGGGTGTTTTCCCCTGATTCATATATTTAAAAAAAAATATTCCTATCCTCCTAACCAATGCTTTTTTGCCATGCTGAAGACCTTCCTTTTGCGACTGATCTGGGCAGGCCGCAGACCATGGGTGGGTTGGGACACTGATACTCCCCTACCAGCGGGGTGGTTCTGGGTACCACATTTTCACCTCTATTACCAGGTGGCGTAATGCTAGTACACTTTCTCCTGGTACCACAGGGACGCACGTCTCCCATATAAGAAGCCATTCGGGGCCCTTTTTCCAGATGGGCACGCAGGTTGACGATGTGCGGTTTGCTGATGCAACCTCTATGGACCGCTTTGTCATGCCCTGTATCCTCAGCGCGCTACGAGCCGAGGTCCCCTCTTATACGCCGGCCCCCGATGAGTTTACCCCATTGACTGTAGTGATAACTGACCTTGATGGGGGTAGCTGGTTCCGAAACTCTATCGCATTCGTGTGGAATTGCTGCCGGCCAGGGACAGAAAGCTTAGGGAGACCTGGCAACATGACTTGCGGCGTCCCCTCCAGGATAAAATCTGGTATTACTGTTGCTAACAAACTAAGGGCCTGATTTATGAAAAGTTAGAGCCGGCTTTATCTAATTTTTTGACGCAAAAGCAGCGCAAATTTGACGTAAAAGCGGCACAAACGTACAAAATATAATTGTATTTTGTACGTTTGCGCCATTTTTTGCATTAAAAAATGACGCAAATGCGGCCCAAAAAAAATATAAATATGGGCCTTACTTTTTACATTTTTAAGATGCTCCTATACTACACCCAACCCTTGGCAAAATACAATCCCATCAGATCCTTGAACTGCCCTAAATGTTCTATAGAGGGGTGGATTTCAAACTCTTGACATGAACTTGCACCCACATGGGAAGTTTGTAGAGCGCTGGATTTTCCCAACTCTCCTTAATGATAGGGACTGTTTCTGAGGCTGACCCCCTTCTTACTCTGCTCGGATATGAACGGGATGTTCCACGAGGGGTCCCAGATTCACTGCTATAGCGTTGCTGTTGGCAAAGTGAGAGATTTCTTTGCATTGGGGCAGCCGACGGAGCCCAAATGTCCCCGATTGGCATAAAAGTTAGACTTCTTGCAATACCAACAGCGAGATGTATTCTTCATGAATACCTCTCACAGCCAGACCCAAGGACAGCTAGCAACCACTCCAAGACATTTTGTTGCAGCACGAGCGCCAAGAGTTGGATTCAGTCAAGGTCTCCGGGAACTGACCAATGTATTCCACTCACTGTCCTCAGCTTCAGTTGCTGGGTTTATCATTACCCCAGCAGCCCATTGCTAGTATTATTTGCATGTGTGCTATGATTAGTGACTGCTAGTATTGTCCGCATGGGTGCTATGATTCATGACTGCTAGTATTGTCTGCATGTGTGCTATCACTCATGACTGCTAGTATTGTCTGCATGTGTGCTATGATTCATGGCTGCTAGTATTGTCTGCACGGGTGCTATGATTCATGGCTGCATGTGTGCTATCATTCATGACTGCTAGTATTGTCTGCATGTCTGCTATGATTCATGGCTGTTAGTATTGTTTGCATGTGTGCTGTGTTTCATTGCTGCTAGTATTGTCTGCATGTCTGCTATGATTCATGGCTGCTAGTATTGTCTGCATGGGTGCTATCATTCATGGCTGCTAGTATTGTTTGCATGTGTGCTGTGTTTCATTGCTGCTAGTATTGTCTGCATGTCTGCTATGTTTCATGGCTGCTAGTATTGTCTGCATGGGTGCTATCATTCATGGCTGCTAGTATTGTCTGCATGTGTGCTGTGTTTCATGGCGTGGCATGTCTGCTGTGTCTCCTTCTTAGCTATCAGGATGGTTGTTCCTCCAATTTTGTACCTTGCTGCGTACGCAATTCATTAATCAACTGTGCGGACTGTTTTATGTATAGTTTGTACGTAGCTGAAAATAGATATAATAGAAATAGAAAATAGTTAAAAAATAGATTAAAAAAAAACTACAAGACTATTGTGACTAGAATATCGACTACTAAAACATGGTGAATTTATGTGCATAAGGGATACTGTAGATTTACTAAATTCGATGTGTACCCATGTGTGGGTATAGGAATAGCAAACCTGCCATTCCAATATGTGGGTAGTTAGTATTCGGGTCCAGGTATTTTTGAAGTTCGATATTTAAACCACAGTATATGGTGCTATGCTTTTCGAAAACTAAAACAAATACATATAATAACTCATCATGGAGGTCATTTAGGGGTCACCAGAGGTCGCAGGTGCGACCTGTGGCTTGCCCTTTGCGACCCCTGGCACTACCTCACCGACCCCTGGCCTCAGAGGTGGCAAAATCAGTGCCAGGAACTCAGGGGCAGCTCGGCTCGTACTGCACTCTCCTTCTGTTCAGGCAATTTATTTTATTACAATAATAGTGAATAATATTACTTTATTCACTAGTAGTGTAATAAAAAATGAAGTATAGTTAGCTGGAATATGGCCTTCCCTAGTAGCTGGGGTAAGTAAAAATTGCTTTTAAATGTATGTTGTGTGAATGCTTCCTGGTGAGATTGTGTTTATGTGAGAGACATTGTGCGCATGCGTGAGTGAAAGGGAAGGTCAAAGGGCGTGTGATGTTACTTTCCGCTACCCCTGGCATTTTGGTGAATTGACGTCCATGTAACTCATCACAGAGTACCCCTTTGTGCACTGTTACTTTGCCTACCCTGTCCGGAACAATTGCTCAGGAACTGCCATGATGGTCATATAACCATCCTGTGCTGAAAACGAAACATTCTTTGATACAAGACAGCTATCAGCTACATGTGCACGCACGCACACACACACATGCACATGCCAGGAAATGGACACACACAAAAACAGTATACCGCCCCAGGACAATACTATGTGACATAGGAGTGAAGCACAACTGGGAGATGTATTGTTTGGTTTTAGGTGATAATAATCTGATTTTCAAGAAACACATTTAAAATACTATTTTTGAAACTCTTTCCTGGTAAGTGGTTTGGGGACAGGAGGAAACAGAAAGCCTGGCTTTGGACTCCGCCCTCCCCCATCTCTGCTCCCAGGACATCTTGTACTGACTCGAAGGCCTGGCACTGGACCTCTGACGGAAAAACGTGAAGAGGGATTTTTCCCTTGGACGTTGAACTTTAAAAAATGTGCTTGTGTCACGTCTGGCTCGGATTCTGATTTGCAGCCATTAAACCGATATTCCAGAGATTTTATCTTCATCATTTGAGAATGAGGATCCAGGCTCCTTTCATGAGCTCACATGGAGGAGGGACCATTGGCGCGCGTGGCTTTCATTCTTTAGCAACAAAAGGGCATAAGGAACGCGGGGTCGGGAGAGAAGCAGTTGTACTTTAGATCACAAAGTTTTTCTGGAAAATAATGAGTGAAACCTTGAGTAAGGGAAGATTTCTTAGTTTGATAAAAAAAAAAATCTTGTGCATGAGACAGAGTTTTATATACAAACCTTTCCTTTATTCTGAGTCAGAGTAACTTGATCCTGGCTTTGGAATATGGTAACATTTTCAAACTATGAAAACTACTCGAACTGGAAAATGTTTAATCCTTTGAGGTTTAGCCAGGGAGGAACCAGGAAGTCCAAGATGAAGCATATTACATAGTGATGACTGCTCAAAAATTAAAGGCCACAACTACTAACTACACCATGCAGATGAGGAAGCAAAAATTGAAGAATTTTTATTAGTAGTTTTAGTAAATCGAAACAGAAAGAGAAAGTTATTTTTTGTGCTGAAAACCACAGATCTTTGTTTGCCGGGATAATTAAGGATTTCACCTTGGCAGTGGGCGAAGGTGGAGTTTCCATGGATTTCAGCCTTAGTGGCTCATGAGTAAGACAAACTGGAACCTTGGATTTGTTGTTGTTCAACAACAAACAATTATTTTATATACATTTCTGCAATTTGTGAACAGAGGCTATTACCTTAGGGCTGCCTTAGAGTTTGGCAGATGGTATTACTCTGTCGAAAACGTGACTATCCCATTATATCCTACGGGGATCGTAGCGGACAGGATAGCTGTCACGTCTGTAACCTGCCCGGCAAACTCTAAACCAGGCCCTGAGTCACAAATTGTGTGTGAACTGATTTAAGAAAATGTTAAGTTGCTTACTATCTGCATAAGAAACTTCCTTACAGCCACAAGACCTGATCAGGGTGATGAGAGTATGAACATGAGAATTGAAAAGCATTGGTTATAGCGGAGATCCCTCAGGATGTGACTGTGTAAGAAAATGAGTGGTATAGGTATAAAAAGACCAATTGAGAGTGGTCAGAGATAAAGGATGAAAACAAAACAAGAACTGAGCCTTTGAGTCCGACGTATGTAAGTCGCTTCAGCAAAATGGAATGGTCCACCATATCGAAAGCCGCTGACAAATCAAGCAGCTCAAGAGTGGCTCCATCACCATGTAATCCAGGTGGGCCTAAACTAGCACGAGAGCAAGCGCTGTCTCAGTGCTTCAAGCAGAGCGCACTGTATGGGCTAAAAGCTTTCACAGAGCCATTATGGTTTTCAGATGAGAGCTATTAGCTTTGCCAGTGTTTGTTACGTCAATATTTTTATGGTGAAACACGCTGGTATGTGGCTCAGTAGGAGTCCACATATGTGCAAGTGAGACTTCATAATATTCCAGTTAGCTGAGGCAAGTTCCGACACACACAAAGGCAATTGGGTTTCTCATCATACTATGGCTGGCAATCTCAGCCTGTATCTGGTTTCAAGAATGTATTGGTATTCTGGGCCACCCATATACATCCCATCACTGACTATAGCACGCTCAGGGACTACTGTACTAGCTGGCCTCAGGAGTCATGGAAGATGTATTCATCACCAGAACCCAGTTTCCAGCCTCACTTCATGCAGTACATGGAGAGACTTATGGAAGGTAGAAAGCTGTCAGGCCATTGCGGTCCTCTCGGTATTGTTTCTCTCTTCTTATTCTGTTTTCTTATAATGGGCGTACTAAGATTGGTGGAGTATTAGCGGGGGCAAATTACATTTATGCCTAATATTGGATATGTTTTTGCACCCAGTTATAACCCATGCATCAAATCTTTTGAGGATACCATACACAGACCAGTTTAGTGCATGTTTTGCATATAACTATACATCTATCACACTCTTTACATGGCCAAATACCACTGTGTCCCCACAGAAACTGCTGGCTAGATTCTCAAACTCAAAATGCCAAACTTTATTGACCTTGCCCCAACTACCCACTGTGTCATTCCAACAATAATGACCCTACCCAAAATATAATAATATTCAACCTTACCCTTACCTCAGCCCCTAGAGCAACAACTCGGTGCAGCACATCACAGAAAGAACTATGGGCTCTATGTATGACACATTTTTGCAGTCGCAAATGGCAAAAATCGCCGTTTGCGACTGCAAAATGGGCAGGTACAATGTACCATCCCTATTTTGCGAGCTGGTATGCAATTACAGGCTCACAAAATAGCGATTGCGGATCGCAATTATGAAGGGGCGTCCCAAGGGTGTCCCTTCCTAATTGCGAGTCGCAGGGGAATGTAAGATTTTAATGCGGTCGCAAAACAATCACAGTTAACACCAATTTCAAATTGGTGTTAACCCATTCGCAAATGGGAACGGGCCCCCACGGGACCCCTTCCCCTTTGTGAATGGAAGCGCAAATATTTTTACAGCTTTTCTTTTTTCTTTTTGAAATGCATCCCATTTTCCTGTAGGGAAAACAGGCTGCATTTGAACAGAAACCTGCTTTATTTAAAAAGTAGTCACAGGCATGGTGGTCTGCTGCCCCAGCAGGCCACCATCCCTGTGAGTGCAGCCATTCCCAATGGGTCTCAAATTGCGACCTGCCTCATAAATACTGATGCGGTAGGTCATTTGCGACCCCATCGGGAATCGCAAACAGTGTAATTGACACTTGTACATTTGGTTTTGTGACTCGCAAATTGCAACTTGCAAATAAGTCACAAATTGCAAGTCGCAAAACACACGGTCGTACATCTGGACCTAAGTTCTCTTGGTCTGCATTCCTGGATTGAAGCAGTTTTCTGACTGTGGTGTTCTGCACTTGTTGAAGAAGTGGTGGTGGTGGCTATTGATTTCTTGTTGGAAGAGGGCTCGAGATTGGCACTGTTACTAATGTCAAGGTATGGACATGCAAAAGCATTAGTCACTGTATAACCAGAATAGGGGAAACTGAGTTCAGCTCAAATCTAATGGTAAAGCAAACACTCATAAGACTGATAGAGGAATCCACTGAGAGTGTGCTGTCTAGAGTGGGTCACACATTTTGCAGTGAGGGTGTAGGCCACTAGCAGGAGCTCATTCTATCAGGTTTGACAAAGCAGTCCAGTAAGGGCAGGCTGGGTTTATGGGAACCATCCCAGATCTACTAGGATTATACTTCTACATGAGCCACACAAACCCTTGTGATAATCACACCCAGCAAATACCAATGCCACTGCGTGTTCTGAGATCTGGACCTCGGACTAGGGTATGGTCTAAAGGAAAACAGCAGATATTGCATGTGTTCCCCCATTCCCAGGTCTGCAAGCTCTGAAGTGGAGTGTTTGCTTGCACGATTTGTGCCAGGCTTTCCCTGGCAAACATGTGAATCAACCACCTATAGGTGGGCGTAATTAGCACAAAACTCGGGATCTTGAACAGTAACACAAACAGGAGTCCTACCTGCATTTAGTGTCACGAATGTGCCACTTTGGAATTAAGTAGTGCATGGGTGTCAGCGTTGATAAAGACAGGGCTGGCTTTAGTGCTAGGGGTGACCGGTGCAACAATCTTTTTGGCACCCCCATGACCTCCTCCTGGGATTCCTCACTACCACTCGGCAAAAGGGTCCTTCATCTCTCCATAGCCCCTCTCTCATATACATTTCATTTGTTTTAAAGTGCTGGTAAAAGGCTGGCTTTACTAATTCAGTCAACTATGCATATGAAATACAGATCAGTTCTTTGCAACAGGCATATTAACCCTTTGTGCTACTTTTGGGTAGTCAAAACTGCAACAAGACTCTGATCTCTCTCTTTCAGTAACATTAATCACAAGTTATCTTTACATTTTTATTGCTGCCTGAAATCTGGACGCACAAGGAACTCTGTAGTAGGTGCTTTTAAATCCTAAGTTATTGCTAAATACAGCGCCTCCCCTTGGGTAAGTGCCTCCCTTCCACGTCAGCGCGCAGTGCGGCCTCACTGGCTGCATCGCCCCATTGAGGGGGCCACAGGGCATGCAGAGGTTACTGGGCCCAACCGAGGTGGTTAAGGCCTTTTGCTCCTGATGTCCCGGGGCCCACCGTACTATGAATCCCACTCAGCTGGATCAAGCACACCCACCTGTATCTGACTCTCAGTTAATAGTGTGACATGAGCAGTCAAGGCTCCCACGGAGAGGAATGTATGTACAGGTCAGTAAACATGTCTCATAACTCAATGTGCAAGCAGCGCATACAGTAAATCCACCCAAATACTTGCTTTTGTATAAAAAGAAATATCTTAATACTTATTCTACAAATGCAAAAAGTAAAAGACATTCGAAAATTGTAAGCACAGTTCCCCTGTGTGAAGTAGGCACGCTAGTAGTTGTCAGGCCACGCTGTGGTTACCTGATGCCCATGTAGCGAGTGTTGTTATTCCCCATTCACCTTTGGTGACATCCAAGGAGCATAAACTACCAGGCCCTGTCATGGGGCATCCCCTTCTTGGACTGTGTCAGTACAGTGTAGTCACTTAGAGTTAAGTAGGGTTGCAAAAACCACACAAATCGCCGGCTTAAGCGCTCCCAGAGGTTCTTCCTGGCATATGGGGTTCTCCTATGTACCTTACTTGTCGGGTCACGCTGGCCTCAGGGTGCCCCTATGCCAGCCCCTCCCATCATACAGGGTCACTGCAACTTCTCCACACACAGGCTATGGCCTGATCGGAGCAGCACAGTTCCTTGCCACATGGCAGACCCTCCTGGCATATGGGGTTGCCAACTTTCACAACTCTGCACATGGGTGACGACCCGATTGAAGCAGCACTTGTCTTTGGTGCATGGCGGCCCCTCTTGGGGTATGAAGTTGCTAAACTCACAATGCTGCACATGGGCACATACCAATCAATGTGGCACCTGTCTTAGGTGCACGGCAGCCCCTCCTGGCATACAGGGTTGCCAAACTCACAATGCTGTACACAGCCAACGGCCTGATCAGTGCGGCACTGCACCTCTCACCTTGCTCAGGGGCACCACATATCTGGGCTCCCCTCTGGATCTGGCTCCCTCAAGCACATTCCTCTCCCTCACTGGCACACTGGTCTTCACGAGCAGGCAAGTAACTGTGCTCCAGACTCTAGGGAAGTTGGTCTTGGTTTCCCTGGTTTCCCTGGGTGATGTCCCCTCATCCAGCAGGGAGACTATCAGGCTGTGCCCCTAGCCATGGTCACAGGCAGAAGTCTTGCAGAGCTTCTCTGCTCATGCAGCATAACAGGCTGCTCTGCAGAAGACAAAGTTGGGGGTCTCAGACTACTCTACATTATACTTCTTTTTTAGGCACCAAATGTGATTTGGGATCTTGACCTTTGAAGGTTTATGTTGAGGTTCTGCTTCTTCAAAATGGACATGTCTCCCCTTCATCTTTCCTACTAAAAGGACATCTGTCACAGTAGGCAGGACTATGAAGCTGACTAACCCCCAACAAGATTCATGGGAGTGACCTGAGTTCACACCTGGATGTCAGCCACAGTGATATGTGCATCAAAGGTTAATCCTGGGCCCTCAGCTCTAACCTTTATGATTCTTCTATCAGCTCCTTCACCCCTTTCCTGAGATGCATCCAGACTTCTTCCTTGTGATCTGTCATTGAATCAAAGAGCCCTTTGAAATGCACAGGGAGAACATGGCTCCCCCTCATTCAGTGCTTGTCCTACCCAGCTTACAGGGATGCAGCAATGTACATTTGTGTCTGGGGGGATTCCGATACTCTTCATGTTTTTACCAGACAGGCCTTGCTTCCCAAAATGGAACCCAAAGTCAGCCTTGTAATGTACTAGGGCAGGCACTCCTGCACCCAGTGTACATTCGTAGCACATTCCATTAGTACTGTTGTGTCCATGTACCATGCTACCACCAGCATTCCCACATGCAGCACACGCACTCAGTCTGCGTACACTGTTCAGTACTACAGTCTTTTTGTACTGCACCAGAGTATGTCACTGTAAACATACACTGCCAGGTACACACATTTGCCAGGTGCACACTGTCCACACTGCACCCTCTGTGTGGCGTATGTCCTGCACACTCACATGCACTCAGCAAATGTTTTCATCACGCTCGCACTTCCACATCAACCAGATGTAAGCCAAGGGTGAGTTCAACACAAAGCAGCGGAACTTCTAAAAAGGTAAGTGAGTCTGTAGGCCTCACTCTAGTGACACGGGGTAAAAAGGATCTGTTCACTACTACTGATCATTACACAGTATGCTGCCACCCTTGTGCATGTGCTGTTTAAGCACAATCTCCTGATGAAGGCAGTGGCCTACCACCACCATGAGGGTAGCGCTTTGGCCCCCCTCTCGGTCCAACAAGACCACAGTCCCTGAGACAGGCCTATCTCACGCATACACACATGATATGCGTGTGCCTATGAGTTAGAATCAGCATTAGAGATTCAGACAACAATATAGTTGGGCACTCAGGACAGGGGACCCGTCTTCACCATGCAGGGGACATTTCCGTCTCAACACACATGTAGTCACAGTTGGTGCAGTGACCTTGCTACCGATAACTTTGCACCTAAGGTACTCAAATCTTAATGAGGAGAGAATCTATATCCAGCATCCCTTACCTGGGAGGTAATCACTATGAGTAGTCCGTTAATTTTGATGGGCCTGTGAATAGTAATGTTATAATAGTAATAAGTTATGTGCAAAAGCAGCCACAATCTCCATGCGGAAACACTGATTCCTGTATGTTAGACTTTTCATCCTTGGCGTGGTCTCCCTTAACTTTTTGCCTCTGTTCCCCAGGTTGTTGATGTGTGCTGGGCTCTGATTTTACTGTTTTTGTTACTCTGGGCACTTTACCACTGCTAACTAGTGCTAAAGTGCAAGTGCTCCTGTTTAAAATGTGTATGTAATTGGTTCTCCATGATTGGCATATTTGTTTTACTGTTAAGTCCCTAGTAAAGTGCACCAGAGGTGCCCAAGGCCTGTAAATCAAATGTTACTAGTGGCCCTGCAGCACTGGTTGTGCCACCCACACAAGTAACCCTGTAATCATGTCTCAGACCTGCCACTGCAGTGTCTGTGTGTGTGTTTTTACACTGTAAATTCGACTTGGCAAGTGTACCCACTTGCCAGGCCTAAACCTTCCCTTTTCTAACATGTAAGGCACCCCTAAGGTAGGCCCTAGGTAGCCCCAAGGGCAGGGTGCAGTGTATGGATAAGGTAGGACATATAATAATGTGGTTTATATGTCCTGACAGTGAAATACTGCCAATTTTGTTTTTCACTGTTGCAAGACCTGTCTCTCTCATAGGATAATATGGGGGCTACCTTTAAATATGATTAAAGTGTAGATTCCCCTAGAGAGTAGATGGACATGTGGAGTTTGGGGTCCCTGAACTCACAATTTAAAAATACATCTTTTAGTAAAGTTGGTTTTGAGATTGTGTGTTTGAAAATGACACTTTTAGAAAGTGAGCATTTTCTTGCTTAAACCATTCTGTGACTCTGCCTTGTTTGTGGATTCCCTATCTGGGTCAGTTTGACAGTTGGGTTGTTCTTCACCTCACACTAGACAGTGACACAAAGGGAGCTGGGGTGTAGCCTGCATTTCCTGATTAGCCATCTCTGCTAGGAGGGAGGGGTGGAGTGGTCACTCTCATCTGAAAGGACTGTGCCTGCCTCTGACAATGCAGACTCCAACCCACTGGTGCGTGTCTGAGGCCTTGCCTGGGCAAGGCAGGATTTCACAAGTAGGTGTGAGTCCCCTTTGAAGAAAGGTGACTTCAAAGACTAAAATGGGTATAAGAAGGGCACCCAAATCTAAAGACTTTAGAAACACTTCTGGAACCAAGAGGAACCTCTGCCTGGAGAAGAGCTGAATAGCTGAGGAAGAAGTGCTGCCCTGCCTGTGACTGTGCTTTGTGGAGCTTTCCTGCAGTGCTGCTTCTGCCAGAGTAAGAGGGCAAAGACAGGACTTTGTGTGCCTTCCATCTTGTGAAGAAATCTCCAAGGGCTTGATTTAGAGCTTGCCTCCTGTTGTTTGAAGTCTCAGGGACAGCAAAGACTTCTCTCTGCCAGCACCTGGAGTCTCTGGAGAGACTCCTGCTCTGACAAGTGGTGCCCTATCCAGTCCCTGGGCCCTTGAAAGGAGATCTGGTGGAAATCCAAGGAAATCGACTTCGGACGACTCTGGACCGACGCCGCTGCTGAATCCGGTGACGCCGCCTGCACCCGATGCCGTGACCTTCGCTGGAACGCGACGCTCTTCGCAGGCCCGGCGCCGCTGCAGCCCCGCTGAAGTCCGCGACTCCGTGGAAGTCGCCGCACCACGTCGTGACCGACGCCGCTCGAAGTGCAAGGATACAACGTTTCGCACAGACGCCGCGATCCCCGACTTCGCGCATCGGCTTGTTTTCATTCTTCACCAAAGGTACTGTACTTGGGGGTCTACACGACTCCGTGTCAGGCGCCGCTGGTGTCGGCTTGTTGGGAACGACTCCGTCACGACGCCGTGTTAACATCTCATCGAAGCATTTTTGTTTCTAAGCGCTATTTTTGAGTTTAATCTCTAAAAATTCAGAACTTGACTTGTGTATGTTGGATTTTTGTCGTTTTGGTCTTGTTTTGTTTAGATAAATATTTCCTATTTTTCTACACTGGTGTTGTGTCATTTTGTAGTGTTTTTCATTAAGCTACTGTGTGTGTTGGTACAAATACTTTACACCTAGCACTCTGAAGTTAAGCCTCCTGCTCTGCCAAGCTACCAAGGGGGTAAGCAGGGGTTAGCTGAGGGTGATTCTCTTTTACCCTGACTAGAGTGAGGGTCCTTGCTTGAACAGGGGGTAACCTGACTGTCAACCAAAGACCCCATTTCTAACACTGTAGTTATTCTCCAAAATCTCAGAATTCCTGTTATATCCTTGACAATAGAATTGCCAGGACCCATGGTAATGGTAATTACAGGGAGTGACATAAATGGGATTTTAATGGGCATCTAATAATGTGGATTTGAACGGTATTAAATATGAGACGTTTAAGTTCTGCCTTGAGAAAAAAAATACTACCAGTAAAAAAAAATTACGCATTCAAACAGATGGTGACAGGGTGTAACACAGGCTCCTATACCCCCTGTGGTGCAAAGGTGCCCCCACCCTAGAAGGTATGTAAGTCAAAAGTAAATAAATATCTGAGAGATAAAGGAGTCTCATGGTCCTTCACAACACTCCGCGGGGATCCCATTGTATGTTACGCCACTATCGACAGAGTGATTCGTTCTTTTTACAGCTACTTCAGTGGCATGGAGGCTGGTGGTGGTCTTGGCTACATGCCCAGCCATGCATTTACATCCTAAGGCCCAAGGCCATGCACACCTGTTTGGGTGGCAGAAGCTGGGTCATGGCTTGGCTACAGGCTCAGGCCCTGCACCAAGAGAGCTCTGTGCTCTGCCAAAGAGTGGGGTTCACAGGTTCATTGGTGCTGGGCATGACACAGAGTCGCACCAAAGCCTGTGAGAGACAGTAGTTTGGCTGTGCCACTATGCCTCTTAAACATGAATGTGAAAGGGTGGATATTTTTCTGCATAACGTAAAGAGGCGCTTCCAGTTTAAATGATGCACTGCAATACATACAAATAAAGTGCACAGATGAATGTAATGTTTTAAGCAAGCCATTTGTAATCATGGTTTTGAAAGTATATTTATATTAGTGTTTTAGAAATATTATTATTTTATATAATCATTTCGTATTTCAACATGAGAAACCTATAGAATTCATTTAACCTGAAAGTATATTTGTGTTTCATTAGCTTGGTTGGAGTGAAGGCCACACATATATTTCCTGTACTTAATCTTCAATGTGGAGTTAGCTTTTTGAATGTTTTTCTATAAGCTGCAGGTGTCAGGATCTGAGACTGAATTAATAGGGAGCTCATTGTGCACGAGACATAGTAGAGATGTATTTACAATGATGTAAGGCTTTGAAAGGATTGAGATTTAAGTGTGGTTTTGCTAGAAAAACAGGGTAGATATCCTTTGTCCTTGCTGAGAGTGGACCCTGCTGAGATATACCCTCTAAACTTTAGTTCTTATGTGGCTTCATGCCACTGCACCTCTCTTAACGGATCCTTCTGCAGAAGTTCTGTTTGCTGACCCTTTTCTCTGAAATCTTTAGAATTAGGATAGTTAAGAACATAGATTCAATGGTTAGGAAGGATAATTTGATTTTAGATTCTAAACATCAGCCTTTGTTTCTGATTTTCTGCATTGTCGTGATGGAGATACTGGTCTTTCACATGCTTGTAAAGATGAATACTGTGCAACGCTTTCATTTTCCTTTGGTGATTTTGTACATCTATACTATGATTTTGAGACTCATTTATCTAAATTTGACTTTGAGGCTGTAATAAAGCCATTTGAAACTTTAAGTTGGTCTCTGAGACTTAGGGCCTTATTACGAGCGGTCCAACCGCCATCGGCTTGGCGGTCAGAACACTTTATTACGAGTCATGCGGGCCTATGGAGCCAAGACTGCTGCGGTCCCACCACCACCGCAAGGCAGCAGAGACCGCCGCGAGGCAGCACAAACAGGCCGGCGGAGCCTATGTTTCTGCTGGACACATTATGAGGCTGCACACCGCAATGTGATGAAGGGTGTCCAACCACCACTTCTCAGCAGGCGGAAACTGAGGGTATGAAGGAAGAAACTCACTTGCAGGGAGCCTTACATGTCCGGTGCCACCATGGAGCCTATCACACATGTCCTGCCGCTGCTGCTGCTCATCCAAGAAGCCCAAAATCCACGTCACCGTGGATGCATCCGACCGTAAGTACACACACCTACATGTGTCATTACACTCAACCACAGATCGTGGCACCGCCATCCACATGACATGGGTTCATACTACGGGCACCAAGTACACCTGTCACTGTGTGCGCAGCCTGAGTCATTCACAAAGAAGGGCACATTCACAGCCACAAAACACCCCTATGGGCAGGTCACTCACAATGCACTACAACACTACACAAAAACACACGTCTGACCATCTCAGGCAAGTGTATACAACATTGTGTCACACAACACCAACAACACAGCAACATCACATCTACAAATACAACTGACACCCTCACATCCCTCATATGCCATGGATTGCCGTCACGTTCAACACACATATGCATGGATGTGTCATGGAACACAAACACCACTCTCATTATCAGCCCTGCAATGGACCTGCACATCACCCACATTGAAACAAAATGGAAGGACAATGGAATGCACAATACACAGAGAGACAAATATGCAAAGTTCACTATGCAAACAATATCTGCACAATAGGGGTGGGGGCATCAGGAAAACTCAGGGAAGGATGTTGCACTGGGACACATATCACTTTGCACATGCCCCCAAAACAACATTTGCACAGTGTAGGGAGTTGGCTCTGTATATACTATATCAAAGTGAGAGATAGTGTGCACAGAGTCCAAGGGATCCCCTTAGAGGTTGATAGTGGCAAAATTAGATAATTCTAATGCTCTATTTTGTGGTAATGTGGTCGAGCAGTAGGCTTATCCGAGGGTAGTGTTAAGCATTTGTTGTACACCCACAGGCAATAAATGAGGAACATGCACTCAAAGACTTAACACCAGGCCAATAGTTTTTATATAGAAAAATATATTTTCTTAGTTTATTTTAATTTGTTTTAGAACCACAAGATTCAAGATGTGAAGTAAATGCAAGGTACTGCACACAGATAAGTAAGGAACTTTGAATTAAAGCAGTAGTACACACAGTATAGGTTAAAATGGCAATAAGCTATTTTAAAAGTGGACACACTGCAAAAATCAAGAGTTCCTGGGGGAAGTAAGTATGGTTAAGTTTCTCAGGTAAGTAAAGCACTTACACAGTCAGTCTCCTGGGCATAGGCCGCCCACCGTTGGGGGTTCAAGGCAACCCCAAAGTCACTGCACCAACAACACAGGGTCGGTCAGGTGAAGAGGTCAAAGGAGGGCCCAAAACACGTCGGCGCCTATGGAGAACAGGGGTGCTCCGGTTCCGGCCTGCTGGCAGGTAAGTACCTGCATCCTCGGGGAGCAGACCAGTAGGGTTTTGTAGAGCACTGAGAGGGACACAAACAGGCACACAAAACACACCCTCAGCGGCACAGGGCGACCAGGTGCAGTGGGCAAAGTTGGTGTCGAATTTGCTATAGAAAGCAATGGAGGGACTCGGGGGTCATTTAGGCGATGCAGGCAGGGCACAGGGGGGCTTCTTGCGCCAGCCACCGACTGGGCTAGGAAGAGGGCTGCCTGCTGGCCACTCCTGCACTGGAGGTTGGTTCCTTTCGGTCCTAGGGGCTGTGGGTGCAGTGCTTGGTCCAGGTGTCGGTGTCTTTGTTACCAGGCAGTCGCGGTTAGGGGGAGCCTCTGGATTCTCTCTGCAGGCGTCGCTGTGGAGGTGCAGGAGGGTCATCTCAGGTTACTCACGAGGTCGCAGTCGCTTGGGAGTCCTCTCTGCAGTGTTGGTTCTCTGAAGCTCGAGCCAGGGGCGTCGGGTGCAGAGCGTGAAGCCTCACGCTTCCAGCGGGAAGAGTGAGTTCTTTAAAAGTTGCTTCTTTGTTGCAAAGATGTTGCTGTTGTTGAACAGTGTCGCTGTTCTCTGGAGTTTCTTGGTCCTTCAGGTTCAGGGCAGTCCTCTGAGTCCTCAGAGGTCGCTGGTCCCTGTCGGATGCGTCACTGAGCAGGTTCTTTGAGTCTGGAGACAGCCCGGTAGGGCTGGGGCCAAGTCAGTTTTCGTCTCCGTCGTCTCTTCAGGGCTTTCAGGTCAGCAGTCATTCTTTTTAGTGTAGGTTGCAGGAATCTGATTTCCTGGATTCAGGGGCGCCCCTAAATACTACATTTAGGGGGGTGTTTAGGTCTTGGGGACAGTAGCCAATTGCTACTGTCCTGGACGGTGGCTATACCCTCTTTGTGACTCCTCCCTGAGGGAAGGGGGGCACATCCCTAATCCTATTGGGAGAATCCTCCAATCTCAAGATGGAGGATTTCTAAAGGCAGGGGTCACATCAGCTCAGGGTACCTTAGGGGCTGTTCTGACTGGTGGGTGGCTCCTCCTTGTTTTTCTCATTATCCTCTCCTGCCTTCTCGCCAAAAGTGGGATGCCCTGGGGTGCTGTAACAAAAGGCATGAGCCTTTTTGAGGCTCACCGCCAGGTGTTACAGTTCCTGCAGGGGGAGTTGAGAAGCACCTCCACCCAGTGCAGGCTTTGTTTCTGTCCTCAGAGAGCACAAAGGCTCTTACCCCGGGGGGGGCAGAAACTCGTCTCAGTGGCAGGCTGGCACAGACCAGTCAGTCCTGCACTGAAGGATTGGGTAAATACAGGGGACATCTTCTAAGATGCCCTCTGTGTGCATTTTGTAATAAATCCAACACTGTCATCAGTATGGGTTTATTATTCTGAGAAGTTTGATACCAAACTTCCCAATATTCAGTGTAGCCATTATGGAGCTGTGGAGTTTGTTTTGACAAACTCCCAGACCATATACTTAATATGGCCACATTGTACTTACAATATCTAAGAATTGACATAGACACTGTAGGGGCATATTGAGCAGCTATGCTCTCACCTGTGGTATAGTGCACCCTGCCTTAGGGCTGTAAGGCCTGCTAGGAGGTGACTTACCTATGTCACAGGCAGTGGCTTGTGTGCATGGCATCTTGAGGGGGATGCCATGTCGACTTTGCCATTTTCTCCCCACCAACACACACAATCTGTAATGGCAGTGTGCATGTGTTAAGTGAGGGGTCCCTTAGGGTGACACTCACATGATGCAGCCAGTAGGGACCTTCTCTGATCACAGGGCCCTTGGTACCACTGGTACCTTCTACAAGGGACTTATCTGTGTGCCAGGGGTGTGCCAATTGTGGCAACAATGATACATTTTTTGTGAAAGAACACTGGTGCTGGGGCCTGGTTAGCAGGGTCCCAGCACACTTCTCAGTCAAGTCAGCATCAATATCAGGCAAAAAGTGGGGGTAACTGCAACAGGGAACCATTTTCCTACACACAGGAACTGGCCCTTCAGGAATCTCAGGGTCAAACAATATTAGAGCCAAGTGGCATGCCTATCTGCATAACATGGAAGTGCAAGTCAAGGAAGCACATACAGCTGCAACTGCATGGGCCAGACATCTAGATGAAGTAACTGCAAGGTACACACAACAAAATGGACACAAGCACAGTCAAATGCTAAGGAAGTTAGCACAACTGAACACCCTCCATGTCTGCACAAACAAAATTCAAGCTCCCACACATGAAACAAATGTACAATCCATATCAGGGGGACAAATCTAACATCATACATACACAAAACAAGATTAAATACTTACCATACCAAACAGAACACAATGCAGTGATACCACAATTGCATTATCAAACACATATTCATACAGTTAACATCTACCTTTGTCTTGGGTGACACCAGCACTGCACACAAACTCAGCTTTTCATGACAACTGCAAATGGATCAGCAAGCAGGGTGAAACACACACAGCTGTAGGCAGACAACACAAGTTACTCAGGAAAAACATAAAAGTAGACAAGGAAATGCAAGGCAATTGTGTACCCAACAAAACAACTGTTTGGTATTATTAACAATCAGTGGCAAAATGTCTAAGGCCATTGGCCAGTCCAGTAGTTTTTCACCGCACAGTACCGTGACAACACTTCACTCGGATTACTGCCAGGGAAACCTCCACAGGAAGGGGCATCAAGTGGGCAGGCAGGAACCTAAGGTTGTCTGCTGTGTCTGTGTGGATGTCTTGGGTGTGAGCGTATCTGAGGTATGCTTCTGTCTGGGCGGTGTGTGTTGCATGTATGACTGTGGGCGTTTGCGTGTCTTGGGGGCTGGGAGGTGCTGGATGATGGAGTGGTGGATGTGTGTGAGTCTGTTGTGGGGGTGTCTGCAGGTATGCTTCTAGTAGTGGATGTGTGTGTGTGTGTCTGTTGGGGTGGTGTCTGCAGGTATGGTATATGTGGAGGATGTCTGTGTCTGTTGGGGCGGTGTCTGCGGTATGGTGGGTCTGGTGGATGTCTGTGTATCTGTTGGGGTGGTATCTGCGGGTATGGTGTGTGTGGTGGGTGTGTCACTGACTGTTGTGTTGGTGCCAGTGGGTATGCTTGATGTGGTGTGTAGACTGGTGGAGGTGGTGGGGGTATCTGGGAAGGTGGTGGCTAATGTGGTGTGTGTGGGAGTATGTTAAGTACTTGTGTGCTAGTGTGTTTTGTGGTGTTTATGTGTGCTGCTTTTGTGTGTTAAGGTGCGGGTGTGCAGATCTGTCTGTATGCTTGAGATAGTTTGGGGAATGGGGGATTTGAATTGGGAAGAGGGGATGGTGGAGGGGGATGGGAGGTGGGGGGTGACTGGCTGCCGTCAGTGAGGAGGCCAGAACCTGAAAAGATCTCTGTAGTCCAGACATGGCACTATGAATGCCTTCCAGGAAAGCATTGGTCTGCTAGAGTTAGCAGGTCAACCCCTGGGTGGCACTCACAATGGCAGTCTGACCCACAGAGATACTTCTCAGAAGGTCACGAGCCTCCTCACTCAGGGCAGCAGGGGGAACAGGGACCGGGGGAGAGGGGCCTGCGGCAAAGGAGATGCCCAGCCTCTTGGGTGAGTGAGTACAGCCAACTGGGTGAGGAGCAACAGGGAGAGTGGTGATGGAACAGGGGGTGGCAGACAAAGATGGCACTGTAGTATGTCCACTAGGGAGTGGCCACTGGAGGAAGAATCCAATGATGATTATATAGATACAGACTCCTCTGTGGTACTCCCCTCACCCTCTGGGCTACTGGGTCCCTCTGTGTCAGTGGTGTCTTGACCGAGGTGCCGTGGACAGATGCTTCCCCACTTGCCTGGGATGATGCTGAAAATAAAAAGAGAAATAGGATCACCACATGTCCCTGATCACACTTGAACAGCTCTGATTAGCAAACATTACCTTGATGTCAATTATGCCCCTGCAACAAACTCCAGCTAACTGGCCCATACATTTACCATACTATATGCATGTATGCCATCTGAACTGTCAACTGTTGCCCAAAGGAAAATCAGGATCTCAGACAACTACAATTGCATGGCTGAAGTTGTGCATTCACGGTAACCATTGAACAAACATAAGTGTGAAGCCCTACATTTATCGTCATATAATGACCTGGAGTACCTTCCAGGAGATGCCATTTCCCCCTCTCTGTTGGGGACATGAATATCACCACTAAACAAATCTCTTACAAATTTAAAGCATTTCATTTTTTGCAACTAAATGTCAACAATTACAGTGACATTTCAACTTAAAACAGCATCGTACACACAATCCTTTTTCTCCCACACAACCACCAGTCACAGCGCAGCTCCTTATGAAGTTGTCAATCAATAGCAACATGGTACCACAATAGCCCCCTATACCACAACGGCACACTTTGACGTGAATCTCGCTCCTTGCAGCAGTTCCCCTTGCTTACAGTCTGAACACACACTCGCTCGCAATATCTCACACGTATACAATATGCAATACAACAACCTTTTGTCTGCTCCGCTAAAGAATTAATAGTTTCAAACACACAGGAAAGTTTTACAAACACTTCTGATGAAACCTCAACCTGCAGGGTATTACCTTGATCAGTACAGCTTCACTCTGCGCATTAAGATCCTCTACACCAATCGTCTCAAATTCACACAAAGTAAATCCCTATCTTAACTGTGTCGTTGCTGGCACCCCGCAATGAACACAACCTCTGAGAAGATGTCTTCTACACCTTTTAAAATATCCTGGGATCTTTGGCCACATCTCACCCGATAACCTCTTCAACTTCTTTATAAATCACCTCATTCACATAACTCTTGAAATATCTCTGCAAGACACCATCCAACTTCACAATCACCGCAAGCTAAGCGCAAACTGCTGCAGTCCACAATCCTTTTGATACTCACGTTCTCGCTACCAATATAACTCTCTTCCAATCCTCTGCGAGTTCGCCGATTCTCCAACTCTGGACATGGGCATTACGATTTGGGTTCTCGGGACTAACTACTCTAGAATATGGTTCTAGTTCTCCTCTTTCCAGAAAGAAAACCATCTGTATCTGCTACCATCTGACCCTGCCCTGTGCCCTGTCTTTAACCCCTTCTGTGCTTCGGACGTAATGGTTACATCCCACGGCACAGTGCTCCTGTGCAGAGGACGTAACCATTACGTCCTCGGCATGGAGCCCGGAGGGAGCGCTAGCGCTCCCTCCGTGGGGTTCCGCCCCACTCCCCCAAGGCAAGGATGGAAGGGGAAGACCTTCCCCTTTGATCCCCCACCCCCACCCGTAATGACGTCAGCGCGTGATCGCGCGCTGACATCATTACCCACTTCCGGTCGCACTGGAAGCCATTTGCTTCCAGTGCGATGAAAGGAGAAACAGGTGAGTTTCTCCTCCGGCGGGTGGGGGGTTTGGGCCAAAGAGGCACCGGGGGAAAGGAAAGGCTCTCTTGGAGCACTCGGGCAGCAGGAATGCCCAGTAGACGCCAGGGATTTTTTTTTTGTTGTTTTCTGTGCAGTTTGTGTTTCGGGAGCAGCCCCTTGGGCAAGGGTCGCTCCCATTTGGGGGGCATGTTTGAATGGCCATTTCTGCCCCCCTTGGGGGCAGATCGGCCTAATATTTTTAGGCCGATACCACTAGATGCCAGGGTTTAATTTTTTTTATTTACTCTACAGTGATGTGAGTGTTGGGAGCGGCCACTTGGGCAAGGGTCACTCCCATTTGGGGGCATGTTTCAATGGCCATTTCTGCCCCCCTTGGGGGAAGATCGGCCTAATATTTTTAAGCCGATCTGCCCCCAAGGGGGGCAGAAGCCACTAGACGCCAGGGATTTTTTTTTTTTATGTATTGTATAGTGATGTGTATGTGGGGAGCGGCCCCTTGGGCAAGGGTCGCTCCCATTTGGGGGCATGTTTGAATGGCCATTTCTGCCCCCCTTGGGCGCAGATTGGCCTAATATTTTTGGGGCAGAAGCCACTAGACGCCAGGGATTTTTTTGTTTTTGTTTTACGTTTTAAATTTTTAGTGTTGGGGAGCGGCCCCTTGGGCAAGGGTCGCTCCCTTTTGGGGGCATGTTTATTGTGGCCATTTCTGCCCCCCTTGGGGGCAGATCAGCCTATTATTTTTAGGCTGATCTGCCCCCAAGGGGGGCATAAGCCACTTAGACACCAAGGATAGTGTGTGTGTGTGTGTGTGTTAGTGGAGGGGGGGCAACCCCTTGGGCAAGGGTCGCCCCCCTTTGGGGGCACGTGTACCAAGGCCATTTCTGCCCCCCTTGGGGACAGATCGGCCTATTATTTTTAGGCTTGTCTGCCCCCAAGGGGGCAGAAACAACTAGAACGCCAGGGTTTTTTTTTGTATATGTTTATTTATGTGGGGGGGTGTCCCCTTGGACAAGGGGCACCCCCCCAAGGGGGGCATTGAACTGTTGGCCATTTCTGACCCCCTTGTGGGCAGATGGGCCTATTTTTTTAGGGGGCAAAAGCCACTTAGACACCAGGGATAGTGTGTGTGTTAGTGGAGGGGGGCAGCCCCTTGGGCAAGGGTCGCCCCCCCTTTGGGGGCACATGTACCAAGGCCATTTCTGCCCCCCTTGCGGACAGATCAGCCTATTATTTTTAGGCTGATCTGCCCCAAGGGGGGGCAGAAACCACTAGAACGCAAGGGATTTTTTAAAATATGTTGATTTATGTGGGGGGCGTCCCCTTGGGCAAGGGGTGCCCCCCCAAGGGGGGGCATTGAACTGTTGGCCATTTCTGCCCCCCTTGGGGGCAGATGGACCTATTTTTTTTAGGCCCATCTGCACAAGCCACGTAGGCACCAGGGATAGTGTGTGTGTGTGGTTTGTTTTTTGTTTGGGGGTGGGCCCTTGGGCAAGGGTCGCTCCCCCCTAGGGACACACTACTAAATGTATTTTCTGCCCTCCTTGGTGCAGATAGGCCTATTTTTTAGTAGGCCCATCTGCCCCTATGGCAGAATCCACTTAGACGCCAATTTCTAAATGCCTGATGGTGGGATGTTTGTCAACTGACAAAGTATTTGCATTTGTGATAATTTTTTTCCTCCTTTTTGTTCTAGTTCAAAGCTTTTGCTTTCTTTGCTTTGGCTTCTTGCGGTTTTGGCGGTGGTTGACCTGCGGTTTGCATAGTTGCATGTTTTAGGTAAGTTAAAACAATTTACTCCAAAGGAGTGTTGTTGCCATGCATGAATGACATGTTTGTAGGTGGTGTACTAAATGCAGGTTTGTGTGAAATTGTCCTTAGATTTGTGCACAACGATATTTGTGTTGTCTTATTTCTAATTAGCTTTTCTTTCATTCTTTTTAGTGGGATATCATTGGTGATTGCTGTGTCTGTGCAGAGTAGTTGCTGGTGATTCAAGCTTTTTCAGGCAAGTGAGCGGTATAGATTTTGAGTTTATAACTCTTACTAATAAAGCTACACTTTATTACTTACCTTACAAAGTGCTGGTTGTTGGTGGTGCATTTGTCCAGTTAATTTTCGTAGGAAAGATCATGGCTAGCCGCAGGATGACCGCTCAGCAGGTGGTTGGTATGCTTTTTGAGTCATTGTCTGATCATGATTATGAGACGGACTCTACATCTGAGGCAGAGGAGGAAGTGAGGGATTCTGGCAGTGAAGTTTCTGCTGGAGAGGAATCTTCTGATGAGGAAGCCACACTCAGTGCAGATGAAGGGCCTGTTTCAGAGGAGGACACTGATGTGCCATTAGTGCAGCAACCTGGGGCTGAAAGGTTTCCCGTTAGAAGACCTGAACTCTGGGTTGCCCCAAACATGGGGCAGCCAGAGTTGCCTGCCTTTACTGGTCTCCCGGGGTGTAGAGTCAATACTGAGAACTTTTTGCCTGTCAATTTCTTTGAGTTATTTGTGGATGATGTGTTTTTGGAAGAGATTGTTGAGCAGACTAATTTGTATGCGGAGCAGTATTTGAGGGACAATGCTGCTAGACTTAGGCCGCACTCTAGAGCTGCCCAGTGGATTCCCACAAATTTGGAGGAGATGAGAAGGTTTTTAGGTTTGACTCTTTTGATGGGGTTGATAAGGAAGCCGTCACTGGCTTCTTATTGGTCTACTAGTCCCTTGATGGCAACAGCTATATTTCCTGCAACAATGAGTCGTAATCAGTATTTGCTTCTTCTTAGGATGCTGCATTTTATTGACAATGCATTAGCCTTGCCACAAGATCACCCTGATTCTGACCATCTTTTTAAGATTAGGCCTGTCCTTGATCATTTTGTAGATCGGTTTTCAGAGGTCTATGTTCCAGGCAAAGAAATAGCTGTGGACGATTCTTTGGTCCTCTTCAAGGGTCGTTTGGTTTTTAGGCAGTACATTCCTAGCAAGAGGGCACGATGTGGAATTAAATTGTATATGCTGTCTGAAAGTAGTACAGGATATGTGTATAATTACCGTGTCTACACTGGTAGGGATTCCAGTATTGACCCCCCTGGTTGTCCTCCCACTTTTGGAGTTACTGAGAAAATTGTGTGGGAACTTGGTAGACGACTGTTCAACAAAGGTCGCCATTTGTATGTAGATAACTTTTACACTGGAGTGCAGTTGTTCAAGGAATTGTTTAGAGTGGACATTGTTGCTTGTGGCACAATTCGTTGTAACCGGAAAGGCTATCCAAGGGAGCTTGTCTGTAAAAACCTGAGAGGGGACAGTGCAGTGCCTTGCGGAATGATGAGCTGCTAGCTTTGAAGTTTTCAGACAGGAGGGATGTCTACATGCTAAGTACCATCCATGATGAGAGTACTTCCCCCATGACTGTTTGGGGCCAGGTTGCTGAAGTGCGCAAACCTGTGTGCATTTTAGATTATAATAAGCACATGGGAGGTGTAGATAGAGTTGATCAGAGGTTGGAACCTTATACTGCTATTCGAAAGTCTTACGTTTGGTATAAGAAGTTAGCAATTCACCTCTTCCACTTAGCAACTTTTAATGCTTTTATTGTGTTTAAGGATAGGTCTCCAGAGTCAAAGATGACATTTGTGAAATTTCAGGAGTCAGTGATAGAGAGCCTTATTGTGGTGGAACAGGCCAGAGTTACTAGAGAAGCAGTGGTGGAGGATGTGGCTAGATTGAAAGATCACCACTTTGCTGAGCACATTCCTCCCACACCCAAAAAAGACTTTCCCGCTAAGAAATGTAGAGTGTGTTTTCGAAGAGGTATCCGGAGGGAGCCTCGAATGTACTGCCCAGATTGTCCTTCAAAGCCTGGGCTGTGTGTGGGTGGTTGTTTTAAGAATTACCACACCCAGAAGAATTACTGGGAACAACCATGAGTGTAAACTCATGTCTGTTTTGTATTTTCATGTGTTCAGTTTCATGGTTAGCATTTCTGTCATGTTCTTAGTTAGAGCTTTTGTGTTTGTAGTTTTGTAATTATTTCTAATTAGTTAGGGGTTTCTTTGTTTAAAAAAAAAAAAAAAAAGTGATGCCATTGTGTGTGGAGTGGGGCTTAGCTGCGGGTGTACATAGTGTACATATTGACTTGCTGTTGGCTACTGCAAAACACTGCCAGACAAACACCAGTCCACACACTCCCATCAGCTGGTGTGATTGTTGTGTCAGGCATGTGGGCGTATGTAAGTGATGGGCCCTTGAGTGGCGCAGTCTGTCGATGCGAGTGTTATAATGTGCTGGGCCCGTGGCTGGCGGCGTGAATGGTCTTGTGCGTGTCATGTATGAAAGGTGTGTGAATGGACTGTGAAGCGGTTGGTGCCTTTCCGTGGCTTTACAGTTCACGAGCTGTGAGTCATTGGTTCAGTTTTTTGGCCTTTCAGTTATTAACAGTGCATTTCATTTTTGTGAAATCTCTTGTTAATAAAATTTGATCCACTGAACCATCACTCACCCTCGTGCCAAATCCAACCAGTATGTGTGGTACAAATGACAAAACCTGCTCCGCTGTAATCAGGCGTCGCAGCACACTTGAGACACGCTAGGTGTCTCGGGTGGGACCCCTATGATGAAGCATGCCACCAACTTGGTTGGTGGGTGAGGGGTCTTTTTCACATACCCTAAGTGCGTTTCTTTTCACAATTTTAGTGTTTGGCACATCACAGACGTATGTGGACACATCAAAATTATATATTACAAAACTACCTGTGTTTGGGGGGAGGGGGCACCTATGTATTTGGTCCTGGGTGCGGCCTTAATCTAGGGAAACCTACCAAACCCAGACATTTTTTTAAACTAGACACCCCAAGGAGTCCAGGGAGGTGTGGCTTGCGTGGATCCCCCAACATTTTCTTACCCAGACTCCTCTGCAAACCTCAAAATTTGCTTAAAAAAGCATATTTTCCTGACTTTCGTTTGTACGATCACCGCTCCAGCACAAAATTCCTACTCCCCAGTTTTCCCCTCAGTCTCCCAAGTAAAATGACACCTCACTTGTGTAGGTCCCCAAAGCAGAGTCATCCTAAAGATGTATAAAAGAAGAATATATCCTTATCAACTCGCTGTGCTATCCCCTCTATCTCTACAAGTTTTTGGCCTTATTCTGTTGCAGGCACCTGGCCCACCCACACAAGTGAGGTATCATTTTTATTGGGAGACTTGGGGGGAACACTGGGTGGAAGGAAATTTGTGGCTCCTCTCAGATTCCAGAACTTTCTGTCACCGAAATGTGAGGAAAATTAATTTTTTTAGCCAAATTTTGAGGTTTGCAAAGGATTCTGGGTAACAGAACCTGGTCAGAGCCCCACAAGTCACCCCATCTTGAATTCCCCTAGGTCTCTAGTTTTCAAAAATGTACAGGTTTGGTAGGTTTCCCTAGGTGCCAGCTGAGCTAGAGGCCAAAATCTACAGGTAGGCACTTTACAAAAAAAACCTCTGTTTTCTGTCAAAAAATGGGATGTGTCCACGTTGTGTTTTGGGGCGTTTCCTGTCGCGGGCGCTAGGCCTACCCACACAAGTGAGGTATCATTTTTATCGGGAGACTTGGGGGAACGCTGGGTGGAAGGAAATTTGTGGCTCCTCTCAGATTCCAGAACTTTCTGTCACCGAAATGTGAGGAAAATGTGTTTTTTTAGCCACATTTTGAGGTTTGCAAAGGATTCTGGGTAACAGAACCTGATCAGAGCCCCACAAGTCACCCCATCTTGGATTCCCCTAGGTCTCTAGTTTTCAAAAATGCACAGGTTTGGTAGGTTTCCCCAGGTGCCGGCTGAGCTAGAGGCCAAAATCTACAGGTAGGCACTTTGCAAAAAACACCTCTGTTTTCTGTCAAAAAAATGGGATGTGTCCACGTTGTGTTTTGGGGCATTTCCTGTCGCGGGCGCTAAGCCTACCCACACAAGTGAGGTATTATTTTTATCGGGAGACTTGGGGAAACGCTGGGTGGAAGGAAATTAGTGGCTCCTCCCAGATTCCAGAACTTTCTGTCACCGAAATGTGAGGAAAATGTGTTTTTTTAGCCAAATATTGAGGTTTGCAAAGGATTCTGGGTAACAGAACCTGGTCAGAGCCCCACAGGTCACCCCATCCTGGATTCCCCTAGGTCTCTAGTTTTCAAAAATGCACAGGTTTGGTAGGTTTCCCTAGGTGCCGGCTGAGCTAGAGGCCAAAATCTACAGGTAGGCACTTTGCAAAAAACACCTTGGTTTCTGTCAAAAAATGGGATGTGTCCACGTTGTGTTTTGGGGCATTTCCTGTCGTAGGCGCTAGGCCTACCCACACAAGTGAGGTACCATTTTTATCGGGAGACTTGGGGGAACATAGAATAGCAAAACAAGTGTTATTGCCCCTTGTTTTTTTCTACATTTTTTCCTTCCAAATACAAGAGAGTGTGTAAAAAAGACATCTATTTGAGAAATGCCCTGTAATTCACATGCTAGTATGGGCACCCCGGAATTCAGAGATGTGCAAATAACCACTGCTCCTCAACACCTTATTTTGTGCCCATTTTGGAAATACAAAGGTTTTCTTGATAGCTATTTCTTACTCTTTATATTTCAGCAAATGAATTGCTGTACACCCGGTATAGAATGAAAACCCACTGCAGGGTGCAGCTCATTTATTGGCTCTGGGTACCTAGAGTTCTCGATGAACTTACAAGTCCTATATATCCCCACAACCAGAAGAGTCCAGCAGACAGAACAGTATATTGCTTTCAAAAATCTGATATTGCAGGAAAAAGTTACAGAGTAAACCGTAGAGAAAAAGTGAATTTTCTTTTCACCTCAATTTCAATATTTGTTTTTTTCAGTTGTTATTTTCTGTAGGAAACCCTTGTAGGATCTACACAAATTACCCCTTGCTGAATTCAGAATTTTGTCTACCTTTCAGAAATGTGTCGGTGTCTGGGATCCAGCATTGGTTTCACACCCATTTCTGTCACTGACTGGAAGGAGGCTGAAAGCACAAAAAATCGTAAAAATGGGGTATGTCCCAGTAAAATGCCAATATTGTGTTGAAAAATTGGGTTTTCTGATTCAAGTCTGCCTGTTCCTGAAAGCTGGGAAGCTAGTGATTTTAGCACCGCAAACCCTTTGTCGATGCCATTTTCAGGGGAAAAAACACAAGCCTTTTTCTGCAGCCCCTTTTTCCCATTTTTTTGAAAAAAACGAAATTTTCACTGTATGTTGTCTAATTTCTTGGCCTCCTTCTGGGGAACCCACAAAGTCTGGGTACCTCTAGAATCCCTAGGATGTTGGGAAAAGAGGACGCAAATTTGGCATGGGTAGCTTATGTGAACAAAAGGTTATGAGGGCCTAAGCGCAAACTGCCCCAATTAGCCAAAAAAAGGCTCGGCACATGAGGGGGAAAAGGCCTGGCAGCGAAGGGGTTAAATCTGGGGTCTGATTAATCTTTTCTTCTCTGTTGCAAAAGATGAGGAGACATGCATCAAATTATTCAAATCGATTACAGTGTAACTCAGTGAGCCACACACTAAGGGCCTCATTACGAGTTTGGCGGGCGGTCCGCCAGACCGCCATGTTGGCGGTCCTGAAAAGATTGCCATGTTGGCGGTCTTCCAGACCGCCCTATTACCAGTTACTCAGACAGGAACGCAGACTGCCAAGCAAAAATGCCACACTGCCAGTGGCGCGACGGCCTGGAAAAAGGCAGTCCGACCACCTGTACCGTCAGCCCCATGACAAACCACTGAGCTTATTACAAGCACACAGTCGTCGTGGCGGTCCCTTCACGGCGGTCAGCTAATGGCGGTCTGAACCACAGCAGTTCACACTCTGCAGAGTAAAAGACAACTGCACATTGGATGATTTAGAAAACAACACAGCTGACACGCATTGCCAGAGTTGACACACCTGCAAAGGACACTATACGCACACCCCTTCACAGACCACAATCCTTTGAACCTCCGCTGCACAACCAACAACACTCAGCACCATCTTTCCATCTGTTCAAGTCCCAGGCACCACCATCATTTTTTTAACCATCTCATAGAACAACCTGCACATACTTTTGTCCATTCACGCCCTTTTGCACGTCCCCTGTTTAGTAAGTCACTGTCACCCTCTTTTTTTTCTCTCCACCATGTCACGTTCCAAAAACCCATGTTTTTCTGAGGATAAGTGAAAAATCATGGTGGATTGAATCATTAGAGTAGATCCACAATTGTTTTGAGCACAAATCCAGGATACTCCTCTCAGTAGGAAGATGGAAATGTAGGACAGGATAGTCGACAGAGTAAATGCGGTAGGCACCACCCTGTGCACAAAGGACAACATCAGGAAGAGGTGGAATGACCTAATGGGAAGGTCTCCAGGCATCATCTGCAGGCCAAGAAGACTGGTGGTGGCCCTCCCAGTGCCCCATTACACCTATTTTCCTGGGAGGAGAAGGCCTTTTCCAACCTGCATCCTGAAGGCTTGACAGAAATACCTGGGGAAGTGGACTCTGGTAAGTCACAACACAACAAATGTCACAAAAAGGTCCTGTCATGCATGATCATAGCTCACCTTTTGCCACTGCCTTGTTCATGTACCACACCAACATTCAATACCCATATTATCTGGGTGTTCACACTGTCAATCCAACATCACAGCTACTAAGGTCAATCACATGTCATTGGTAGAAATAGGGCCTGGAAGTCTTACAATATGCACCAAAAATCCTAAGACCCATGGTATGTCTCAACAGGTAAATGTTTTCCCAAACCTTAAATGCAGTCTGCATACAGATATGTAATACCCAACATTTTTATAGTGTGTGTAATAGAGAGAATGACCTGACTGCAACTCCCAGAAGGCACTGTTTCTGTAACTCCAAACACCAGCACAATGTCCCTTTGACCAAATACACTTGTGTATCAACTCACAAATGAAGTAAACTCACCTGGGATGATTTAATTTGTCTAGTGTGTGAAGCAGATGGAGTGAGCTGACTATAGCTCCCAATAGGCACTGTTTCTGAAACTCCAATCACCAGTCCAGTGTTCCTTTGGCCAAATACACCTGTGTATCAACTCACAAATGAAGTAAACTCACCTGCGGGAGAACATTGGTAGAGAGTGTGAAGTAGAGGGACTCACCTGATTAGAGCTCCCAATAGACACTGTTTCTGTAACCCTAACCACCAGCCCAGTGTGCATGTGTCCAAATACCTGTGTTTGAACTCACAAATGAAGTTTACTCACCTAGGGTGAGAACATTTGTCCACTGTGTGAAGTAGAGGGACTGACCTGACTGCAAAACCAAATAGGCCCTGTCACTCCCACTCCAACCACCAGCACTGTGGAGGCTTGTCCAAATACCCTTTTTTGTCAACTCTGAAATGAAGTATACTCACCCGAGAGTTATCAAGCACACATTATGCACAAATCATAGTTGTACCTGTCAACACAGGTCCATTTTGAATTGTAAACCCAAGATTAAACATATGAGAACAGGAATGACACTTTACCCAGTGTGAATAACAAGTATTCCTAAGGCCTCAAGATGCCTCACCAGATTGTTATTGGCAGCAGACACATTCACACTGCACTGTGTACATGATGACTCCAGTCACATATACAACAAAGTCCCAGGTTTCCCTGCATCACACTCAACTAGGTCTTGAAATAGGCAAATCCATATCTTGCACTGGTGGCAAGATGTCATTTCCAGGCCATCCTCCAAAGTGCAAATAATCTGCACATCACATCGGCTGCTTGGGTCAAAACTAATTGTCAAACTTCACAAATGTTAAGTCAAAATACCCAATACTATGGTCACTTGGCACAATTGGATTAACTGCAACTTTACTTTGAACAAGGTCTCTGCTTACTGTAACCCCAAATCACTGGAGGTAGATGTCACAATACAACCAATAACGTTGTTTGTTTCGCATCAACAAGTAGAGATGCCGCTAGGCCCATAGAAGCCACATAATAGACTTCCACTAGCCCCAGGATGAAGCCCTCAGTGAAGAAGACACTCCTAAACATCTGGACGTGGAGGACGGTACTGGCTCATTGGTGCAACCTGGTCAGATGGCAATAGTGAGTCTCACTATGCCCAGTACGTCCCCTCCCTCCCGCTTTTTTGCTTCGACATCGCAGGCAAACATTTGTCCCCCGACCTATGTATCTAGCACAGTGTCTACCATCTCGTGCCTACAGTCCTGGATCCTGAGTTGCAGCGCAACACTTGCAACAATGATGGTCCTGGAACAAGTTGGAGAGGGGGCGAACCTCTGCAAGGGCACAGGCCATTGGGGGTAGGGTGCATGGGAGGGATGCTGTCGGCCAGTGGGGTGAGGCCACTGGGGCTGCTGTCAGCCAAGACACCATCAGCAACGTCTTGGGGGTCTATCAGGAGGCCCAAGGTATGATAGGCCAGGGCTTGACCAAGCTCCAGGAAATCAAGCAGCTACAGAGGGACATCCATAGAGATATGTGTGAACAGTGGGAGTCCCACAATACCAACATGGCCTCCTAACAAGGGTGTTGAAGGACATTAACACTACCCTGAAGAGGACTCAACAACACCACTCCACCCCTTCCTTTGGCCCTTCTTTATCGGTGCCAACCACTCGACGGGAGGCCCTGCCAGAGGAACAAGCCACAGACACCCCTGCCCCTGTAGCAGCAGATCCACCCCCCCCCCCCCACAAGTGGGGACATCACAGCTAAGAATCCAGGAGGTGCAGATGGCAAGACACCCACCACTGTCAGTAATAACCCTCTTACTTAAGGACCTCCTTTGTGTGCCACACATTCACTCTGTGGACTGATCCTGAACCATCTACCTGTTCCAATGGGAGGAGTACCCTGGGCGTTGGACTCCTAATGGTGTGGCATCTACTCATATGATTTAATACACCATCAATTACCCCTTCACTTTTCATTTTTGTTTCTTTCAATCCTAAATGTATTTCCTGTATTGGCATCAAAATTAATTCACCCATCACAAACTCATTGTCTGCTTGCTTTGATTTCTCATTTAGCTATGAAGAGATATAAGACCATGTGAACCATACAACGAAGATACAAGCTACTTGTGCAAGCAGGGGTATGTCACAGGTACACAGTGTACAGCTCAGGATTACAACAATTACACCCCAACACCTTAGTCCAAGTGTCAGGTCATACCAACATTTTTTATCTAGTGTTCAGCACATAGGCTGTTAATATGTCTTGACTATTGGAAATCAAGAATGTGTGACTCATACTGAGTAGATCTACACATTTGCCACGGAAGGAAGGAATTTGTCAAACATTGTCCTGTGGTATAGGAAAACATAGAAGTGGTTAATGTCATCAGCTTGAGCCTTATCACATACCACACCAAAGTAATCCAACACCGCATACTCCAAAATACAGACAAATGGCAGTACAACAGTCCCTGATCACAGGGCCATCCGAATCTAATGACCATGCATCTGGTGGTATGACACAAACATATATCTATGTTCTGGAACAGGCACTGTTAAGCCAATGTGAAGGGATAATGACTTGATCAAAAGCTAGGACTACATATTTTATGGCCACATTATGACAGACATGATGCATCAGGCCAGTGCTTAATTTGTAAATAAAAACGTGCCAGTGCTCAAAGCTCTCCTCTGAAAAATGCGGCTGCTAAAGTTAAATGTGCGAGCACAGGATACTGAGGCAGTGTAATCCTAAAGCCACTGCGGGCTTCTTTAATCTATTTATAGCCACTATCTGCCCCTTCAGCTCACTCTTTCAGTTTTCTGCTTTCTCCCTTAGTGATGTTTTTTTGCTTTTCTCTTCCTCCCTTCCCCATATGTGCCTTTTGCTCACAGTAAATGCTTGAGGCAGAAAAATTAGTGCCGGCCTCAAAAATAAGTGCTGGTGCCCCGCACTGGAAACCTCTGGCTCATATTCAGCACTTCATCAGGCCCACCATAACACACAAAACAAGTGCAATGGCCACTTCTGTACCTCTACCCAAAAACTGTGCAAACTGTCTTGGTACAGGACTCATATATCCAAAATCTGCAACCTAAATTACCTGGTACAGCCCATGTCCACTTGGTATGTCAGAACAGCATCACATACTTGCCAATGTCACAACTCTGAAATGCCCATAGGAAGATGTCAGGGTGAAGGTACCTGTACAAATGACAAAACAAGGAGCATAGGCCTGAAGCCATTCCTATGACACAAGTCACATAGCAAGCAATTGAAAAACAAAGTACTTTGCAAGGAAACTGACATAAACAGAGCAACATCATCAAAGTGGGGATGTGTCAAAAGCTATCTCATCAAGCAGCCTTTGGCTGAATATTGCTGAATCTCAGACCCCTAGCTGTTTCCAAAACACTCAACTCCACACATTCTCACAAGTACAGTTCATTGCACAGTCAAAGTCATAACATCACATGACATACTTACACTCATGAAAAGTAGCTGTTGATTAAATCTTTTCACAACTCAGCTCCTTCCTCTTCACCACTGTCATCCTCACTTGGCATTTCAGAAGTTTAATCCGGTGGCACATATTATTCTATATAATCATTTCATATTTCATCATAAAAAATGTGTAGGATTAATTTAACCTGAAAGTATATTTGTGTTTCATTAGCTTGGTTGGGGTGAAGTCCACACATAGATTTTCTGTACTTGATCTTCAATGTGGAGTTTGCTTTTTGTATGTTTTTCTACGAGCTGCTAGTGTCAGAATCAAAGATCGAATTAAGAGAGAGACAATTGTGCTAAAGAGATAAGAAAGTCTGCAAGAAGCGCCACGAGGAGGGGAGTAACCTGGGATGATGGTTGTAACTCTTCTGAAATTCTTAAAAGTGCAAGGGTATACCAAGGTTGAATGCTGAAGGCTTCAGAAGACTAAAATGTCAATTATAGTTAATTTGCAACTTGTTTTTCAGTAGAGATGTTTTTACAATGATGTGAGCCTTTGAAAGGAGTGATGTCATCATCAGGACAGTGCGCACTCTACGGGTAACAAAAATGCAAAAACCCAGTCTTTATGCAAGAGCATAATTCATGCATTGTGTTTATATGCAGTATGTTAACCTTTTGCATTGCAGAGTTTAACCTTGAAAAACACTATTAATGATGTTTGCAATAACTGTTCATTTGCAAGGTATTGCTGCAGGCTTACTGAGTGTGTTAGGGTGTGGTCCCTTTCTGGGAACTTCTAGAAGCTTTCCCTGCAGCATGACTGGGTGTGGTTTGTGGGCTGGGCTTGACTCTATATAAGGGAGCCAGCCCAGCTCCACCTGCTCACTATTCAGAGGTCCTGGTGCAGAGCAGCAGCAACTTCCTTAGCTCCTGTTCCGGAGGTCTACCTTGATATTCAAGGCCTGCCCTCATTATATTGGTGATCCTTGAGCAGGGAGGTAAGGCGGAGGTCGGGCTGGGCCCCAACCCCCGTTCTCAAAGACACGAGTTTTGGGCCTAGTTGTGAAACTCTCTGTGTGCGTGAGTGTGATTTCATGGCATTTGCATATTCTTGTTCGAATCGGCATAGTGTGCGATTCATTTATAACATGTAACCCTTTGCATTCAGATCGGCAACAGTGTGCGCAATCATTTCATGGCATTTGCATATTCTTGTTCGAATCAGCAGAGTGCACGATTCACTTCTAACATGTAACCCTTGGAATTCAGATCGGCAACAGTGTACGCGATCATTTCATGGCATTTGCATATTCTTGTTCGAATCGGCAACAGTGTGCGCGATTCAACCCTTGCATAAAACGATAGGATTTTAGATCGGCAGTGTGCGCGATCATTTCATGACATTGAAAACTTTGGTGTGCCGTGTTTGTTGAGGTGCACACATTTATCCTGAGCTTTTGGATTTCTTTGAAAATGCTTAATTCAAAGTGCGACATTCTTCGTGCAAATTAAGTTCCTAGTACAGTTCCTGTTGTTTCCAGGGAATGTTCAGATAGCCTTTGTCCTCATGTAAAAATGCAATGTTTATTCTGAAACATTATTCAAGAATATTCTTGTATTCTAGACTGTATGTGGTATTTCATGAATAGCTCATATGAAACATTGTATTAACCCATTCTTGATTTTTTCCAGGTACCTAGATTTCTTGAGGTATAGTTATAGTCAGTTCTTAGGGTATCCATGATTATAGTATAAGAACTCTTAGAACCATAGTCTATTGAAAGTTAATGTGATTATATCTTGACATTGTGTTGTTTTAACCTCTTGCTTCCTACAGGTCTCCTTCCAGGCTGTTCCATACCTAATCCTCTTTTCCCCACTTGGACTCTCTCAGGCTCTGTGGTATATCTATGGGAGCTTTGGAGCTGTCTAGTGGTGGACATGTTGGGAACGTGCGCAGGCCCCGAGGATCTGGCCTCCCTGACAAGTGAGATTTAAGTGTGGATTAGCAGAGTCCAGATTCCCTTTGTCCTCTGCTGAGAGGGGACCTTGCTGCGATATATCCTCTAAATTTTAGTTCTCGTGTGGCTTCCTGCCTCTGCCCCTCTCTTTACAGAAATTCCTACACAAGTTCTGTTTGCTGGCCCTTTTCTCTGAAATCATTAGCATTAGGATAGTTAATAACTTAGATTCAATGGGTAGGCAAGAGAATTTGATTTTAGATTCTAAACATCAGCCTTTGTTTCTGATTTTCTGCATTGTTGCTATTGAGATACTGGTCTTTCACATGCTTGTAAAGTTTAATACTGTGCAACACTTTAATTCTGCTTTGGTGATTTTGTACATCTGTACTATGATTTTGTGACTCATTTATGAAAGTTTGACTTTGAGTCTGCTATAAAACTCTTTGAAACTTTAAGTTGGTCTTTGAGACGTAGGCCCTCATTATGGCATTGGCGGTAAATCCCACTTACTGCCACACTGACTGCTACAAACTTACGGCACGGCGCCGGATATCCGTTCACCATATTATGACACACACACCAATCTGTCACTATTCAGCCACAGACACAATTCCACCAGTCCAAAGGTCAGTGATAAAGTGGCGGTATCAAAACCCACACCGTTACGCCAACAGAACAACGCCCACCACAGTATGAGCCACGAATCACTATGGCAGACATTTAATGGCAGTAAACCGTTGGCGGTACATACCGCTGCGCTCAAAATACACACACTCAAACAAAACAACACCACATTGGACAATTCAAACAACACACACCTGACACCCATACACACACCACACCCACACATCCACACCACTATAAAACACACACCCACAGTACCCACAACCCTTTACGAATACAAACCATTGGCACAAGACAGACACCACACCCACAGATAAAACCAGAGCCACACACTACGTACACCTATACACCACCCACGCACCCCACATCACACACCCCAACACATCACCCTACACACCCTCACCTACACAACTGACACAACACCCATTGCACCACAAAGACACCCCCGATTCTCAGAGGAGGAGCTAAGGGTCATGGTGGAGGTAATCATCAGGGTACAGCCACAGCTATTTGGAGCACAGGTGCAGCAGATATCTACAGCTAGGAAGATTGAGCTATGGCGGGAAATCTTGGACAGAGTCAACGCCGTGGGACAGCACCCAAGAAACAGGGATGACATCAGGAATAGGTGGAACGACCTACAGAGGAAGGTACGTTCCATTGCAGCAAGACACCAACTCGCTGTACAGAGGACTGGGGATGGACCCCCACCTCCTCCCCCACAACTAACAACATGGGAGGAGCAAGTCTTGGCAATCATGCATTGTGAGGGCCTGGCCGGAGTAGGAGGAGGACTGGACTCTGGTAAGTCAACTCCCTACTACTACCTGCATGCCATCACATACCCCCCACCCTCACTCCCATCACTCCACCACTTCCCACACCCCCCATCCCATCCCACTTATCCCAATGCCAAGCCTTGCATGCCATACCAATGCATGGACACCACTCACAGACCTGCAAGGACACCTATCACTAAAGCATGCACACCAGAGAGAATCAGCTATCCCACCACATATCAACGTACACAAGTGAAAACTGCCAGGGCAAATACAACAAAACAGGGCAAGCCACAGATGCACAATATGTCAGACACAGAAACAATAACACAGCATTCACATCCCCAAAGGTACCCCAGCCAATGTCAGTGGAGAGGAGGTGCCAGCAATATCCAGTCCCCCCAAAGAGGAGGCCCACAGTGATGACAGCAACTCTGGACTTCAGGATCTGGATGACCAACCTGGCCCATCAGGGACCTCTGGACAGCCGGTTACCCAGGCCCAGTCACACACCACCACAGAGCCTCCCCCATCAGGAAAAACCACCACAGCACCCACCCAGCGTACCCATACCTCTGTCCCCAGGATAAGTCAATCAGCAGTGTGTCCACCTCTACAAGGACCCCAGGGCACACCTCATACCCAAGACAATCAGGGACCTGGGGTCAGTGGCAGTGGGCACACGGTTCAGGGGACAGAGGCACACGACAACAGGGAAACTGGGAGGAGTTCTGTGTGCCAGGGGGAGGACAGCCCCAGGGAACCAACTCTCCAGGAGGCACTTGCAGAGATCCTGGGAGCATACCAACATTCCCAGGACACGATGAGCCAGATCCTGGACAATGTGCAGGAGAACAGGCAGCTGCAGGAGGGACAGTGCCAGGGGATCAGGGAGGACTTGCAGGCCAACAACACCACTCATAGCAGGGGTGCTGGCAGACATGGCCAATATTATTATTATGAGGGAGGCAGTCTCACAACAGCAGGGCCCTGCCACTAGCCAGACATCTGAACTGCCTTCCAGGACCAACCGGCCACCAGAACCCCTCCCCCTGCAGAAGGAGAACTAGCCCGCAAATGTTCCCTGCGATCCAGACTGAAGCCAGAGACACTTGCAACAACCCCCGCCAGGAAATGAGACTCTCCTGATTGTCACCCTTGTGTCTCACACAGTCACCCTGTCCACCTTGCAATGCCATTGCTCCCCTTCCTATGTCCCCTTGAACAATGCATCTGTGCTACAATACCCTGGACTTTCCTCCATCATCACCCCATCCCATTGCACTTGCCCCTCTTTTACTTAGCACTTCAATAAACATCCTTGGAAAAAATAGCCGTATGAGTGTGTAATTTTTTCAAATATGTATTCATCTAACCAGGTTCCAACAATGCAATTCAACTATACAATAAATGAGCATATGTTAATGACCTGTAACTGGCAGCAGTCATTTAAACTGCTGGGACTAAAGTGGCGGGAAACCGACGGTCCCGGCGGTGCGACCGCGGCTCTTCCGCCGCAGTCGTAATTCCCCAGGAAGCTCCGCCAGCCTGTTGGCAGTGCTTCCGTCAAAACAGCCCTGGCGGTCAAAGACCGCCAGGGTTGTAATGACCCCCATATGTCTTCTGGAAGGTTGTGCAACATGAAGCATGCCACTTTTATCTGGCAGACCTTCTTGGGTGAGTAGCACAGGGATCCACCTGTCAGATGCAAGCATCTGAACCTGGCCTTCAGGAGGCCAAAGGTCAGTTCTATAATCCTTCTGGTTCGCCCACGTGCCTCATTGTAATGTTCT